>NC_142605.1:17956969-18314974 GCF_041222555.1 Hakea prostrata
AAAATTTTCTTAGCATTTTTGCAAATGCCGCATCTTTTTATAGACTATTTCACTTAAACCACATTGCAAGAACATTTTTGTTTTGTGGTTTGCGTGGGCTTCGACCTTATCGGTTGCATCTCCTTCAACCAAGGGTTTGGGTATCTTATTACCATATTTATCTACCTTTGTAATTTCATTAGGTCCATAAGTAATGATATCCCAAATATCAATGTTGAAGGCACACACCAAGTTTTCCAAATAAAAAGTATGGAGCCCTAGAGGTATTAAGTTCTTCGGATCTTGAGGGAAGTTGGTTTGAGGATGAAGCCATAGTCTTTTACTCTTTTAGAGTTCGATTTCAATCTCAAATTGAGCTCCCACTCTAATAGCAATCGTTAATGCAACCTGGAGGGGCTGAATAAGTTGCAACTAGTGAATTAGCTTAATCTTTTAATTGTAAGTTTAAGATAATTGATGAATTAAGAGAAAGCAAACAATTGCAATCAACCACAATATAAGGATTTTATCATTGTTCAACTTTACAAGTTTACGTCTACTCCTCTCTTGGCTTCAAGAGAGTATTCTCTTGGTGATTCTCTTTCAATACGTGGGTAAAGAACCAAACCCTTACAATCTATGTTTAATTGGGTAAGAGCACCCTTTCTACAATCTTTGTTTCAATAGGGCAAAAGCACCATTTACAAATATTTGTCTACACTAGGGCAAGAATACCCCTAACCAATTCTAATCAAACCTAGACTAGAATTGAACCAATAAGTTACAAGAGATGAAAGGATATTATCTAGCAAGGGGTGAAAAACTTGACCTTTGTATGAGTATGATGCAATGGAGTTGTATGCTCAAATGTAAATGATATGCACCACAACTATAACCCAAAAGCATACAATCACCACAACCTAGCTTCCATAAGCTTGCTTTAGTTACTTAGTATGAATTTCAAGGAGTGGGTGAGAGTGAGAGACACCAATGCAAGTTAGTAATTGGGGAGCAATTAATCAATTGACAAGGTAGAAGCCCTCAAATGGGAGTGGTTGAATTTATAAATATGGCATTCAATTGCTTTGCCCAAGCCCTCCAACAGCTAGAATTAACAATCAAATTTTAGCCTTCAGTGTGCCATCACTTAAAAAAAATAGCTGTTGGAAATACTCGTTGAGTGTACTAACTCGGATAAATAGCATCTACCGGCTATTGGGATTTTATATGATTTCATATACAATCATAGGGTGCGCCGGTCTAGTAGTCTGTCTACTCAAACATCTCGCCGTTTGGGATCGAAGGTGTGATGTCTGGAGCCTAGTGGAATTCTAAGGGATTTTAGTTAACCTAGCCAATCCTAAGTCCACACACACTCTCCTAACATGTCTTAGGTCAATCTAATGACATGATGCACATGATTCTTTATGCAAATAAGTGTGATTACATTTGTATGTGCAAGGAGGTGCCTTAAGCCCTCATTTGCTAAGTCTTCTTCTTTGAAGCTTGAGTTAATTGTCATTGATGTTCTTGAGTTTTCTTGTACTCCATTCTTCATGTTCATCTTGACTTAGACTTCATGTCCATCTTGGCTTGGTCTTAGCCTTGACTTGGGCTTGGGCATCCGGCAATGAGTTGGATTTGGTTCACTTACTCTCATATTGAATTAAACACTCACAACTCAACATAACCATTTGTACTCTATGCTTGTTATCATCAAAATTAATGGAAGGCGATGTAGCAATGCGACATGGCATTCCCCAAATAAGGATGATATATAAAAAGTAACATTTATAGTAGAAACCATAGGGAATTTTTTTATATATAAAAAATTATAAGGGGTATGGTTCCTTGAAAAGTGGTGCTTCTCCTCTTGTGTCTATAAGTTAGTTCTATAATGCATTACACACTTTTGTATACCAACTTGAACCAACCTAGGATTGGTTACACCTGGATCGATTGTGTCTGGTGAGATCTTCAACTATGTGAAATGTTGTCCTTCTAAGTTAGAATTTATGTTCTAGTCTTTCTCTTTGATATATATAATTGATGGATATATTTTATAATGCTGCATGGGAGGCATGAATCTAGCTAGACGAGATGATACAGGAGAAAAAATGTAGTTTTATTTGAAATGGGAGACAAAATACACCATTGGATGTATGTAATGTTCTTAAAAGGAACTTCAAGAAAATTATAAGGATTTTGTTTAATAGGTATTTCATAAGCTGTAGAAGAACTTTTTTGAATTGTATTATAAGTAGAAGTCTCAAATTAGCCCTTTAGTCTTTTAGGTTTTCTATAGGATTGTGGAAGTTCACTTTTGTGTGGAAATTTTAATCCCAATTTGGAAATGAAGGCTATGGTTCCTTAATAGTGGTACCTCTCCTCCCATTTGTGAGGGTTACATCCAAAATGCTTTTCACACATGCACATACCAACTCAAACCAACCTGGTAGGGTTGGTACTAGACAAATTATGTCACAATAAGATGAGATATAAGATGTGTGGATATTTTTGTTCTAGATAAGAGCTTTTTTTTTCTTTGGTTGAAAAAAACTATTGCAAAGAATGGCAAAAGGAGCACAAGGCTTCCCGATTACAAACATCAAGAAGCCACAGAGTAGTACAAGGTCAAACTGTCTTACTTGCCAAGGACAAGGCCTGCCTAGCTAAAGAATCTGCAATACCATTGGACTCTCTAGAAATATAGGAAATTGACGACCAACAATGAGAACAATGGAGAAGTCTTGTAATCCTCAACAACAACAACAACAACTTCAAAGGGGCAAGAAGTACTCGGATCCTCAAAGAGAAGCACCAATTGAAGGCAATTAGACTCGAAAATAACATCCCTTAGGCCCACTTCATCAACTGCAATCAAACCCTCCCTGAGTGCTACTGCCTCACCAACCAAGATGGATGAACATGTCACCAGATTAGAAAAAGCAAAGATTTGAGAGCTAACCCAATCCCAACCAATACACCCCACTCCACCTTTACCAGAGGCTTCTGAAAAGGAGTAATGACAATTAATTTCACATAGGGGAAGGGGGTAAAGTAAAGTTCAACCGACTAAGATGGGCCTAGATGAGCTAGAAGCAGTGAGAGATGGACAATTATTCTAAGCAGCCCAAAATTCAAGCCTGATCAATAACATGCTCAATAGTCCATTTGTTACTCTTGAAAACTAGAGCCAACCAAAGGGTCTAGCCCACATATGCTTATTAGGGAAGGGAACCTACTTTAATGACATGCACGAGACTTGCATCTTGTCCAAAAGGGACCACACCTGCTAACCTGCACCTAAACCTCCCTCTTGTTGATTCAAATCCCCCATCTTACAAAGAAGGTGGTATGCACTCTAAAATAGATAGCACCATTCTTAAACCCTCCCCCACACCACCAGATCTTCACCTTAAGTGACCCTCAACTGAATCTTCAATATGTCTTCCACTTCACTCAAGAGAAAAGTTGTTGCAGTAAATCAACATTCCAAGTGTGATTATGTTCATCAATGAGTTCAGAGATATAATTCAATTCACAATTAATTAGCTTGAAGGACATAATTGGTAATGCATGTAAATCAGATATCTACTTGCAATCCCAGATTCCAGTGTTAAGCCCATTAGCTATTCTATTAAATTAGCCCAACTTTTGAACTTCCATCGCCTTCAAAATGCTCTGCCAAGCCCAAGACAGAGAAGAGCCTTTGCAGGCCTCCAAGAAATCAGAATTGGGAAAAATAAATTGACCTTATGAATTTAGCCCACTAGCTATTAGTGTTCTCCCAAAGCCTTCATGATAGCTTTGCAAGTAAAGCCCAATTATGCAAATGAGGCTCTCAAAAGCCCAACCGATCCTACTCTTTGGATTTACACAGCCTTGCCCATAATATCCAGTGCATTTTCCTCTCTCCCTTAGATCCACCCTATTAGAAATCAGACAAGTCCTTCCTAACTTTATCCAAGCACACTAAGAGGGAGAGAGAAATAAGATCTGGCATGTGTAGCCATGGCAGGACTTCATGGCCCACTTGGGTCAAAAGCTTATGCTTCCACCTTGAACTCTATTTGTCACCAAATTCTCTAAAAAGTTGTGACATTGGAAACCCCAAAATCAGTGAGGAGACCCAAGTACTTAGAGGGACCCGCCCCATACTTCACTTCGAAGACTCTAGACAACCATCTACGAAGTCTTGTTGGTGTATCTGGACTGAAAGTGAGGGAGGACTTATTCAAATTTATGGCTTGCTAGTGGCTTGACATGACAATTGCAAATAGGCCTTCCAATGGTGCACATGAGAAGGCTTCACTACTGAGAAAAATACAATCATCTACAAAAAAGAGATGGGAAATGTAAGGAACTTGATTTTTAATACTAATGTCTCTAGTCAACTAAGCTTATTTAGCTTCATCAAAAATTGAACTAAGAACCTATGAGCCTAAAATTAAAGTATACGGAGATAGGGGGTCCCCTTGGCGAATACCCCTAGATGGACCAAATGAACCTTTCTCCACACCATTCACAAAAATGGAGTATGAAACTGGAGATATGCATTCCATTACCAAGTCAACCCAAACAGAAAAACCTAGTTTGTGGCCCTAATGAATGGCCACTATGGCCGGTAATAGGCCTTCTTCATGTCCAATTTAAGGGATAAATATTTTCCTCCCTTGATATCTAATGTTAATAGAAAAGCTTATGTGCAATGTAAACACTATCATAAATTATTCTATCTTAAACAAAAGCTTATTAGAGAGGGAAAATGATATTTGCAAGTGCATAAGTCTCTTTGCAAACTTCAAAGCCAACATGACCACAACTCCACATAGGCTAATAGGTTGGAACTGCTTGAGGGCCTCTAGATTTTTTACTTTAGGAATGAGGCATACAAGTGTCCTATTAAGCTCGGCAAGAAGTGACCCTAATGAGAAAAAATCCCTAATGAACAGAGAAACATACTCCTTGGTAACACTCTAATACTTGGAAGCCATCAAGCCCAGATGCTTTAAGAGGGCTCATAGAATTAAGTGCTCTCAAAATTTCCTCCTCAGATGGAATGTGGCAAAGGTTGTCTAACTTCATTAGTGACCATCTGGTTTACAGTTGCAAGAACCTTATCCAAAGATTTTTGTACGACACCTTTTGAAGTCATTGCATCATAAAAATGGGTTAGCAAAGGGGGTTCAATTGGGCTTCAGATTCAATCTACTTCCCATCAACCATTTTAAGCTTCAAAATCTTATTATGATGTCTTCTCTGAATTGTGGACACATAAAAGAAACCCAATTCCTTGTCCCCACACTAGACCCATTCCTTACGAGGTTTTTTATGTCAAAACACCTCCTCTCTTAATAAAGCCTCCTCTAATTGGATATGCACCATGTGTGCTTCCTCTTGATTAAAGTTGCCCCCATTCTTGTGTTGGATACATTTAAGCTTTTCCTTTGAGATATTGGTCTGTAGATGGCTGGTGCTAGCATTAGGCGCATAATAATCGCCTAGAGAGTAAGCGATGTTAGGGTTATTTAGAACTCACATCCAATAGAACCATCGTTCTTTCTAACATTTGACATGTCTCATTGATGTCAATTAGAATGTTATATATAACAACAGCACCTATTCAGGAGCCAATCATGGGTTTTTTTATGAAAACCACTTCCATCAAGCTCCCTTAGACTGTTGGTCCTGATGGGGCAGTTTTTTCCTCTATAAATAGGGGAAATATTTTACACTTCTAGAGGTCATTCTAAGTACTTTTGTCCCTCTTCTCTCTTTTTGTTATAGTTTTTAAATACCATTTTACAATTTCTTCTTCCATTCCCCTTTTGTTGGATTGAGTGCAACTTGAAGATACAACTCTACAGCCTAGTAGTGATAGTTGTGGATGTGCTTCTGACACAATGGTGGTAGGCTACATAGACCAAAGAGCCTTCTATGTAGCCTCCTAAGTACAACAATTATTAGATGAAACCATTTGGCCTTAGGATCAATCCACAAAAACCTAGCCTATTGCATCATAAGGGTTTGTTTCATCTTAAGAATTGACTTGCAAGAACCCACTTGTACTATAAGGTGCCTCCCACCCCATAAAAAAAAGGGTTTTTTTTTTTCTTCTTTTTCTTGTGGGCCTATAATTCTTGATTGGCCACTTAAGTGGGCAAAATTTCATAGCGCCCACCTTTGGGTTTTTGCATAATTACAAATTACCCATGTTAGTGGTCAAAGGTTTGACTATTAAATTTGTTGGTCAAGTGACTAAAATACCTTTGTACGAGTTAAATGACTAAAATGCCCTCTCACTCACTTAAGTGACCCAACCCCCAAGTGGGTGAAGGCCCCACAGCCGCCTCTCCGTTGCTGGCAATGCAATCTTTGCCGGAGGAAATGGATGAAACCGCCAGAGTACCTTGAAATAAGCATTTTGAAGTCTTGGCTGTAAGCAAACTGGGCTTGCACACTGGAAATTAAATGAGGCCGCAAGTGAAACAACATTGGCAAACCAAAACACGCAGTGTCACGAAATTCTAGTGAAAATAGATCATAAATAACAGCCAATAAGCTTCCAAGTTCCAACACCACCAAAATCATACGAAGAAAATCACGATTCATTGATAGAATAAACCAAGGGAATACACAAAGTAAATTGAAAACCTAACCTTTACAGCTAACACATCGGCAATGAAAGAGATTACAAGAGTCAAAATTAAACATAAGAATGCCAGAAAAACCTAAAACCGTCACCTACAACTAAAGAAACACCAAGAACTTGTGAACTTAGTAACAACCTTAGTCCCTTCAAAATTGAACATCATGCTTTGCAAGCTCTCCTGGCAACACCAACCGAACAACAATTTGAATTTCTCTAGAGGTGATGGGTGGTTTCTTGTTGTACCTTGCAAGCCTTAAGCTTCCTAAAGCAAGCTTCTCGAAGATGTCGTTTATGAAACTGTTCATGATTCGCATAGCCTTACTAGAAATATCAATATCATGATGAACCTATTTTAAAACCTTAAAGATGTAAATCTTTGTCACGATGCTTTTCTTTGATCTCTTCTTCTTCTTGTCAAAAGAAGCGGCTTCCATGGGAAGCTTTTTCTATGCTTTTGGCTTCTTCTCGCCACCCAGTGCCTTGTCTGCTTTCTTCTCCACCTCAGAAGTGGAGACAGGTTTCTTCTCAACCTTGCGCACCATCAAAAAATGCAACTACCAAAGTTGATAGCAACCACGGTTTGTTACACCCCACCCGCTGGTCTCGGTTATCCGCCCGACAACCCGTGGGAGTGAACCATCACAGGATCCACGGTCTTACTCATCAATAATAATAAACACAAGTATAGACATCAAGAGCAAGAATAAATGCAATAATTAATAAAAAGGTTACAGGAGTCCAAATACTCCAATAATATCCAAGAAAGAATCAAAGGAAAGAATCAAGAATCAAATGTAATATCGAGTTCAGCGGAAGCAAAATAAATAAAATAAATAATCTTCTTTCTGGTTTTCTTTTCTAAATCTAAAAACTGATTTTCTAAATTAGCAAGTAAAGGGGCCCTCCAATCTTTCTCCATATGATCATCAAAATCATGGCACTCTGTCTTCGTCGGCCATCAATGGGTGCTAAAAGCGCACACCAAGCATCATCAAGAGGCTTTATGCTCTGCAAATTCATGAACCACTATCTGTGCCACATCAGCTTTATACGAGAAGGCTCTTTCATACGAATCATCTCCAACTTCCGATGTTGTGCCACCATCTGTACAACTCATATAATATATACAATGAAATGAATGAGTTCTGGCGAACTCAGTAAGGAACAGACAATCCTCGTATGTATGTCAATACAATCCACGAATGCATATATGAAATGATATGGATGGTATGCAGAAATATGAATGCTACTAAAATCTAATTATGCAGGTCTCTAACAGTTGAAATGTTTTAAGATATACACCAGCCCTCCTCTGGGTAGGTCTAGTCACTCTAATCTGGCAATGACTGGTCAGGGGCAGACCCACTAAGGGGCCAGGGGCCATGGGCCCCAGGATTTTTAAATTTTTTTTTATTATTTACTTAGGTTTTTCATTTTTTATATTAATTTCATTCATTTTTCCAGCTTTTTTCTCTTCTCACATGTGAAATATCAGTATTTAGCCCCCCCCCATTTGAAAACAAATTTTAAAGGTAAAATAATGAGTATAAATGTCATCCCCATTTAAAAAATAAATCTTCAATCCCTATTTATTCTCCCCTCTCTTTATTCTCTTTCTATAAACGTGGGTTAAGGGAAATTTTTGAAAAAAATATTATTATTAAATATTCAAAATGCCATTTCTAATGGAAACTAACTCCTCAATTCCGATTAATTATCCTCTCTCTTCTCTCTCACATCTTTTCTTCCTATATATTCTCCTTCTATAAACGTGGGCTAAGGAAAATTTTTGAAAAAAATATATTATTAAATATTCAAAATGTAATTTCTAATGGAAATTAACTTCTCAATCCCTATTTATTCTCTCATATCTCCTCTTTTCTTCCTATTTATTCTCTTCGGTTTCTTTCTTTCTATTTATTCTATAAGTGCGGATTAAGGAAAATTTGGGAAAAAATCTTCTGCACAATTAGGTTCTCTTTCTCTTTTTCAATTTATTTATTTATTCTCTTTTACTTTTTTTTTATGTTATTCTTTATTTGATTTTATATTCTTTGTTTTTGTATTTCTTTTGCAATTTTTATTATTTGATTTTATATTGTAAATAAAATGTCTATAATTGTAAGGTAACTAACTACCATTGATTTGCATCTCTTACTTAATTTTTTTTTGTTTGCAAATTTTTTAGGGTTAAAGTCACGTGTATTTTTTTTTTTTTTTAACTAATGCTTTAATTTACCTATATCTTGTTGAAAAAAATAATACCATTATTAATAATTTATCTATTTTGTCAAATATATGTGGGCCCCACAAACTATATGTAGGCGTGCTTTCCCAATCTGAACTTTTATTACTCGGCCCCCCCGACTATTGAATCCTAGTTCCGCCCCTGGGACTGGTTACCTCCGTAGGGATCCTGGGCAAAGGGGTAAGTCCACATCTGGCTCTCAAACCATGGCTGGGGTTAAGTCAACATTCTCTCACCACGACCATTGGCAATGAGTACTGGCGCATGTCGGGGTTTCTAATCCAATGCAAGTCATAATGGTAATTTACCATATAAAGTCCAGATACTTCCCCTATGGCAAACCAACCAACTCGATTCAGTATCCTTCGCAACTTAGGAGTGAGAACCCTCACAGACTGGCTACCGCTGTTGGACCCCACTCCTTAAACCTATGGTCATCCACATATTATTGGGGCGGATGCTCTCATGACTCCTCACGACACCCGGTTCGCTCCTTGGATGTCCATGAGCCCAACCCTAACATATGCAACCCTACCATTGCATGACTAATAGTGGACCACTGAGTCTCCGCACGGGACTGGTAACCGCTGTAGGATGAAACAGAGTCACATTACCATTGTCACAGGTCACCCGGCTTCAATTCCCCTGCCGAAAGGGTAACAGCATGTGGGATACCTAGCCATGCAATTCTAGACTCTCTTAAGTATTTCATCCAGTAATCATGATAGTGTTAGAGGCATCAGTGAGCATGTGTCTCATACCACAGCCCCCTGATATCTCCAGCCAAGATATCCCAATGTAATACCCCTTCCATCACAACTACACTACATCACTCTTTATCATACCATGAACAGTTGTGCAATATCATAAAAGATAAAGTACATAAAAAAAACATTTCAAACTGCAAGTATACAATAAGATTAACATGCTTTATACAATTACACAATATACATAATAAAAGAATAGTAAATAGAACAACTGATTCATCATGTATATGTAATTTCATATAAATAAGAATGCATGTCCTTACCTGTAATTTAGTAGAAGTCCTTTAAATTGCAATCCAAACACAATTATAAAACTTTAAATAGAAACAGAGGATACCTATATGCAGAGTTACAAGAATGTATAAGAGTTAAGAGTCAAAACAAATCCAAAATCAAACCAACACAGTCACTGGAAACCAACCGGTTGCTTGTGCTGGTCACTTAGGTTAAGCGACCACCCCTGTTTCAGAGCGTTTCCAACTCCGAAAGTTAGACTTTTAATCATCCGATTTCAATACGTTTTGGGATGATCTTAGTCCGAATTTCAATCTTAATAGATCTATAACAAAGGATTGAAACGAAACCCTAAAATTAACAAAGATCAACCACCCAAAATTCTCCCCTTGATTTTTAGATCCATCCATTAACAAATGCAGCGATTTGTTTTTGGACAGGATATCATCAAGAACATTGGAAAGGGAGTTACAACTAATCAATTGGGTAACCACTAACAAAATGGGGATGGGTTCATATCAATTAGAGGTTAAAAAGAAGAGAATAGCAGATGGAGATTCATTAACTTATCCAAAATCACCAAGAATAGAAGGGAAAAGGTTCCAGATCAATAACAGCACTTCGCCCACCTTCCAGCACATTTTCACTGCCGCCTAATCGCCCATAATAGCAATCACGAACATAATAATTCGTTAATAGGGCAATGGATGCTATTTATAATGAACATGGGGCAAAATAAGGCATTTTCCCGCAAGCAGAAAGTGGTTGTCGCTTGGTTTAATCAATCGCCCTCAAGTATATTGCTATACAAGGATGCTTTGCTTAGGGGGTTGAAACCCAAACACAACCTAATCCAAAACAACACATGGGGGAAGTCTTACCTTCATTCCGGACATCTCCAAACACCACTTGCCTTCTACCAGAGATCCAACTTCCCAGTGAGGCAGATTCTTCAACAAGAGAATCCAAATCCATGGGTTATGGATATGGATCATGAACTTCTATCTGGACACTCTACAAATTAATTCGACTAAACCTTCGGGTTCTCGGACTTGCAATACGGATTTCGGGTTAAAAATACGGGGGTTGTTACACGGTTAATTTGATTTTTAAGTTGGCATCAGTGAGAGTCATGGCAGATTATTCTACAAAAGAAACAAATAACACATCACAGCCAAAGAGGGGTAGTAGTGAGATTTCCAACAAGATATAGGAAGGTGAGTGTTGGATGACTTAATGAGTGAGAGTGTATTTTAGTCATTTAACTCATATAAGGACATTTTAGTCACTTGACCAACAAATTTAATAGTCAAACTGTTGGCCACTATGAATAGATAACTTGAAATTATGCAAAAACCCAAAAGTAGTCACCTTGAAATTTTCTGCCTACTTAAGTGGGCATCTTAAAAAACACTCAAAAAAATAAAAATTGTGTCATAAGAAATTAATACAATCTTAAAAACAGTGATCCATGACCTCATCATCAACTTGACATTCTTTAAAGCAAGCTACAACATCAATTGGTTTATAATAGAAGGACTGTCATCATCGATGAGTATCTACGACCAACGATCCCATCATCAATTCAACATGCATTTAAAGCAAATCACTGCATTAATTACTTTAAAATGGAAGTATTTAGCCTTATCTTTCAACTCTACTTATCCTTCACTGACATATTTTACTGAAATAACAACACATATTCCATTATTCGGATCTGTACAATTGGCATTCCACATGACATGAATGAAGATCCAAGAACTAAACTCCTCATCTATTGTTCTATACCATTGCCACCACCTGCCTAGAAAGTTTTGCTAAATAAAAATTGATATGTGGGTTGTTTGGGTATTGCATATTAAATGAGCAGTACCGTGCAGCAGTGGCGGAGCCACGTTGGGACCGGAGGGGCCCGTGCCCCCCGGATTTTTTGAAATTCTAAATATTCTTGTTTTTTTTCCCTTATTTCTCTATTTTTAAATGTGAAATACCACTATTTGCCCCCCTCTAAAAATAAAAAATAAAAAATTAAGATAAAGATGATGGGTACAAATGTCATTTATAATCTTTATCTAATGGTTATCATTAAATCCCTAGTTTTAAGGAATAAAAGGTAAAATTCTAATTAAACACTAACTTAAAAACTAACTCACGATCCTTGAATTTCTCCTTATTTATTCTCTCCTATTTTCATTTTTATTTATTCTCTCATGAATCTCCTCTTTTATTCCTCTTTTTTCTCTTTTTTTTTTCTTTTTCTCACACGTCTCACAAAATACTAAATTAGTTTAGCACATTTTGGAATTTTCCTAAATCTTCTCCTATTCACTCTCTCTTTCTCAAATTATTCATTTCTCTCTCTCACACTCATGAGTTTTCTACTAATTTACCGAATTTTTAATATAGATTTCACATTAAAATATAATAATATATTTTGAGATGAGATCTACATTGGGTCCCACATTGGTCCCCAATGTTCAATCCTGGCTCCACCTTTGACATCTTCGAAGCATTTTTCCCTTCCAATATTTTTCTATTGGGGCTTCCCTCATTCCTTTTATCGAGGATAATGATGCGAATCGGTCTTTAATGAGTTCGAATATGCAACGTCAAGCAGTTCCACTTTCTCGATCCGAGAAATGCATTGTTGGAACTGGGTTGGAACGCCAAGCGGCTTTAGATTCGGGGGTTTCTGTTATAACAGAACGTGAGGGAAATATCATTTATACCGATATTGACAAGATCACTTTCTCAGGCAACGGAGACACAGTCGAGATCAAACCTAGGGTTAAAAAAAAGAGATTTTGATATCAAAATTTATTATGCAAAAATTATTTTCTATCCTTGTACAAAATGAACGATCGAGAATGAAATCTCGATCCAAGTTTTGATCCAAACCGTACCGTACATTGTGTGGTGCTACACATTAATTCCATAGCACCCAAGCAAGACCCTGCGCGTGATACTAAATTCTTGAAGGGGTTTGAGTCCATAAAAACCCTGACGCCTCTGTTTTCTGTCTTCCACTGAAGAGAGAGAAAGCGAGGGAGTGTGTTGCGGCGAGTTTTCCTCCAATCAAATTTGCGATAACGTTCGTCTTTCGTATTCATGAGTCATGACTCACTCTGTAATCTGTACACAAGGAAGACTTTTCTCACCGTGTTTTTTACCCATTAAAGCAAGAAAGTCACAGCTCTCTATCTGTCCATTAATATTTTTTGTTCTTAATTTTTGAATATACGTATGAGCTACGCTCATCAAGTACGTATATAATACCTTAATTAAGGTTCAAGACCAAACAACACCCACCAAAGTTTCTTTGTCTTCTTTCTTCACTTCCGTCGATCTCTGGCTTTCCTCTGATTTTCTTGTCTGAAGACAACAATGGTGGTATGGACTTCTCTGTTACGGATTTTACTGGTTCTCTTCCTCTGTTTTGCCGATCTTTCTAAGAGTCAAGCCAGCAGCAACAGCTCAAATGAATACTTGAAACTAAGATTGCTCCACAGAAACCCATCTCGTTCCCCATCTCAATCTCTCCACTTTGATTCTCTTCGTCTCTCCACTCTGTTCTCGGCCTTGCAGGGCCGCAAAGGTGTGAAAGTTCCTATTGTTTCTGGAGCTTCAACTCAGTCAGGCCAATACTTTGTGGATTTCAGAATCGGAAACCCACCTCAGAAGCTCCTCCTTGTGGCCGATACAGGAAGCGATCTGGTCTGGGTAAAATGCTCTGCCTGCCGTAACTGTAGCAGAAACTCACCGGCCACCGCCTTCCAGGCTCGCCAGTCTGCTACATTTTCACCGGTTCACTGCTATGACTCGGCGTGCCGACTCGTTCCTCACCCGCTCAAACGCCAGCCCTGTAACCACACGCGAATCCACAGTACCTGTCGCTACCAGTACACTTATGCAGATGGGTCTCGATCAAGTGGGTTTTTCTCCAGAGAAACCACCACATTGAACACAAGCTCGGGAAGAGCATTGAAGCTGAAAAGCCTTGTTTTTGGTTGTGCGTTTCACATCTCTGGTCCTAGTCTTTCAGGTGCGAGCTTTAATGGTGCTAATGGTGTGATGGGTCTGGGTCGCGGTCCAATCTCATTCTCCACCCAAATGGGTAAGCGATTCAGCAACAAATTCTCTTATTGCCTCATGGATTACACCATATTCCCACCTCCGACGAGCTATTTACTGATCGGAGAATCACCAGAGCAAGCCACAAATAAGAAGAAGAAGAAGATGAAATACACGCCATTGCTGTCCAACCCTTTCGTCCCAACTTTCTACTATGTGGGGTTAAAGAGCATTAGCGTCAATGGAGTCACACTGCGGATCAACCCTTCCATTTGGGCCATCGATCAAAATGGTAATGGCGGCACCATAATCGATTCTGGAACAACATTAACCTTCTTGCCTGAGCCAGCTTATCGACAGATTCTGAACGAATTTAATAAGACGGTAAGGCTACCCAAAGTAGAGGACCAAACAGGAAACTTCGATCTATGCGTGAATGTGTCTGGTGTGGCAAATCCGAAGCTGCCCAGATTTAGATTAAGGTTCAGCGGTGGGTCTCTGTTTTCGCCGCCGATGAGGAACTACTTCATAGACACGGCGGCGGAGGTGAAATGCTTGGCTTTGCAAAGCTTGGACTTGCAGGCAGGGGGTCCATCGGTGATAGGGAATCTAATGCAACAAGGTTACATGTTTGAGTTCGACAGAAACAAATCAAGGGTCGGGTTTTCTCGACAAGGGTGTGCCCAACCATGAAGCCGCACAAAAAAGAACGATTTGCAGTGAGTTCTTGGGCTGTGAGCGTGTGATGTAATTTTTATTTTCATTAATTTTAAAGAAATATGATTTCTGGATTTATGCTTCTTTGGATTCTAAAGTTGACAGAGAAAAAGAGAAGGGAAAATTGAGAGAGTCCTGGCTGTAATATCACGTGAATTTTGAGTATCTGACAGGGAAATGGGAAAAAGAAAGATGTTGGTGTCTCATGTCTGGCATCTTTGGGGGCTCAAGGTCTTCTTGAGCTGATAGATTTTTCCAAACATTCTCATGTTCTGGGTTTCCTTTTAGATGCCTCTTTCAAGAAATTATTGGTTTGATTTGTGATGTAGAGAAGGTGGGACATGGGCAGCCACCAGCCAGTCTGGATTCTGGCCTCAATCACCGCTTTGTTGAATAGATTCTTAAATTTTGGGTCATGTTGCTCTGGCTTTTTCTTGTCCAAACAAATCCAGTTTTGGCTTTGAATCCAGTGGTAATTATAAGTTTAATAAGGCTCTTTTGACTTTCTGTGGATCCATTCTTGTGATAATTTGTGTAAATTATTGGTATTTATATGGTTCGTTTTATTTCTCAATTAGAAGACTTTTTGCATGTTCTGCACTGTGTGTTTTTCCTCTCATATGAAATGAGAAAATGTGATCATCCAACATTCTTGATCTTCCTTACCTTTCTCAATCTTTGTTTTCTCTCTTTCAAGTATCTTCCAGTGGAATTGAGACTTTCTATTATTAGATTTTATTTTATCATTCATTTAGGAGGAAAATCAATCTCTGATCTTCTTTGACAATGCTTAAAGATGAACCTCCATTCCAAAATGAATGGTGAAGGGATATAAAGGGAGCATAATCTTCTACCCTTGCGAGTAGAAAATTGGGACCCCCTCCTGAGTAACCATGAAACAATTTTCAGTTCCTTAATAATTCTAAAGCCAAGTGCCTTTCACTTAATGCTCATTATATATCGTAGAGTTCAATAAAAATAAATAAGACTATATAGAGATTTAATGTGACTCACGCACTAATCTGATTATACTTGCAAGTCCCTATTTTGGCTTGCCCTTACTATATCGAGTTATTAAGACTTAAAACTCTTTATTTGAGAATGAGAAGGGAAGGTGATCAGGGTTCAATGTTTAGCCTAGCCAACCCAATCCTATCTAACCATCATTTTGACTTTGAATTCAACTTTAGTGTCAACCCTGATTACTATTTATTGCTTTGTGGCAAGGTCAAGTTGAGGTTAAGGTGAACTTTAGGGCTAGCTCTTGATAGTGAAATAGGATTGACGTCAATCTAGGCAAGCCCCAACCAATCAAGGTGGATAAGGACTACATTTGGCCTATCGAGGTCACAATTATAGGCCAAGCTAGGGTACTCATGGTAAGGGTGCAAGTTATAAGCAATTCTGTATATAACGTGATATATTCACAAGTACAATCGAAGATATTTGACTATGTAATGAAAGAAACTTAAAACTCTTGAGAACACCCAAAAACGAGTTTGTAATCTCTCATCCCAAAAGAGGAAAAAGATATCCACATCTCACTATAAGGATGTGTTTGTTAACATTATCGGAGACAATTATGGCATTATTTTGTTCTCAGAGAACGAAAGAATAGGTAGTAGATGGTAAAGAAAACGATTCATTCTTTTGTTCTTTAAGAATGGACTAATGAGAAAAGTGATCTGAAAAATCACTTTCTCAAAAAAAAATTCTTTTGGTGGTTCAGAAACTTGATAAACAGCCCTAATGATGATAGTCTTTAAGACCACCCCCACCCTTGCTCGTAAACAGTAAACCCCTTCTACTTTGCTCTCCAATCTTATGCTCTTACTAATTTTTTGTACTGCGGTCCATTGGAAAATATATTCAAAACGGTTCTGTCAAACACTTCTTTTCCAAACAAAAAACGATCTCCTAGCATAAAAACATGTAAAAAATAATAATTTTACACAAGGACTGAACTTCCAAAATGAAAACATTACCAAACACACACTAAAACATATAAAAACTTTTTATATGCATGTTTAGAAATTCAAAGGCACCCAATAAAAATACATACATGACTCCTATTTCATCCTACAAAATACCAATAATTTTCTGACAATTTTGCCTTATCTCTCATTGCAATGATCTGGAAAAAATCAATTAAAATTTGCCTTTTTTTTTTATTATAAGGAAAAAGACAACCATGTAAAGCTCATCCAGGTGCTTCATGATCTCATCACATATAATTGGACAGACACTTGTTCAGTTTTTCAGGGAGTCGGTGGCTTAAATAAACTTTATAGACAAATCAAAGCAAAACAGGCAGGTAGAATCCTTGTTTTCAATACCAAACCTAATTGGCAGCATTGGAATGAACACACTTTGTGAAAGGAATGGAACTCTTAACTTAGAAAAAAGTTCTCCCCAGAGATCATGGTAGATATCAGATTTTGAAATCTGCAACTAACCCCATTTTTAAAACATAGGATCTATCTGGAATGAGTGGCCTTCATGGCTGGAATTCTATCTTTGCAGAGCCTTCAGGGCAGGGGAAGTTGATGCTTCACAAGTCTCTGGACTCTACTAAGCCAAGGGATCAAGCAACTCACCAAGCAGTTCTTTCATTACAATCACATTTGATCAGCTTCTATTCATGGCATAGTTGTCGGTAATCTTAGATACGATACGATCAAATTTGTATTTTGTCGGCAAACCTGAGAGAGATTGGTTATGATTGGATCAAATTAGGCTTTGTATTGGAGTTCAGGAAGAGTTTTCCTACGCAGTATTTTCTTGGTAATTTTTTATGAGACATTGTTTCGATGCCTTGACATCAAGCTACAACTCTCACAAATCTTGATGCTTTCTTATCTAATAGACAACCTAGAATCTAGGTATCAAACATTTCCATCCAATTTGAGCTTTAGGCATGATTTTTGGGCATATGAGTAATGAACTAAGAATTGACCATCTAAAGACCCTATGGATTTTAGGATGATAATAACAATAACTAAAGGTTAGTGAATTCTTAATCACATTCTTAATCAATATGATTATGTTTTGTTTTGTTTTGTTTTGTTCTTTTTTGTTTTTTTTTCTTTTTTTTCTTTTTTTTTGTGGTTTCTTTTCTACCTCATCTTTGGCATCCACAGAGTAGAAGTATTAGGTTTCCTCCATAAACCTTACTTTCATAGGCCTTCTATCCATTTAGAAAGCTGGTATACTATAGGCTAAGCAGCTAATATATTTCTCTCTTTTTCTTTTTTGAAATTGTGAACTATTCTCCCCAAAAAAAAAAAAAAAAAATTGAGTACACAAATATTTTGTGTTTCATAGCACCTTATGTGTCTCTCTTTTCATCTTTTGAAATCACAATGTATCCCCACTAAGCACCTTGTGCATTTGTTTATCTTTTTTTCTCTTCGAAATGATGGTCCATTAGTTATAATTGGAAGCCCTCATCCTCATCTAGGGATTTTCCCATTTCTCTGTGATATTTTAGATTTAAGAGCACAGTTCTCTTTGTTCCATTCAATTTTTCATAGGAAGTCTAAACTCTATTGCAGACTCCTTCCTAGTTGCTAGTATGGTCTTGTATCAGGCGTGGGAAATGAAATGACCTTATCTTTTTTCTTTTTTTTGTAGAGAAATGACCTTATCTATTCCCTTGATTGAAGATGCTTGTAATTCTGATTCCAGGAGCTTTTCATGCAATGAATAATTCTGCTTTCAACCCCCCCCCCACCACACACACCTCAAAAAAAAAAAAAAAAAAAAAAAAAAAGAAGAGTCAAATGAAAGCAATCTTATTGTTGTCTCCGAAGATGATCAAAACTTGAATAAGTGATCAAATATTCAACAAGTAAGCACTTGACAAATGCAACAAGCACGACCTTCACTATACTTATCCTTCTCCCTTAGAAATCTCTTTGGTTGATGAGTAGATTTTATATCTACTAATTAATTGATTTTATTTCTATAATTTCTATAATTTTGGTGATTTTATATATTTCCTAGCAAATTTTAATTAAGATTTATCATTTGTGCTGGTAACAAATCAACAAAATTTGCAGAGGTATTATTGAAAAATTCTACATAAAGAATCTTAAAGAACCAAACTGGATTTTATTCCACTTAAAAAAGAAAAGTATTTTTCATCAAGTTACAGTAAACTTTAGAAGCTTCCTCAAGTAAACAACATGGAGAGAATGATTCTTTGCAATTAGGTTTTATTTCTTATTTGGGACTAGATCAGAGAAGGAAGAGGGAAAAATCTTGTTTTTGAGTATCTCTGTCTTGTTTCGATCAAGTTCTTCATTGTATGATCTTCCGGTTTCCAATCAAACTGATTTTTAAATAGAAACTTCATAACTTCTTACTCTTCAAATCCAACGGTGGAATTGTGCATTTGAGCTCTCTAAGTCAATCCAATTTGTATGCCAAGTTTTTCCTTGGTTGAGTTAGATTAGGAAATTAGAATTGCACCAAATTGAGTCAAGGATAAAAAAGAGAAAGAATAACACCAGGTTGAGGACGTTTGGATAAATGTAGAGGACAAATTTTGGAGACGTTAGTTGGCTTTGGAGACTTGGAGAAGAAGACTTGGAGCTTGGGAAAAAGTTTTTCATCGTCTTCTTTCAATGTTCTTGAACTCTTCTGTGATGTTTTTAATTTTTAGAATGAACTAATTTAATTTTTCTAGGGATCAAATGTAGCCTAACTTTGAATTCTCACTCTTGATTCATCAATATAATTCTGAATATTGTTTTCATTGATTGAGTTTTAACTTCTGTTCTTAATGATTTTGATTAATTGGTCACTAATCAACTGATTAGTTAATCATAATGAACTAATAGGGAGTTTATGTGTTTAGTTTGTTGGAGTAAATGCCATAAATTACATGTAGGATAAAAATATACTTACATGGTTTGTGTAGTTCTTACATGGGAGTCCATAATTAATGATCTTTTAGTTGTTTTAATTCGCATAGAAATATAGTGGATTAGCAATTGAGAGAATGTCTTTTCTTAGGACATGTTGGATTTTATAAAAGATTCATTACGACTATTATAAAATCACTAAACCCTTATGCAATATACTCATGGTACGCAAGTTCGCTGAAATTTGGCGAAATATCGCTGAATTTCGGGTGTTTCAGTGGCTGGCGAACCAAAACTCGAAGTGGCGATTCCTCAAGATATATCGCCGAAAATAACGATATTTTTTGCAACAAAACCACAGTCGCAACACCACCGTCAGTCATAGTTCAAAAACTTATTCATGGCTTCGGAAGAGCAAACGTCATTGATGCTCCTAGTCTTCTCTAATTAACTCATCTGCAGAGTTATAGAGTAAACTTTGCTTTCGGTTTACCCTCACTTTGTCTTAATCTTCGATGGAAATAGGGCCAACAAAAGAGGAATCTGATCTTCTTCGCACAAAATCGCAACCTGAAGCAGCTTCTTTGTCATTAGCTGGCTTCTTCTCCAACTCCAATTCGAGCTCCGATTCCGGCTTTTGGTCAGGCAAGGATGGAGGAAGAAGATGAGCACTAGAATTGCATTTGAGCCACACACGTGGTTCATGTAGGACCATGGAATTGTAAAACATGAATACATGAACCACGGAATTGTAAAAAAAAATGAGAGTAAATAATGACTAAACATAAACATAAATATAGAGTACATGACTTGACTTAGGACTTGACTAGTTGAATACATGATTTGACTTAGTTGCTGTTAAATATTGTTTTATTATTTTTTTTAACTTGACACTAATGTTTTGTAGGGATATGTTACATTATTTTATTATTTGTTTAAACTTTACATTTACAATTTGCATATGTTGGCGAAATCTCGCTAAGATTTCATTGGTTCGCCTAGTTCGCCAGGTAGCGAACTGGCGAACTTAGCTGAGATTTCGTACCATGAATATACTAGAAAAATGAGTCACTTTCAATTTTGATAAGAAGTGCTTGCAAGCATTCCAGATTTTGAAAAAAACATTAGTATCTATTCCTATAATTGTTGTTCCTGATTAGGAATTGCCCTTTGAGTTAATATGTAATACGAGTGATTATGTCATTGGAGCGGTTTTGGATCAATGCAAGGGAAAGATTTTTTTACACTATCTATTATGTTAGTTGCACATTAAATGAAGCTCAAATTAATTATGTTACAACTGAAAAGTAGCTGCTAGCCATCGTGTTTGTTTTTTATAATTTTAGATCATACTTGATTAGTTCATAAGTTATAATTTATACACATCATTCTGCTATCAAGTATTTGGTTGAAAATAAAAATGCAAAACTGAGGCTCATTAGATAGGTGTTGTTATTACAAGAATTTGATTTGGAGATTCGAGATAAAAAGGGGACTGAAAATGTTGCTACTGATCACTTGTCTAGATTAGAGCCTCTTGAGAATACTTAGAAGATGATCACTCTTTTATTTCATAAACTTTTTCAAATGATCAACTCTATGTTGTTACTGGTGATAATAAGTAGCATTAGTTTGCTGACTTAGTAATTCTTAGCAACTAATAACCTTCTTCCAGAGCTAACTCGACAACAACGGAAAACATTTCTATCTAATGTCAAACATTACCATTGGGATGAACCACTCTTATACAATGACAATCTATGCTCATATCATATATTAAGGTGTTGTATCCCAGAAGATGAAATTTCTAGCATTCTTTATCACGATCATTCTTCAGAGTATGGTGGTCATTTTGGAGGAAATAAAACTATAGCAAAGGTACTTCAATCGGGTTTTTATTGGCCTACTTTATTCAAAGATGCTCAATCTTTTGTTGCAAGCTGTGACAGATATAAGAGGATTGAAATATCTCAAATCGTCATGAAATGATTTACAAAATATTTTGGAAGTTGAGCCTATGGGGCATTGACTTTATAGGACCTTTTCCTCCATCTCATAAAACTCTATATTTTGGTTGTTGTTGATTATGTATCAAAATGGGTAGAAGCAGTTGCACTCCCAACTAATGATGCACGGGTTTGGTGAGCTTCTTAAAGAAAAATATTTTTACACGTTTTAGCACTCCTAGAGCTATTATCAATGACAAAGGAAATCACTTTTGCAACAAACAACTATCTTCCTTATTAACAAAGTATGGAGTTATATACAAAATTGTTACAGCATAACACCCTCAAACAAATGGCCAAGCTGAAATTTTCAACGGGGAATTGAAGAGGACCTTAGAGAAAACAACGAGCTTGAATAGAATTGATCTCAGAAGCTTGATGATGCACTTTAGGCCTACGGGACAACATTTAAAACTCCAATGGGTATGTCTCCTTATAAATTGGTGTTTGAAATGCATGTCATTTACTAATGGAGTTGGAGCATAAAGTATATTGGGCAATGAAATTGTTTAAGTTTGATCTTCAAGTGGCTGGAGAAAAATGCCTTGTACAACTAAATGAATTCTACCTTGGAGTTTATGAGAATGCGAAGATCTACAAGGAGAAGACAAAGCAATGGCATGAGAAAAATATTTTGCAGCGGAAATTTAATCCAGGCAACAAAGTTTTACTTTTCAACTTACGACTTCGACTTTTCCTAGATAAATTTCAATCGAAACAGTCAGGATCATTCATAGTTGTTTAGGCATTCCCGCATGATGTTGTGGAAATTGAACAAGACAATGCATGCTTTAAAGTCAATGGACGACGGCTTAAGGTGTATCAGGATGGAGGGTTAGATTTTCCAAAGTCTAATATCACTTTGACAGATCCCAATGATGCATAAAGACAGTCTGGTTGAAGACTATAAACACTAATTGGGAGGCATTTATATTGTTTTTATTATTATTATTATTATTATTATTATTATTATTATTATTATTATTATTATTATTATTATTATTATTATTGCGTTTTCTCTGTTAATTTGCATTGAATTCTCAGGTTTCATTGTTTTAAATTTTGGTATTTACTATTTTAATGTTCTTTGTTTAGATTTTTTTTATTTTTATTTTTTATAATTAGGTGGAAGGGAAAAAAAGGCACTACCACCTCCCTCTATTAATGTGTGGAAAGCACAGATGGATGTTGATGAAGACATGGAAGATATGGATGAGGACAATGCAGATAATTATGTTTATTATTCTAGCTAAGTTTCTGTGTTCTTACTGTTTCTTTTTTATTCAAGCATTGGGGACAATATCTGGTTTAAGTTTGGGGAGGGTAATTTAGGTTTCATTTATTGTTTTATAGTTGATTTATTTTTAAATAATAACTATTTTTATTTTTATTTTGTTTTGGTTATACATTTTATAATTGTTTCTAACTTATGTTTTATTTTTTATCCTTTAACTAACTATGAGTACATAACCTTGATACTTAAGTCATTTTGTTTATTTAGAATAAATTTATTTTAACTTAGTAATATTTGTGATTTTATTTGAATACTATAACTTGTTTGATTGTCACTTAAGGTGATATCCTATGTGACAATATTAAGGAGATGATTTAAGCTATCTTTGGACCATTTGAGCATTTCGAACCACCTATATATATTGAATATTTCTAATACCCTCCATTTGAGCTGAATTTAGCATTTTTCTTTGTTTTACACCTAATTTTGATATCTCAGCCTTTATGATAACTTTTCTTATCTTTTTACTTTCAGTCACAGTACACGCTTGTTGAATTACTATTGTGAATTGGATGGAAATTGTTATAATGAAAGTAAAAAGATAGAGCATAAAATGCACTCGTCTATCTAGAGGGGAAAAAAGAAGAAACAAAGTGAATAAATAAAAGGTAAGACGGACCATAAAATGCACTCGACCACGAAGAAAATAAAATTGACAAGTCAATAATAAGTTTGGGAATGTATGGAAAAAATGTTAGAAAGCTCGCAAATATGTGAAGATTGAACTCAATTGTATGTATTATGGATGTTTTGAGCCTTAAATTTATTTTTTATCATACCTTGACCTTAGCCCTACATTACAAGCTTAATAAGACTTGTTATTTACTTTAGTGAAGAGTGACATGAAAAGCAAACATATAGAGTTCTTTAATGCTTTTTATAGAGATCATGGTTATTATGATTTACGGCATGAATTTTTGTATTAGTTTTTTGTTTTGCTTGATTTATGGTTTGATGGAAATTTCTGATGCATGTTGTTAGTATACTCACTTATTACTAGATGTTTTATCGGTTAGTTTAATTTGGTTTTTGTTTTTGTTTGCTTGGGACTAGACCTGTAAATGGATAGTCGAAATCCGCCTCCGAATTCGCATTCGTATTCATTTAAGGGTATCCGTATCCGAAAACTTTCTTACCGGAAAATATCCGTATCTGTCCGTTAAGCAACCAGATTCGGATTCGGATAATTGCTTATCGGATCGGATAATATCCGGATAAATTTTTATCCGGATAGAGTAAAGTATTTAACATTTTTTCTTTAAAAGTAGATGATAATCGGATTCGGATACCGGTAATCGGATTCGGATACCGGTATTCGGTAATCGGAAATTAGAAATTTATAATAAAAAATGTAAAAAGTGACAATTATCAATCAATAATCGGATATTTTATCGGATCGGATTATTATCGGATATCCGATAAAGTTTCGGATTCGGATTCGGATGCCTTCTCTAAATTTTTGCCGGATTCGGATTCGGATAACGGATTTGCTAATTGGATTCGGATTCGGATACTGGTATATCCGAGCCGAATCCGGTCCGTTTACAGGCCTACTTGGGACTAGCAAAATATTAAGTTTGTGGATCTTTAAATACATTTTATATATATTAATTAATTAGTTTTATTTCTATTGGTGATTTTATATATTTTCTAGCAAATTATAATTAAGATTTATTATTTGTGCTTGCTGGAAATCAATCAAATTTATAGAGGTATTATTGAAAAATTTTACGAAAATAATATTAAAGAACCAAACTGGATTTTATTCCACTCAAAAAAAGCAAAATCTATTTTATCAAATTATCGTAGACTCTAAAAGCTTCATCAAGTAAAAAACGTGGAGAAAATGAATTTTTGCATGCTTCAGGGTTTTATTTCCTATTTGGGACTAAATCAAATAAGGAATAAGGAAAAATCTTGTTTTTGAGTGTCTCTATCTAATTCCGATCAAGTTCTTCATCGGATGGTCATTCAATGTCTGAATAAGTTGATTTTTTAACTAGAGCTTCATAACTTCTTGCTCTTCAAACGATAGGATTGTGCATTTGGGCTCTTGAAGTAAGTCCGATTTGTATGCCAAGTTACTTCATTGGTTGAGTGGGATTAAGAAATTAGACTTGTACCAAATTGAATCAAGGATAAAAAAAGAAAAGAAAAAAAGGAACTAATTTTTTGGAGATGTTGGTTGGCTTTGGTGACTTGGAAAAAAAGATTTAGAGCCTATGAATAAGTTTTTCTTTATTTTTTCTCAATGTTCTCAAATTCTTTTGTGATGTTTTTAATTTATAGAATAATTCAATTTATTTTTTCTAGGGATCAGATGTAACCTAACTTTGAATTTTCATTATTAAACTCTTCAATATAATTCTGAATATTGTTTTCATTGATTGAATTTTTACTTACGTTCTTAATGCTTTTGATTAATTGATAACTAATTAACTGATTCACTAATCATAATGAACTGATAGGGAATTTATGTGTTTAATTCGTTTGAGTAAATGCCATGAATTACAAATAAGATATAAATATATTTACATAGTTTGTGTAATTTTTGCTTGGGAATCCGTAGAATTTAATGATTTTTGTTGTTGTTTTAATTCGCATAGAAATATAGCGGATTAGCAATTGGGAGAGTTTCTATTAGTACTTGAGAGAGACTAGTAGACAGAGAAGAGAATCTCGACAATCAATCGGAAAAAAAATTATTTCAGATTATAAAGATGAATCAAAGGTCGAGAATGATTAATTATGGTGAAATCAGACCCCTAGATTTTTAGCTAATAATAAATCTCAATTTAAATTTCAATTTGTAATTTAGTCTAGCATAATTATCTTTTTTATTATTTGTTCGAATAAAATTGGAATAATTAGTTTGATACTTACTCTATAGTCATTAAGGGAACAATTTACGACAGCGTACACTAACGTTGTTATTTTTCACAACAATTATGCTTATCCTTCTCCCTTAGAAGTCTCTTGGGTTGAGATCCTGGCTCGGAGTCCAGATCAACTAGTCATACGAACAGGTGAACCGGATCAATATCAGATCCATTTTTGACAAGGAAATGGACCATCAATTTTCTTTGATGTGATTTATAAATGGATTTCAACCATATGATGTGATGTTGGGACACATGGCACAAAGGCGCAGAGTTAGATGATCTGAAGGGAAAGAGGCCCCACCAAAACTTAAAAAGCCTCAAATTAGTATGTATTTTTTTTGCTGAAAATTAAATTTACTTTGGGCCTTTCACGGCCTTAGTTGAAGTTGCAGACGAGCCCTAAGTAGTAGGCCCAGAACCAATTAATAGGTGATACATAAGAAGGCCCATTACACTGAAATAGAGGCCTATGTAAAATTTTAACATTTTTTCTTGGCCCATCGTATATATTGTTTTAGACTTCGAAATGGCCGTTAACTCTCCGTTAAACTCCTTAACGCTGTTAGCGTTCCAGTTCCAGAGGAGCAGCAGAAGCCAGAAGGCAGGATCTCCGCAAAACCCGAGTGTTCTGTTTCCCGCCATTCTCATTACCTATTATTTCATTTTAACTTCTCATTTCCCCCAATCCTCTCTCCTCTTTCTTCATCAGATTCTTAGATTAATAGTTCAGAGTACTCACAAATCCAAAATTTCTCAGAAACCTCCCTGTTAGTTCTTCAAATGGAGGATGATTTGCAGGAGCAGAACAAGCTCCCAGAGCTAAAACTTGGTATGACCCTTTCCTAGCATCTCTTTTTTTTCTTTTTCCATGACACACTCTTTCTGAGTTTGGATCTTTTTGGTTTCGACCCATGCAACTAAAAACACCCTTGCTCTGAAACTGTAGATGCCAAGCAAGCTCAAGGGTTTATTTCATTCTTCAAAACCCTACCAAGAGTAAGAGCCGTCTTTAGTTTTTTCTATTTGATTGGGAAAAGAAAAAAAAAAAAAAGTGAATGACCGCTCATGCTCTAACTTGGTATCACTGGTGGGTCTCACTTACTCCCTCTTTGCTGCAGGACCCAAGAGCTGTTCGATTATTTGATCGTCGGGTGAGTTCACGTATTAAGTCGTTTCCATCCTCGTAATATTGTATCCCCTTGTATTTACTGTTTCCATTCATTATAACTGAAACTCCTTTATCCATATATTAGTTCATATTGTCAATATATTTTCCTGTTTATGTTATCATGTTTTGTTCAGGAGTACTACACTGCTCATGGAGATAATGCAGTGTTCATTGCCAAGACATACTATCATACGACTACTGCTATGCGGCAGTTGGGTAATGGCTCTAATGGTCTTTCTAGTGTGAGTGTCAGTAAAAATATGTTTGAAACCATTGCCCGTGATCTCCTGCTGGAGAGAACAGACCATACTTTGGAGCTTTACGAGGGAAGTGGGTCGAACTGGAGGTTGACAAGAAGTGGAACACCAGGAAATCTTGGTAATTTTGAAGATATCTTGTTTGCCAACAATGAAATGCAGGACTCTCCTGTGATTGTTGCACTATGCCCAAACTTCCGCGAAAATGAGTGTGTTATAGGGATGGGCTATTTGGACTTAACTAAGAGGATACTTGGGTTGGCAGAATTTATTGATGACAGTCAATTCACAAATGTTGAGTCAGCTTTGGTGGCTCTTGGTTGCAAAGAGTGTCTCCTGCCAACTGAGGGAGGAAAGTCCATCCAGAGCAAAACTCTACTTGATGCATTGTCTAGATGCGGTGTGCTTCTCACTGAGAGAAAGAAAACAGAATTTAAGTCGAGAGATTTGGTACAGGATCTTGGTCGGCTTGTCAAAGGTTCAATTGAACCAGTTCGTGATCTGCTTTCCGGTTTTGAATATGCTTCTGGGGCGCTGGGGGCATTACTTTCTTATGCAGAATTACTAGCAGATGAGAGCAACTATGGTAATTATACCATCCAGCGCTATAATCTTAACAGTTTCATGAGGTTAGATTCTGCTGCCATGAGAGCATTAAATGTTCTCGAAAGCAAAACAGATGCAAACAAAAATTTTAGCCTGTTTGGTCTTATGAATAGAACCTGTACGGCTGGCATGGGAAAACGATTACTAAACAGATGGTTGAAACAACCATTATTAGATGTCAATGAGATCAATTGTAGGCTGGATTTGGTCCATGCATTTGTGGAGGATACTGCTCTTCGTCAGGATCTTAGGCAGCATATGAAAAGAATTTCAGATATAGAGCGCCTGATGCATTCTCTTGAAAAGAAAAGGGCTGGTCTGCAACACATTGTAAAACTTTATCAGGTAATATCCATTCCTTCTATCCAATTTCGTTTGATTGTTTTGAACAGGGAAAATAATTAAAACCTTTGTTTGTTAAATTAGTATCGTAGTTTAATTTTCAATCCCACATTGATCTGTGTGGCATGCAGAGTATATTTTTCTTCTGTTTATTGTATTTGGTGTTTAACTACACTTTGCTGGGCCTTTCAATGGTTATTTTGTTAATACAGTCTAGTATTCGGCTTCCTTACATAAAAAGTGCTCTGAAGCGTTATGATGGGCAATATTCAACTCTGATTAAGGACAGATATCTGGACCCCCTTGAGTACTGGACTGATGATGATCACTTGAACAAGTTTGTTGGTCTTGTTGAAGCTTCTGTTGACCTGGATCAGCTTGAGAATGGGGAATACATGATATCTTCTAGTTATGATCCGAAACTATCAGCGCTGAAGGACGAGCGAGATGCAGTTGAGAAGCAGATACATAATTTGCATAAACAAGTTGCCAATGACCTTGATCTTCCTCTAGATAAGGCACTGAAGTTAGATAAAGGCACACAATTTGGACATGTCTTTAGAATCACAAAAAAGGAGGAGCCAAAAGTTAGGAAGAAGCTTACTACTCATTTTATTGTCCTCGAAACTCGGAAGGATGGGGTCAAGTTTACAAACACAAAGCTTAAAAAGTTAGGGGATCAGTATCAAAAGTCATTTGAGGAGTACACTAGTTGCCAAAAAGAGTTGGTTATTCGAGTAGTTCAAACTGCTGCAAGTTTCCATGAGGTACTTAAACTTGATAGCATATTTTTTTTCTTCTTGAAGTTTCTTCAAAATTCACTGAAGTTCCATGTGCAGGTGTTCGAGACTGTAGCTGGGATTCTTTCAGAACTGGATGTCTTGCTTAGTTTTGCTGATCTGGCTACTAGTTGTCCTACTCCGTACACCCGACCAGATATTACTCCTTCTGTAGTGATTCCTTCCTCTTCTTTCCATACCTATCCTTTTGTCTTTGGTAGGGCCATTAATTTATTTGTATGATAAGTCCTCACAGTTTATTTTGGCTATATGTTGAAATTGCAGGATGAGGGGGATATTATACTTGAAGGAAGTAGGCATCCTTGCGTGGAGGCTCAAGATGGGGTGAATTTTATACCGAATGATTGTAGACTGGTGAGTATTCATTGTGTCCTACTCACAATTATTGCTTTAACCTTGAAAGGATTTTATTTATTTTTTTAATTTTCTTTTGAACCCTTATTGTTTTCTGATCTTAGGTAAGGGGAAAAAGTTGGTTCCAGATTATAACAGGGCCGAACATGGGTGGAAAATCAACATTCATCCGGCAGGTATGATATTTATAATTTTGTGTAGAGAAGAAAGAAAGGATAATTGGATAAGTAGTCAAATTTTAGAGAAGTACTAAAATTTTAGAAGCATAAAAGCATATTCAATACTAGCTACATGGATTAAGAATCTAAATTGAAATATTAATTATGATACTTCCATAATCAAAGCATGCACAATTAAATGAATTGTTTATTGTCTTTTTTTTTGGGGGTATTAATTGAACGAACAGTTCACCCAACAATGAACATTACCAGTCCTTTTCTCATTCTCCTCTCATCCTCATACCTTACATAATTTGATTAGTTTTATTTGGGTCAATAGATGTAATTTGATAAGGTTTCTTGGGGAGTTTTGTACTTGGAGCAAATAAGAGATATTTTGTGGTGGATTCTATTGGGTATGAAACCAATCCACAATAGTGTTCTAGGATGAACACACTTCATTTCTGTTTCTGAAGGGCACCTGTGGAAGTTCTTACATTTAGATTGTGAGCAAAACAGGCTTCAAATTATAAGCATCTTGGTATCCATTCCTGCCATGCATATGCATGATAAGTCTATTGACTGAATGTACATACCTCAAAAACTTTGTTCTTTGGCTTAACTTAACTATTGGAAACAGCTATTGAATTTGACATGCCTTATGTTATTATTATTATTATTATTTTCTCATACAGCATCTTATTTTACTTAATCATTTCAAGACAGTTGTTGCAATGCAAATTATACATTGGTGAAGTTGGTTGTAGAGTGAATAAAGTCCCAAACAAAAGGTCACAAAAGTGGTTAATTTCAAGAGACTATTTAAATGTATTGGTGTAGATAATTCTCTTATCAGAGTAATCTATATTCTAGATGGGAAACTATATTTCCTCTTGATGTGTATGTGGTTATGCATTGCAGAAATAGATGTTCCTGCTTGCTTCATGTACAATTTTTTCGTTAAATTCCCATGCATCTGTTTGCTTAGGAAATGTCATTAGAGTTTTTAAGTTTAATATATCCATTTCTGTTTTATATTTTGGAATTTAGTAAGGTCCTAAGACAACTGAAGAGAAGTGGTGAGAAAGGATATGCATAGCCTATGCCTTGTATCTACTATCTGGTATGGCCTCAAATAGAGTTGACTGAATGGCAAGGATCCACATAGCTGACCCCATTTAGTTGGGAAGAGGCTTGTTGCTGTTGTCGTTGTTGTGGTGTTTTTTAGAATTTCCTAAGGAGTTGACCTTATGTTAATAAATTCAAAGCATTCCAACTTCCTCTTTTGGGTGGGTGGGCTTCATTTTGCACCTGTAAATTAAATAAAAAATAACTGATGCTTTGCTGTTCAAACATCATTTGTTTCACTAGGTGTTGCTATCTAGTTTAGTTTATTGAAGGCACATTGCTGTGCCCTCTTGATTGGCTGTGGACCAGAATTTAGGCCCAACTTAATTATAGTTCATACAAGGCCTGGTCCAGGACTGTGAGGCCTCAACTTCGGACTTTTGTCCTTAAGTCAGAAGATTAAGGGTGTAGGTGATGGACACGTAATTTTAGGTTTAGGGTTTCTAGGATGGTTTCCCTAAAATTAAGGGTTTTCCCAGGATAATCTTCTTTTGAACCATCAAATAACTAATGACTGGATGGGATGGATAATATTGTTAAATAAGGTGGGATGGACAAGGAGATAAAATTGGGATTGGGTAGGGTTTGAGTAAGATTTGGTTTAGCCAAACTAACTGGGACGATAGGGAATATTTAGGGTTTTAACAAATTTCTATGGAAATGATATTGAGGGACTAAAATTTATCCAAAGATTGGTAGTAAAGAAGGATGAAATAATTTGGATCAGTATGGGTTGGTTCTTGGCATGGTAAAGGCTAAGGGACTCAGGGAACAAAAGGTAAGGATTGTTAGGGAAATTCTAGGGTTTTTAACAAATCAAAATAGAAGTGAATTTGACAATGTATCGTGGGTAATCTTCCTTGGATCTTTCTCTTTCTTTTATTTTCTTCTCTTTTTCTTTCTTTCTTTCCTGTTCTCAGATGCTGCGAGTCGGAAAAAGAGAGGGGAGGGTTGCGATGAAGCAAGAGAGGGAAAGAAGGGGGCAGCAGGGGAGGGGAGAGGTGGGAGAGGTGGGAGAGGGGTTAGGCAGTGTTGTAGGCAGTTGGGGAGGTTTTAGGGTGTTGTAGGGGCCTGGGAAGGTGCTGCCAGTGGTGCAGCAGGAAGGGGAGGGGAATTCTAGGGTCGTGCAGAACAGGGGAGGGGTGGGGGAGGTCTTGCAATGGGTTTGGGAGGTGGGGGTGGGGGGTGGGGGGCACTTGAGTGCTGAATTAGGAGGAGGAAGGTTGCTGGAATTGCAGGGCTGAACTGATGAAGATAAGACATCTCTAGATAACTGCAACGTCCCTCTCAAAAGGACCCTGCCGCACCTTCCTGGCTGCAATGCTTCCTATAATTTTATTAATCCAGACTCAAAACTTGCAAAATAGAAAATAGGCTTATTTATAGCCTACTAAAAGAATCTAAACCTAAGTGGTCTGCTTTATAGATTAGTATTTAGTATCCCCTTACAATCTCAACCATCCAAATAAATAATTAAAGATCTAATGAAATCTCCTTGAAAATAAATTCCCTCCAAGACACAAATACTAAAAGAACTCTTCTTGTAAATAAAGATGGATAAGATAGATAAGAAGATTCCTAGGGACTCAAGAACTCATCTTTGACTCAAACTTCTAACTGACCAAGACTCCTCTGAAAATTAAAAAGAAAAGTTTGAAAATTAAAAAATCAGCAACTAATTAGGGTTAGGATGGACCACACTATCCCTCTCAAAGGGTTTGGCCAACCCTAGTTGCGCCACTTTGGAGTGGCCTTGGGCCCACTTCAGGGTTTGGGCCATGGGCTGAATTCTAGTTCACATAATTGGGATTAAGGTTTTTTGTTGAGTGGATGCATATGGGAGAGGTTGGTACGTGGGAGGCGATGATGAGGACAGATTTGTAGTCACATGAATCCCTTTACATTCTACATTAGCTTACATATAAATAGAGAAACAACTAACAAGGACTACCAAAACTGAAAAACAGAGATTTTTTTTTTATTCCTTTACATGAATCCCTTTACATTCTACATTAGCTTACATATAAATAGAGAAAAAGGACTACCAAAACTGAAAAACAGGGAGTTTTTCAACAATAAGGATAAAGATTGAATAACAAAATAGATTCCTTAAGCTGTGATGTTGACATTGATGCCTTTGTGAATAAATTTAGGACAAAAACCGAGGGTGTTCATTAGTAAAGGGCAAACTGATGTAACCCATGTTCTGGCTATTCTTCAGAACCCTCTCAAAGTGAACCAGCTAACAAATAATTAATCCTTGAGACAGCTAACCCTGGTTAAATCATAATTGAGTCATCCAGCTTAAATAGAAATATATGTGCATTTCACAACATTGACATATTCTTTTTTACTACTTTGTCAATAACATTTATTGAAAAATTATTGAGAGCAAAAACAAGGATGAAGGGTGTGGCTGTTATGTTGTGACTCGAATTCTTTTACCCGTTTTCAAAGATGGACTTGCATCAACATATTTTTGGTGGGCGACCTGAATGACCCCTTTTGGAGATCTGTGGTGGAAGTAGAGGGTGATAGGCCCAAGCCTGGAGCCCACCACTGATCTCGGTCTATGGAGGGGATCAGTGGTGGGCGGGGCTACATTATGGTATGACCTGACTTGATGGAGTCTATATATATGTATGTCATGTTCACCTACCACATTATTGAGAGATTTGAGTTTTTCGGTTAGTGTTTTGGGTGAGAGTTCTTATAATGTTGTTCTTGGCTATTGGTTGTGAAATCTCATTCTATATTGCTTCCACATAGTGAAAAGCTTCTTTCACTTCTCCCGGGGACGTGTCACACCACATTGGTGTTAACCATGTTAAATCTCTGTGTTTTCATTTTGTTTCTATTTGGATTTGCTATTTTGTGGTGTTGTTTGTTTTAACAAACTGGTATTAGAGCTTTTGGTTGTTTTCGATTTGTACATCCATGCTTTTACATCAAGGAAATATGACATTGAAAAATTCGACGGGAGCATCAGTTTCAATTTATGGCAAGTTAGGATGTTGATGATTCTTACTCATCAAGGAGTGAAGAAAGCCATATTTGGGAAGACGAATACATCTGCAGCTATGTCTGAAGATGATTGGAATGATATAGATGATCGAACCCTCATTACAATTCAGGTATGTCTATTGAACGAAGTTTTGCAAAAAGTTTTGTTGGAAAAGACAGCAGCAGAATTGTGGTTCGCCTTGGAAGATCTAACTAACAAGTTGAAGTTCAAGCAACAATTATATACTTTGCATATGGGTGAAGTATTTCTCATAAATCTTATATTGTGACTTTTAACTCTATCGTTATTGATTTGCAAAAGATAGATGTTAAAATTAAGGATGAAGATTTAGCCTTATTATTGTTATGTTTACTACCTCCGTCATACAAACACTTTAGAGACACAATGATCATGGCAGAGAGACTATCTCAGTTGTGGATGTTAAAACAAACTTTTAGTAAGCAGAAAATTGATGATGAGTTGACAACAACAAAATTTGAAGATGTTGGTTTGACGGCTATGGGTAGAATTACTGAGAGAAATTTGGACAGTGACAAGAAGTCTAGGTCAGAATCAAATAATAAAAATTTGACCTGTAATTGCTTCAAGAAAAAGGAGCACATCAAATCAAAATGCTACAAACTTTAAAACAAGCAGAAAACAAGTGGTGGTGGTGCCAACCAACCAAAGAAAGAGAACTCCATAAAGGCTAGTGTTGCTGAAGATGGGAGTGATTATGAGACACTATTGGTGTCTGATGGTAGAGTTAGATCACAAAATGAATGGATTCTTAATTCCGGGTGTTTCAACCATATGTGCCTTAATCATGAGTGGTTTTTTACTTACGAACCTTCTCGAAGTGGTGTTGTGTTGATGGGGAATAATTCCACTTGTATTATAGTTGGAAAGAGAAATATTAGAATCATGATGGTATTATCAAAACTCTAACTGATGTCTAGCATATTCTTGAGTTGAAGAAAATTCTCATCAGTTTGGGTACCTTGGATACAAACGGGTGCAGATAGACAACTGAAGGTGGAGTTATGCAGGGTAGTAAGGGTGCCCTCTTATTAATGAAAGGAAAGAAAGTTGGTAATTTTTGTGTCTTGCAGGATACTACAGTCACTGGATACATTGTATTAGCTTCATCAGTTTCTGATTGGGATACTACAAAATTTTAGCACATGAAACTAGGCTATATGAGTGAAAGAAAGATGACTGTGCTGAGCAAAAGGGGTCTATTGTGTGGTCAGAGTACAGGAAAAATGGAGTTATGTGAGCATTATGTGTTCAGGAGTAGAAGAGAGTTCGTTTTAGTACTGCCATTTACAGGACTAAGGGAACTTTAAACTACATCCATTCAGATCTATAGGGGCCATCCAAAGTTTCTTTAAGGTGACTGGTGTCAGGTATTTACTTACCTTTGTTGATGACTATTTTAGGAAGGTTTGGGTCTACTTCTTGAAGCATAAAAATGAAGTATTTTGTGCTTTCAAGCAATGGAAGATTTTGATTGAAAAACAAACTGGGAAGCAAATTAAAAGATTGATAACAAACAATGACTTTGAATTTTGTGAAGGAGACTTCAATGAATTTTTCATTAATGAGGAAATTGCAATAATCCATACACTTGTGTAGACACCTTAGTAGAATGGAGTTGCAATGCGTATGAACAAAACCTTGTTACACAAGATAATGTGCATGTTATCAAATGCAAGACTTGGCAAGGAGTTTTAGATGGAAGCAATAAACACAATAATATGGTTGGTGAATAGGTCTCCCTACACATCTATTATGTGCAAACTCCAGAGACGGTATGGTCAGGTTAACCTGCTGATTACAATAATTTAAACATTTTTGGAACCTACGGCTAAGAAGTGTATTTTTCTTGAATATGGAGCTGGGGTTAAGGGATTTTGGTTATAGTATCCTGATCCACATAACCCAAAATTTATTATTAGTAGAGATGTTACTTTTGATGAGTTTGCTATGTTGAATTCTAGAAAAGAAACCCATATTCACAGTGATGAAAGTTAAAAAAATTATGGGGAGAAGGTAGAGTTGAAGTGGATGATCCATTTTCAAAGAAAACACAATTAACTTCAGTTCAGCCGCCCACTTTTACAGAAGAAGGTGGTGCTCCAAGGAATTAGGAAGAAGAGAAGTACAACATTGCCAGAAATTAGCCAAAGAAGAACATTAGGCCTCCATAAAAATATGGGTATGCTGAAATTGTTGCTTATGCATTTGTAGATACAATTGATAACAGTGAACCTGCAACATATTCAAAAGCTATTTCTTTAGTTGGTTCTTCAAAGTGGTTGTTGGCCGTGGGGGAGATTGAGTCTCTATAAAAATCAAACATGGGCTTTTGTCAAACCACCTAAAGGAAAGAAAATTGTTGGCTGCAAAGGGATCTACAAGTAGAAAGAATCCACCATAAGTGATGGAGATGCTAAATACAAGGCACGATTGGTTGCAAAAGGCTACGCTCATGTACAATGTGTTGACTTTAATGATGTATTTTCACCTGTTGTTAAGCATAGTTTCATTTGTGTTTTGCTTGTTTTAGTTGCTATGTATAACTTGGAGTTAGAGCAACTTGATATGAAAACTGCATTCTTGCATGGTGAATTAGAAGCACAAATTTATATGCATCAGTGTGATGGTTTTGTTATAGAAGGAAAGGAGGACAACTTTGCTTGTTGAAAAAGTCCTTATATGGTTTGAAGCAGTGTCCTAGACAATGGTATAAGAGGTTTGATTCTGTCATGGCTACTTTGGGTTATAGTAGGTGCGAGTATGACTGTTGTGTATACTTTAGAAGACTTTTGATGCTTCATTCATATATTTGCTCTTATATGTTGAGGATATGTTGACTGCTGTTAAAGATATGAATGACATCATCAAGTTGAAGTAATAGTTAAGCACTACATTTGAGATGAAAGAACTTGGGGCAACAAGGAAGATTATTGGTATGGAAATCGAGAGGGATAAAAAGGTAGGGACGCTATGGCTATCTTAGCAGAAATAGATGGAAAATGTGGTGAAGCATTTTGCATGAAAGATGCAAAACTTGTTAGCACTCCAATTGAGATTTTCAATTGTTTTATCGCCTTAGACAGATGAAGATGTGAGTTCTATGTCACGTGTTTTATATTCTAGTGTAGTTGGTTCCATTATGCATGTTGTGGTTTGCACTTGACCTAATATTTCATAGAAAGTTAGTGTGGTGAGTAGATATTTATCATATCTTGGTAAAACTCATTGGGAGGCAGTGAAATAGATACTTAGGTATATGAACGGAACCTCTGGTGTTTGTATGGAGTTCGGGCGGAATGGTGACAAGTTGATAGGTTATGTTGACTCAGATTATGCAAGTGATTTTGACAAAAGAAGGTCACTCACAGGTTATGTGTTTACCTTGGGCAGTTGTGTGATCAGTTGGAAGGTTGCTTTACAGGCTACAATTGCATTATCTATAACAGAAGTAGAGTATATGACAATGTTAAAGAAGCTATTTGGCTTAAAGGCTTGAATAAAGAACTCATTTTATTCAAGAGGTGACTGTTGTCCATTGTGATAACTAGAATGCTATTTACTTGACTAGAGATTAGATGTATCATGTGAGGATGAAGCACATTGATGTTCAATATCACTATGTCAGAGAGATTGTTGCTAAAGGTAATATCCAAGTGTTGAAGATTGGTACTGAAGACAATCCAACTGATATATTGATAAAGCCTTTGTGTATTGCTAAGTTCAAGCATTGCTTGGACTTGATTGGAGTTGGTCGCATTAGAGCTTAGCCCATCAAGGGGCTGTTGGAGAAGATGAAGATTTTTCAGCTTTGTCGGAGAATTTAGGTTAAGGTGGAGATTTTTGTGTTGTGACCCGAATTCTTGTCCTTGTTTTCAAAGATGGACCCACACCAACATACTTTTGGTGGGCGACCCGAATGACCTGTTCTTTTGGAGATTTGTGATGGAAGCGGAGGGCCCAAGCCTAGAGCCCACCACTGATCTCGGTTTATGGAGGGGGAGCAGGGGTTACGGTGTGGTACTACCCGACCCGATGGGTCGAGCTCTTTACCTGATTGGAGTCTATATATATGTGTGTCAAGTTTGCCTACCACATTATTGAAGATTTGAGATTTTTAGTTAGGATTTTGGGTGAGAGTTCTTGTAATGCCCGTTTTTGGTGATTGGTTGTGAGATCTCCTTCTATACTTCTTCCGCAGTGAAAATTTTCTTCCTCTTCGCCCATGGACGTAGCACTCTATATTGGTGTGTGAAACACATTAAATCTTTGTGTTTTTGTTGTTTCTATTTTGATTTGCTATTACGTGGTGTTGTTTGTTTAATCATGGACATATACCAATTGTATTTCAGATACGTCCAAGCTCATATTCAACTCTTTAAAGAACTAGCAACTTTCACATTGAAGCTCAAGTTTTCTCCTAAGATGACCACATTTATTTCTAATGACAAACACACATTGTAACCCATCGTAAGGGCTCTATGGAAACATCCACAACATGTACACTATCTATACCTTTTATTTGGAGATTGGTTGAAAGAGAAATAATGGGGAGCTAAACTAGATTATGGTTTTCTGGTGAATTCTAGGCAGCATATAAGTAGCTGAAACAAAGAGATAGACAAGCTAGAGATAATCCTTTATTCCTTTGACAACATCTTAATAATTGTCTATACATCTGTGTGGAGAAACTTGTAAGCATATCCTATAAATTAATTTGCATATTAGTGGGTATTATGTCACCAATATGTTTTCTTCCTGATTGGCTTGAACACGTCACTTGTTGCTGCTAGCAGGTAGGTGTGAACATCCTGATGGCACAAGTTGGTTCTTTTGTTCCTTGTGAAAATGCAAATATCAGTGTTCGTGATTGTATTTTTGCTCGTGTGGGTGCGGGAGATTGCCAAGTGAGTCAAAGCATGTTAATCACTCGTAGAAGTTCTTTAATTGTGAAATTCAATCTTAGACTGATGCATAAATGAAGCATTGCAAATCCATTGGTTACATGTGTTAGTAATGAGGACTCTGCTGAAGTTTCTTTCATGTCATCCTCCATCTCCATAATTATAGAGTTTGTAAATATGCTACTAAGAATTTCTTTCGCTGTTCATGATTTTCTGACTTCCCTATCAAATTTTAGAATGTTGCATGTTGGAATTGATATTTTTTGGTTTCAGTTTTGGGTGGTCCCTGTTTATATTCTTGAATGTTTACATGGTTTGGCAATCTGGCATTGGGCATAAAGAATGCATGAACAGAAGTGGTGTGGTGCAGGTTGAGGGCATTCAAAGGGCAATGAAGAATTACTAACACCTCAAAATAGATAAATCTCATCCAGGACAGCCAAATGCCAATCAGATTAATGCAGCCCCTGGTCACATACCCTGCTTTTGGGTGAATAGGGGCCTCACTAAAATGAGGAAATTCCCCAATAAAGGGATAAGTGGCTATTTTGTAACTTTGAAGACAAAGTCAGGCCCTTGGTGAGAAGCAGATCAGGAAATCAATTTTACATGGAAAAGGACAATTTTGGAAGTTACTATAGGGAGTGATAAAACAGTAGAGAACATGAAAGGCAAGGGTTGTGAAGTAATTTTAACAGATACTTTTTAGTTGCAATTTTTTATAATTATTCCGTCTCCTTCATGATAACACTCACAGGCAGTGACAACCTAGAGTCACTCCAAGTGAAGAATATTTGTCAGATAACCATGGACCAACCTGAAATTTTAGGGGACGATTAGCAATTATCAATCCATTGAAGTGGTCAATAACAGAACCAAAAGTCTCTTAAGCAATAACATAATATTCGTTCAAGCAACTTGATTTGGCGTAGAAACTAAATCATTCTTGAGTTTTGATATATGATTTCAATAGGATTAGTTTTGGGAAGTGAGGTTCCAATGTTTTGGTTGCGCAAGGGAAGGTTACTGAAGCACAAGATTTCAGGGTGCAAGGACAGTGATAAAGGATTAAAAGGTGTTTGTTGGCAGACTTTGGGCTGCAGATTTCTCCTGGAAACATGTCTGACAATAAGAGAGAGAACAAGGAATAAAAAGTTGGATAAGAAGGAAAAGAGAAGACAAATAAAGGTCAAGCTTAGCAATTAAGGAAGAGATCAGACGAGAGAAGAAACAGATTGGAAGAGGGAGGTTTGAAAAGGTAGGAAGAATCATCCAGCAATTAATTAACCTCTCAATTCTTGCTGGAAACTAGCTTTTAGCTCAAGTATATTCTTACTCAATCTCTGCATAATCTTGAGTCACTGTAATAATGTAAAGAGAGAAAAAAAGTACTTCTAGCAAAACATTGACTAGATTTCCCACATTAGCTACCTATATAACAGAATTGAGTAGCCCATACCAACCCTATTACACCAGAATCCAGGTTTTTGCTGGGCTTGGATTTCCAGATTGAGTGATGCCTCTCTGACCACAAACATGCAAGTTCATCAATTCTGCCCCTTTGGGAACAGCCTAACTCTGTTGAGTTTGGATTAGGAACAAGGATGCCATCTGAGTTACTTGTTGAGGAGAAACAAACCTGTTCTCTGCTTGAGCTTAATGACTGGGAGGTCATACCCATTGACTTAACATAGTCTGGAGAGGGTCAGATATGCCTTACCCCTGTCTCCAGGGAGGCTGTTTCCCGGACTTAAGCCCATGACCAAGCATTCAGCAAGTGGTCACTGACCAACATGCCAAGCACGACCTTCAGCTTAATTACTACGAGGTATTTCATGATAAAAAGCTTCATCTCTAGGTTGTTGTGCTTGAAGGAATAGATATTTCAAATCCAGAATGCTGAACCTTTTTGTTTGATATTCACATTTGCTCAGAAGATGTGACAAACTCTCAAAGGTAGTTCATTGTGATGAACTGCATCTCCGATCCTACCAATGGAGTACATGGGTGTTAGTTTTGTACGCTATATGTGGGATACGGTAGATATTAGTTGTCCAATTTGTTTTTCGGTTTAACCCTTTTAGTTATTTTTTTAACCATAGGTTTAGTTTTCTTTTTGGAGGTAATTGCCTTCTATTTAATTGGAATTAGTTTAGGAAAGTATCATTTCTAAACTAACTATTCTGCTTAACTTACATAAGCATCATGGGGGAGACTTTTGGTTTAGTTCCACGGGAGTCTCCCAACTCCTCTTCTTCTTCTTCTTCCTAAATCTCTTCTCAGTGGTTTATCTCTGGTTACATCTGTCACATGGTATCAGAGACCGACATAACCATATAGTGAGCCATTCACATTCTGTTTTTCGAGTCGCCTCGAAAAAAGAAAAAAAAACACAATTTTATCTGCGGCAACCTGTGAATTGTGATGCCTACCTGCTGCTCTTTTAGTAGCCCATCTGCTGTTCAAGACATGAACTAGGCTGTCTTCTCATAAAAAACTGCTCTTCTGGATGATCTTTTTGGGATGTTAAGACTTCAGACCCATGCAAGTGCGTCACTGACAAAATGGAGAACTGTGAGCAAAGTTGTGGGTTGAAAGAGAAATCCCTCATCGTATTTAGTAGCATGAATTCATATCCTCGAAGATCACCAAGGAAACTGCTATCTCACCAATATATCACTATGCAGGCAAACGACTCTGCAATAATAAAGAATAACTTTTCCATTAATCAAACATGTAAGATAATCAAGGCTGGGATGCTTTTATGTAGATTTGGAAGCTGAGACACTGGTTCCTCAATTTTCTGGTGGTCTCCAACTCTAAAAAGCTAAACATTGTTTGAAGAACTGGACTGAATAGATGCTGGACGGAATCTAAATCAAATTCAAGTCAAACCACAAAAGTGCCCCTTGGGAAAACAATAAGCAAAACCAATGTTCAAAGTCCTGAATGCCTGACCAATTTTGCCTCTCCCTGCAAGTTTATTTCTCTTCAATGTAGTGGTTTCACTTGAATACAGTGGTTATCCATTATAATCTTCACATGACAGTCCTTGACGGCTTGACCCAAATTGTAATTTCCTGCATCATCTATTCACTGTTGTTCCTTAAAAGTTTATTGTTATTTCAGACTAATGAGTGCACAACTTCCAAGTGTCTTGTTTGCTGACCATCTTAAAAATAGTTTCTTATTTGGCTATTTTTCCTCAGTTGCGCGGGATCTCCACATTCATGCAAGAAATGCTTGAGACTGCATCAATATTGAAAGGAGCATCTGACAAGTCTCTTGTAATTATTGACGAGTTAGGCCGTGGAACATCAACTTACGATGGATTTGGTCTGTCTTACCTGCTGTTAAACAGTTCATAATTTTTTAGTTTCTTTTCAGATTGAGAAAACTATGACTTAGAATTGCCTTTTTGACATGCATATGTATATCTCTTAATACAATACAATCTAATACCTATATTAATGATTAAGTATATACATCTGTTTCTATAACTGTACTGATTGGAGTTTCCCCTTAATATTCTGGAACCCTAATTCTTTCAAAGGTTCAGCTGTTACCGCTGCCATTAGTTTAAGGGCATCGTTCCATCAGGGCTGGATTAAGAACTTGTGTCTCACCTAGTGACCTTAAAATAACTTCTCTTTGGTAGTTTGTTGTCCACATGATCAATTTACCTTAAGGAGAAAAAGAAATCCCCTATGACAACTGGTGTTATTACGTAGGTTTAAAATTGTTTGGAAGTTCCATGAGATGAGATAGGCTAGAAAAGTTAAAAAGCCAAGGAAGTCATGTGCTAAACTGTACATTTAAGACAGTTTGCAAAGGTTAATTTGTGGTTATCAAGTGGATCCTGAACCTATCCAGTGGTTAGTATGTCAAATCATCAATCTTTGTGGCCGAAAAGAAGGGACATGTTACAAGAGCTTCCTTATCAAGCTATCATAGTGACTTTTCTGAACCTGATTTACTCTTTCAAGTCATTTCATGTTCTGTAAATGATTGAGATAAAGCAACTGAATGTGTTTTCTCGACTTTCCTGCTCATATATTGAATTTTATGTACAACTCCATATTAGAATCTATGTTAGGGAAAAATTGATGCTGTATATCTTTGTGTACTTGTGTTTGATAAGCTCAGTATCTGCAATAACGTGTAAGAAAGTGACTAGGGTAAATTGTTGAATAATGGGTCATCATGGGAAAGAGGGAAAGTGTCCGTACTTTGCACCTGGGAAAATTGCGCATTTTGCTACATTAGACCAAAGTATAGAAGTGGAAAGATGATGTCTTGCATTGTCATTCTGTAAAGATTATCTAGAGATGTTTCCTTCCTAATTGGATATGTTAGTGATATAACTCCCAAGTCAAGGACCGGTCTCCAGGACCCTTTGGTTGATTCAGCAGTAAATTAGGGCTGTAAACACCCTGCTATTAGGTCTTCTATGGCAATTTGGAGGTGGACAACAACTGATTAGAGCTAATTACACTCTGCGGATGGAGGAGTTTGACTTCTAATGTTGTAACCAATTCTCGGGTTAGGGTTTATTGAGATAATTCCCTAAAATTCTAATGGGTTGACTTAGGGTAAAAAGGAATACTCGGGAAGAGCTATGGAAAGGTTGGGGAGATATTAGGGTTTTAAAAATATCCCAAGGTATGATTTTGGGAAACTAAATTTATCCTAGGGAGGATGGGAAAGAAGAAGGAGACAGTTTGGATCAATATGGTAGGGTTGGAAATATCTCAAAATTAATATGGGATGGAAAGGATTTAACAAAGTAGTCTGGGATGGTTAGGGGGGAAATATCTCAAAATTAATATGGGATGATTAAAAGGATGAAACAAGAGATGGGAGGTTTCTAGGAGACCTGTGGTTGGGTATGGGAGGGGTTTAGGGATGATCTTGGGTAGGGTTTTGGAGATCTTGGATCCTGGGCAATCTTTCTCAATTCCTTCTTTTCTTTTCTTTTTTCTTCTTCTCTTTATTTATTTATTTTTTGATTTGCCACAAGTTAGAAGGAGGGGGGGGCGAGTGAGAAAAGAAGGGGGAGGGGGTGCTGCGAGGTGTAGGGGAAGGTGGGGTGCTGCCTAGGTGTGTCACAGGGGTGGGGGAAGGGTTTGGGGAGGATCGTAGGGGGTGGGAGGGCCTTCCTGGTGGCCGCGATGGGTGAGAGAGGGGTTTCATGACTGCTGCCAAAGGGAGGAAGGGTTCTTGATGAAAAAGAAGGGAAAGGGGCTGTACTCATTGGATTAGGGCTTGAAAGCTGCTGGAACTGTTGAACTGATGTAGAAGATGGAAAAACTTGAAGAAGCTTGAAGAAGATGACTCTCAAAACCCGCCGTGGCCCTCCCAGGAAGACCACAACTCCATTCCCTCAAGTTCAGATTCTTTATTCAATTCAACATGTCTTTACAATGCACTAGAATGGGCTATATATAGCCTTATAATTGGAGGGAAAAGACTTGGACTCAAATAAGGTATAACCTAAATGGACTTAAACAGCTCAATGAATAATAACCTAAATAAAACAAACCTTATCCAAAAAGAATCTTATCTTCAAACAGATTTTATTTAGGACTCCAATTTAACTAGAATTCAAATTATTAACTCAACTAAAGGAGTAAAATCAGATATGGACTCACAAAAATTAAACAAAAATTACTGGAATAAAATAATTACCAAAAGAAGTGGGAAAATGACATTATGCCCCTGGTAGGGTTCGGCTAGCCCACTAGGTGCGCCATTTGGGTTTGGGTTTAGGCCCAAAGTAGGGTTTTGACTGGGGGGAGGATTCCTGCTTACATCATCTAAACCCTGTGGCTAGGGTTTCTAGAGGTCTAGGGTATTAAGGGCATGGTGGGAGATCTCGCTATTTTGACATAGCGAGACGAGATGAGAGGCGAGATCTGCGAGATGGGAGATCTCGCCACATCTCGCCGAGATCTCGCCATATCTCGCAGAGATCTCGCCATATCTCACCGAGATCTCGCCTATATCTCGCTGCAACCATAAAAAATTGCCAGAAACTTGATTTTTTTTGTTGGAATTTGTTGGGTATTCAACTTCTAAACATCTTTAAAACATCAAATTATCATCATTCAAGCCTATTTTAACTAGATCTACAACAAAGGTAAGATTTTCCCCCAAATTTGAATTTTTTCAAATAGAATATTCTACAATGGGTGTGTGAGTTTAGTGTAAATATATGTTGATCCACAAGCTTTGATCTAACTTTCATGGAAACCAATTTAATGTGACATTTAAACCTATATGTGACATACTATAGTGATGAGTTGACTTGGGAGTCATATGTGGCCACTGTTCAGAATTAGTTGATGCAGAATGCTGAGTGACACTCTTGCTGTCTTGTAGTCTTGTAATCTTATTACTCACATACTCTTGTGATTGTGATTGTGAACTTATGGATTATGATTTATGACTTACTAAAAGTTTAAAACTTCTTATGGTTGTAAAATTTTGAAGCCATTTAAGTTCTTTGATAGTTTGATGTGTAATGTATTTAATACTTTATAGTTGATAACATGAATTACTTGATATCTCTACATTTCGGTTTTATACATAGGGTTGACTTAGAAGACATAGTTAGGGTTAATTTCTCACAAGTGTAAGGCCACCAATGTGTTCAAAAGGCCTTAAATAGACTAAATACCAAATTTCAGCCCAACCGGGGCCCTAAAACCCACCTAGATGGGTCACCGAGATTACGCCAATTTTTTGGTAGATCTCGACCGAGATCTCGCCATCTCGGTCGAGATCTCCCACCATGATTAAGGGTTGACGAGGGAAGAGGTATAGGGTTTACTCAATAGGTTTAGGATTAGGGTTTGGTAAAATTAAACCTGCATTTTTCTGTTTTAATTTTAGGGTTCAGATTCGATTCCAAAATTCTAGGGTTTAACTAATTAAAGTTTCCTCCATTTTTAAGTTTCTAAAGTGGAAGCTAGGGTTAGGGTTGGGATCAAAGCTAGGGTAGGGAGATGGGATGATGTTCCTAAAGTCCAACGAGGTTAAGTTGAGGGTTTTGTAAAGTATGATTGAAAACTAAGATATAGGTGATGTGAACACAAAGACCCCCTGGCTGAAGTTCTAAGTGGGGGCCCTAGAATGGCTCCAAGAAGCCACCTTAAGCTGGTCGGAACCCTTTTGAGGGGTATTTTAGCCCTTACTTTATGTCTGAAATTATTTTCCAGAATTTTCTTTTGAGTCCAATTTGCTAATTTGTGTTAGGTTTGGTTTTGTTTGGAAGAGTTTCAGTTTGAATTAAAGTTATTATGAATGAGTCCCAAGTTAGTTGTGACAAGATAAGATTCCTTATCTGTTAGGAGTTGCTTTAATATTAAGAGTCCAGTTCAAGATGTAATTGGAACCTTATCTGTTAAGGGTTCCAAAGTTGGTTCAGAGTCTTTCTTTTATGCTATAAATAGCCTCTTCATACAATTTTATTTCAGTTTTGATGATTAATAAACTTGATTAAGTTGAGGTTCAGGGTCTCCTTGTTGGGTACGCCTTGGTTGAGTGTTTTGTTCAAAGTTTCTAGTTCATCTTCTTCAGCCCGGCAGACCACAAGTATCATCAAAGCCATCAAGCGTCCAAACTCAGTAAGTTCAGCACCGTCGCCCACCCTTCCCTGCTTCCCTTCCTTGTCCGCAGCCCCTCCCCTCCCCTTTCCTTGCTTGCGTAGCCCAAGAATCCCTTCCCCTTTGCTGCTGTACCTTAACAGCAGCATTCCCCAACTCCCACGATCGTCCCAAGCCCTTCCCCTCAGCCCACAATTCACCCAGCCCCTTCCCCAAGCACTGCAGGCCTCCCTCCCCCTCCTTTCTCAAGGTGGCAAAATCCTACTCCCATTAGGAAACCTTGATTCCCAGCCTTGTCCAAGCCCCTTCTACCTCCATTAGGATTGCCTAAACCCCTAGGTACCATCCCTACTGTCAGTTTCTTTGATTCAGCCACACTTCCCTAACTTTAGAAAAACCTGCCCTTCATCTTCTTCCTTGAGATTTTGCAGAATTTTAATCTCCTTGAAATCTGACTTTATCTCAAGTGCTGAACACATTACAAGTTCCAAACCCATCCCCGCAGTTCTAAAAACTGCAGAACAGCAGCTACAGTAGCCCTGAACTACAGCTGCAGCAAGGCCTTCCCCCATCCCTAACCCTATCCGAGTCAACCCTAACCCTACTTCTGACTTTTGAATTCAAATTTCAAATCTGGAGTTTAGTTTTCAGAAGAATACAAGTCTGAAATTCTGTAACACAAGCCGTAAAGTACCCGAAATCCCTCCCCCTTTGCCGGAGTTTCCTGGGGCAAACGCTAAGTATAGGGAAATTACTAAAATACCCCTAACCCTAGACCTAGTTTACATCACAAGGTTTCTAGGGTTTTAAGAGAAAAGAGAAAATTGGGTATCACAAAGGTTTAGGGGAGGGGATAGGGCGGCCTGAGATGGGGGCTTGAGTGAGTGAGGGAAAGGGGAAGGTGTTCCTAGGAAGGTAAGGGAATTGGGGGTGGGGATTAGACAATATAGGAAAACTAGGCTTTGGTAGGGTTGGGAAAATTCTCGGTTTCCTATGCTGCCGCAAGGAGAGAAGAACAAGAAGAAATAGAAAATAAAGGAGCTAGGCAATGGAAGGGGATGGGGAAATAGGGTAGGGAGGGGTGTGGGCAGGCTGCCGCAGGGATTGGAGGAAAGGGATAGGGGCTGGTTTTGAAGAAATTAGGGTGGTGACGGGGGCTGCGGATGGGAGAAGGAGAAGGGAGAGGTGGGGGCTGGGAATTGGGGTGTGTACTTGCTGTAGATGAGGGTTGATTAACAAAAGTTGCAAAGAATATAGATCTCAAAGTGCTGCAGTCTCTCCTCTCTGCAAACTCTCTAAAACTCCTCAATATTCTTCAATCACAGATTTTATTGATCATCAACTTGCCTTGTTTACAGGTGAATGGCTATTAATCGCCATTACATGAAGGATTTCCTAATAGGATTCAACAAACAAGGAGTTCCATTTGGAATGGAACTTATACTCAATCTATGACTTAACTAGGAAACTAATTAAGGAAAAAATTCTTTTGTGAGGGCCCAAATAAATAATAATTGTAGAATTAAAAGAAACTCCTAACTTTAGAAGGAATCCAATTTGAAATAAGATTCCCTCCTACTTGGAATGGGACTATGTGAATAACGGACAAGGACTGAAATAGCAAAGTAAAAGTAGGTTTGGTCTCCAAAATTATGCTGCACCTAACCAGACCAAAAGGGACTCAAAAGGTGATGCCCCCCATATGGTTCAGCCTTCCTGTATGGCTACATGGTTTTGGGTTGTGTTCCTTCCTTTAGGCTCTTGGGGTTTCTTAGGAAGGGGGTCCCTCTGGTTACGTCAGCTTCCCCTTTTTTAAAACATACATTCCCAACAAGTTTGTGGAACTACCTTGCTCTGACTTAATGCTTTAAAGTCTTCAATTGCCTTCCTCTTGTTTCTTGGGTTGGAACCACTAGGAGCTTCTGGTATTGGTTTGTAGTATTCTGGTTTATCCTGAGGACCTGCTTCTTTTTAGCTTCTTCTGGAAGGTTGAGTGGTAGGAATACCGTCTTCTGACCTTTGTGCTCAAACACACTTGTTAGCCTTAAATGATTTTGGTTAGGATGTCCGTCATAAGACCTAAGGCTGTGTTTCGTTTTGCAATTCCTTGGAGTCAACATTAGAATTGTGTTTCTAGAGAATCATTATTCAATAGAATTAGATTCCGTAGGAATAAATTTGTAATAGAAAAACTGTTTGGTTCTCCTGATCCTAACAAGTGAATGTGTCTAAAAAACCATTTGGTTACCTTGATTTTGTAATTGGATTCAACTTGATTAACTTGAAAAACCATTTAATTACCCTCATTATATTATATGCACCCCTATCTACACTGCCTTGTTTTTAGTTTTTATTGTTAATTTGTTATAATTCAGTGCAATATGTTATCTTCTTAACCTTACAAATAATTTTTTCTACCCAAAAAAGTAAAAATAATCATTGAACAAATTGGGTGAACTACGTTTCAACCACAAATGGATAAGATAAAAGAAGAACAAGGAAGTAGGTATTTGTTCAGTATCTCCAAGCTTGCTCAAGATTCTACTTTATTCATGGCAGTTCAAGTAGGTGGGTTTCCACTTAGGTTCAGTCCAGTTAAGCAATTTCCTCTTTTTCATGGGGCATTTCCTACCTCCTTGTCTCCACCTCATCTCTCTCTCTCTCTTCCCAACTCACCTTCAATCTAATATTTTTGGTGCTCATCGTGAAACAGAGAGTCGTCTTCTACAACTTTAACCATAGTTGTCACGGCGACGAGGCAACACAAGGCGGTTTAGGCTAGTTGAGCAATGAGTCGATGAGGCGCTTTTGAGGTGGTCGAGGCGTTTTAAGTGAAATTTTTAGTGTACATCTCATACACTCTAGTTTAATATAAATCCATCATATTTTATTTAGTAAAAGAATTAACATTAGCCTACCTTATGTCATCCAACTTACTACAAACCACACATAGTATGTCCTAAATAAATTCCAAGTATCATGTTATCATTAGCAATTGAATTCAAGAATCAAGATACGATAAAATTGGGACTGAATAGTAAATACATAGATGCATAAGCAAAACAAGTAGACAACATACCTTCATTAAACGTCACCAACACCACCTGCAACTCCACCTCCACCAGCACCTGCAGCTCCACCTCCTCCACTAACTCCTCTATGTTGTTGAGTTCTAGCCAACTCCACTTGATATAAGTTTTCAGCAATAGCTTCCTGCACCTTAGGAGGGACTTGGCGGTACATAGTGTATCTACATAACCTCCAACCGAGTGTTGCTTGAACCTTCTTTTACCTCCATGGATGACTCTACCACAGTAGTTAAACGTAGTACTTTGTCTTCTTATATCCATAGGGACTCCATGTTGCTAAGTAATATCCTCATCTGCCATTTGTCTAGTATTAGGAAATAGGAGAAGAAAATAAAACAAAACATATAGCCAAATATTCTCATGAGTAGAAGAAGAAAATAAACAAAGCATATAGCCAAATATCCAAATACAAAGTTTTGAATATTTAAGCAAACAATCCCTCTTATATCTAAAATCTAAAGTCCAAATTCGAAATATAACAAAACATCCATATCCAAAATTTCCCAATAAAAATCCATGAAATCCATATCCAAAATTCCCAATAGAAAAGTATAAATCAACTAGTTATAATCATCATCAAGCAAAATGATAGCAAGTGGGAGATCTTTTCAAGGTTGTTTTTGCTTCGAAGAGGTACTTGTCCTAGACCATAATCATCTACAATATTCTCATCATCATGCAAATCTACCACTTCTTGTCTCCATTAGACTCAGAGTCATGTTCCTTAACTACCCTCTCCAAAGACCTACGACGTGAGTACTGAGTAGCATAAATTAACTCCAGCAGATGTTGATTCACTTGGTTGACCTTGGTCTATTCTGACCCTTAAGTGATGCAGATGCTTCCATAGCTCTATTAGCAGTGGTCCTAGTAAGATCACCCTTAGGATGGACTAAATCATCAGGCTAACTAACCATCCTCTCACTGCTCTATTCAAGCTCATCAAGGAGTAGAGATCATAATTTCTATTATGTAATCACCTTTTATTGGACCTTTCTTGAAGATGTCGATTGTATTGAATAACGAGATCATTCAACTTCTCATGTTCCATCCTATTCCTCTTCTTGGTGTGAATCTGAATTCATAAGCAATTGAAGAGAATCCCAAGCCATTCTTTCAAAATTTTAAACTTAAAGTATTTAAATATTTAAATCACTTAATACTTTCAAAGTCAAATGTGCTCCAATTCTGTTCACAACCAGAGGAGGAAGAACAAAGGCCTAGTATACTTCGTGCATTCCTTGTAAGCTCAAAAGCATTTCCTCAATGTTTATTCCACCAAGTAACTATAATAATAATAAGAGCGAATTGCACCGGCACCCCAAAATGGAGGACTTAAAGCACTGACACCCCACTTTATGTTTTAAAAACACAGACACCCCATTCATTAAACACACTAGTCCATTCTGTTAGTAAAATCATTAACCCACTGTTCAATTTTTTTTTAATTCCACAAATGCCCTTACCATATTTATTCTCTCTCTTCACTCAGATCTCCTCTGCTTCACCCTGTTCACCTTCACCTTCACCTCCGGTAGCACCAGCAACGCTGCCAAGAAAGGAAGATCAGCAGCAGAGGAGAGGCCAAAGAAGACCCGATCACAAGTCTCTGTTCACTGGGGAAAATAATTCGAAGAACAACATTGGCAGCCTTGATCCGACGGTCAATCTCATCTTTGAGTTCCGTCCATTCCATTCTCTGAACCTCATCGATGCTCAGATTCTGCAACCCTAACCTAGAAATACTTTCTTCCAAAAACTTTCTTCGGTATCTACTGTACAAATGCGAGCACTCCTTGCCATATCCAGCAGCTACCATTCAATCGCTTGGCAATTTCGTGGAGATCATTGATGGCCCCGGAGGGAAGAGCATCGATCAAAGTATCAAAATCGGAGACAAGGTGTGCGACGGGGATAAGATCCTCTCCGTCTCTGTTGACGCCGCCGTACTCATCTTCATCTTCATCATCTTCGGAGCCATAGGAGAAGTTCCTAGTCGCAGTAGTCTCAGAAACATCGGTCGAAAGAGCAAGATCAAAAGCTTCGCCTCTCCGTTCAATAAGCAATCGGAACTCGTCTTCAAGACGAGTCATCGACATCTGCAGAAGGCCATCAAGATACTCTTGACTTGGAATTCGCTAAGGTTTCAGAAGCGGCCTGAAGAATCTGTCTTCGGCTGAGTAATGCGTCGTGACTGAAGCCGTATTGGGGTGGTTTAGAACCCTAGCATTATAAGCCCTCCTAATGCCGTCTCCAAGAATTGAGTTTCTGCACCTAACACCTATAAAATGTACAAATGTCAAACACAGATTTTGTTTTTTTTGGTAGAATGTGCAAAAAGGCTTTAATACCTTATAGAAATCGATGGGAAGTGAAACATATCGCTCTGGTGCTGCAGTTGGAGGAATGACTGAAGAAGTGGAATCCTGCCGATCAAGGGTTTCAGGGGAAGAAGAAGAGGGTAAGAACTGGAAGTCGCCAAGAGGCGTTCTGCCCATTTGTGTTTGCCAGCATAGAATGTGGTGATAGAGTCATCAGTTTGAACACCACCATTACTACTTACTCTGATGAACTTGAATTTGCTAAGGTTTCTCCTTTTCTTTGCTTCTGTCTTGGGGTTATAGCATATCCCAAATCCGAAGTGATTCAGCGCTTCCATTGAAAGCTCGTTTCTCTAATCTATCTGTACCAATTTTGTCTCATCGGGATATTCCTATACACATTTAACATCTCCTCTGCTGCTGATCTTTCTTTCTTGGTGGCGTTGCTGGTGGTACCGGAGGTGAAGGTGGACAGGGTGAAGCAGAGGAGATCCAATTGAGGAGAGAGAGTGAGGAGAGAGAATAGATAGGGTAAGGGCATTTTTGGAATTAAAGAAAAATGAACAATGGGTTAATGGTTTTACTAACAGAATGGACTAGTGTGTTTAATGAATGGGGTGTCTGTGTTTTTAAAACATAAAGTGGGGTGTCAGTGTTTTAAAGCCTTCATTTTGGGGTGTCAGTGCAATTTGCTCTAATAATAATAATAAAAAAAAATAATATAAAAACAAGAGTTACAAACAAAATAAGTATTACTAAAAACAAAAAGCATACAAGTAAAACCTTATGAGGACTCATAGTTGTACACTGTTTGATAGCCATACTTAGGGAGAAAGGGCCTCTAGCTTCCTATCCATACTTGGGGGGAAAGGACCTCTAGTTTCCTTGTATTCACTTGCTTAATGCAATACCATACCTTGTAGATTTACATCAGGCACTAGTCTTGCAACAACTTTATTGAAAGAAGTTTGGAGGGAACTAATCAACTCCCAATCATCCACAACATTTGAATTGTAGAACTTCACAGGATTAAAAAATAAGGTTGCACCATATAGAGATCTCTCCATCAGACACTCCCATCGCCTATCAATTATTTGTGTGACTTTTTTTGAGAGTCGTCTTTGCCTTCAAAATTGTCCTTTATTCTTCTCTTAGCCTCTTGCATGGCTACAAAAACTTCAGGCAATGCGAATCTTTCATCAGCATCTACAATCCTTAATACAACCATAAGAGGCTGTGATGCTCTAATGCAATCCTCCATTCCATGTCGTAGCAAATGTTGTTTCAGCTACTTTCTTCCCTGCTTCTGTCTTAGGCAAATGGATTTTGTCCACTCCTCGAAATGAATTAGTGCCTTAAGTCATCCTTGTGTTTCATTAAGCTTGGAGTGTCAAGAATGAAGTGGCAAATCTAGTCACTGCAGCCCTCATAAGATCCCTGCCATTTGTCTTCTGTCTCAAGGCCTCCAACAATCTTGTGTGCCTATAAATGAAAGTGATTATTCTCTTCGCCTGAATTATCACCCTCTCATATTGTTTCAAATTCCCAATGTTTCTAGCATCAGATCAGACAATGGGCTGCACATGGAGTCCAATATAATGTAGTCCTCTTCTCCATTAATAATGCCCCTGTTGCTTTGTAATTTGAGGCTATCAGCCACTTCTTGAACTATATGCTCTTCCCTAATTTCTTCAACTTTACTATCCAATAACTGAAAGAGCATTTTTGCATCTTGCACATGGCTAGATGCATCCATAGAACCAATGAAGAATGTTCCCTTTGATAATTCACAAGAAAAATGATGAGGTATCTACCCTTTTTATCAGTCCACCCATCAGAAATGAGTGTGCATCCATACATCATCCAATACTTTTTATAGCTTTTCCTCATCTCCATTGTTCTTTCTTTTGCATTCTTCAATAAAGGCACCTTGACTTTATGGTAAATTGGGGGCTTATACCCAGAACCATATTGTGCAATAGACTCCACCATCACTTGAAAGCTTTTAGCTTTAATTGCATTGAATGAAATGTCATATTGATACACCCAATCAGTGATGTTGTTATCCACTTGCTTCTTTTCTTTCGAGGATCTTATTCTATTCAATATTGTTGTTTGAGTAGTACCATTTGCCCTCCTGTCATCAACAACTTCTTCAGGGGTGCGTCTAACATGCATATCAATAGGTCCCCTTACTGGTCCCTTAATGAGGGTACTTTTCAATCTCTTTGATGCAGTTCCGGAGCTTGGTTTCTTGGAGCTTAACTCAAACCCAACACTAGGAACTGTCCCTCCTCCAGTAGAGGCAGGAGTAGGATGGTCTTCTCCACTTACTTGTTGAACATCATACACCTCATCATCTAAGTTAGTAACATTTGCCCTCTTCTTATTTTTCAACAACATTGCATTCATCTCTTGGGCAATTGTTGCGGTGGTCATGGGGCACTTTATAGCATCCCTATATCCACCCACTAAATGTAGCTTTTGTATTCTAATTCCTCCTTTAAGGTCTTTGTTGCACAAAGTGCACCTGACTGTATTTCTATCAGCCACTTTGGGCCAATACCCATACTTCCACCCTGGGTCATTTGACTTGGCCTTTCTCTTTGGGTCTTTAGAGGGATCATAACTTGCTTCAACCCCATTAGCAACAGGCATCGGATTGTCACTTGAGGCCATTGTAAATAACAAGGAAATATCTACAAATAAAAAACATGATATATATATATATATATACACACACATAGCCATACAACAAATCCAATTAAACATCTATGAAGCTTCTACGTTGAACTAATCAAATGTCATGTCATTAATCACAAAATTTTCAAGTCACAAAGCTTTATGATTTGCACATGACATGAGTGTGTCTTCTAATTCTTTTTCAAAATGAGGAAATTAAGACAATCTCAAAAGCAACTATCAGAGCATGAGGATATTCAATAACAGGTCATACAAAGTACCCAATGGCATATCATATTGATTAAGCATTTCTGGAAGCAGAGTTTTAAAAAAAAAAAGGCGGAGAATCTCAGAAGCAACTACTAGAGGCTTAAAGCATGAGGGTATTCAATAATAGGTCATATGAAGCCCCCAATGGCAAATTATATTGATTAAGCATTTTTGAAAACAAAGTTTTAAAAAAAATTGGCCGAGAGTCTTTGAAGCAACAATCAGAGGCATAGAGCATAAGGGTATTCAATAATAGGTCATACAAAGTCCTTGATTAAGCATTGTTTATATATGGAAACAGATAACAGAGTTATAAAAATAAAAAAAAAATTTGCCGGAGACATACCATCGCCTAAGAAAATGGTGACACCCAAAAGATTGTTGGAGTTTATTGCAAATCGATCATTGATTTTGTTAAGATTATTAGGCTTAACAAAATCACAGATTAATGAAAGGAAAAAAAAGAAAAAAAAAAAAAGAGAAACATAAGAAAAAGCATCTCAACCTTTGTCCTTCGCCTGTGATGACTTCGCCGGAGTGCTGCTGCAACTTGAGACTACCGGTGCTGCAAGCCTGCAGTTGGTTTGTACCAGATTTTTTAGGGGAAAAAAAGGAAAAAGAAGAAGAAAGAAGTCGCCAGAGAGATTAGAAGCACTTACCGGAGTGCCGCTTCGACTTGAGATGATTCTAGTGATGTTATTCTCTTTGCCGGAGTGCTGCTGCAACTTGAAACTACTGGTGCTGTAACTGGTTTGTACCAGATTTTTTAGAAGGAAAAAAAAAAAGGAAAAAGAAGAAGAAGCAGGAGGGAGTAGAAGCACTTACTAGTTGGTCGCCGCAAGCCTCTGAGCTGTCGCTGCAAGTGCCAAACTCTCGGTCATCAACAGGAAGAGAGGAAGAGAGAATGAGAACAACGATATTGCGTTAGGGCTTTAGACTCGAGTCCTTTGATTGTTGTTTCCTTTTCTTTTTTTTTTGGTTAATCTAACAATTTGATCCCATGTAGCATCATTGTAGCATCATTGTATATATACATATGAGTTCCAACCAATAGTTAATTTCCACTCGGGCCTTTGATTTGGCATCTTTCATGTTTGGTTTTAAAAACAACAAAAAGTCTGTTGCCCACGGGTCCAAGACATATAAGGCGCCTGGGGTGACGCCTCAGACCCCAAGGCGGTTGCCTTGTGGTCTACAAAAAGGTGACATGTGATTTAAGGCCTCTGAGGGCGCCGGACACCTAGGCGACGCCTTAACAACTATGACTTTAACGATGCTATTCTCATTACCAATCCTCTTTATCACTTAATCCAGCCATGACAAACCCAAAGGCCTAACAGAGAGAATACTTGCTGGGTTTCTTCGCATTCTTTCAACAGGGTTGCTCTTTGTTCTGTTCTTGCCTATAATGGAGATGATTTGCAAGAAGATGGTGGTTGAAATGCCATTCAACATGGGGTGTGCGGTGGCGGTGGGTTCCTCCCCCCCCCCCCGCGGCGGTTGTGGTTTGGGGGGGTGGGGTTTGCAGACCATGGTGGGAGATCTCGTGAGATCTCGCCGAGATCTCGCGAGATATCTCGTTTTTCCACCTTGGCGAGACGAGATGGAGGTCAAGATCTGCGAGTTGGGATATCTCGCTCGAGATCTCGCCATATCTCGCTATATCTCGCCATATCTCGCTATATCTCGCCATATCTCGCCATATCTCGCCATATCTCGCCCTGGATCTCGCTGGAACTCTCAATTTTTGCTTTTTTTTTGTGGATTTTGGCTGAATTTTCACTTGCAACTACTCTTAACACATCTACAACAAGGAAGATCAATCATTCTCTACTTGTCTTATGAATTTATGATTTAATGACTTATATAGAACTTCTAATGGTTGTATAATTATTTTATTCTTGAAAATTGAGATTATGATACTCATATGGATGGAATTTTGATAACATTGAAGTTAGTTGATGCATTTGATATACTTGCTTTTCATTTATATGCTTTAAAGGTTCTATATTACATGTTGTATAACATTGCATTCCCTAATCCTACTACATTTCGGTTTCACACTATGGGTAGACTTAGAAATCATACATAGGGTTGTTTATGACAAATCCAAGGCCACCAACGTGTTCAAAAGGCCTTAAATAAGCTAAATACCAAATTTCAACCCAATTGGGACCCTAAAACCCATCGAGATGGGCCACCGAGTTGACGCAAAAAAATTGTATATCTCGACCGAGATCTCACCGAGATGGTCGAGATCTCTCTTTTTCAAGGTGGCGAGATCTCTCTCGAGAGCGAGATCTTCTACCATGTTGCAGACTGCAGAGAACATTGCAGAGGATGAAGAAGGCTTCCCCCCACCCCCCTCTTTTTCCTTTTGATGGGTGTGGTTGAAATGCCGTTCATCATGGGTGTGGTAGCAGGTATGATTTCTGCAGACTTCAGCTTAAACAGATTGTGGATCGAGATGAGGATAGGGTTTGCAGAGAACGTTGCAGAGGATGAAGAAGCCTGCCCCCCCTCCTTGATGGGTATGATTCTATGGAATCAACCCCTTAAATACATATGTATCACTTTGGTGATTCTAAATGGAAACCACCTATTGAGGTATTTTCCATGGAATCACCTATTTTACACTGAAATGTAGAATCACCTGATTCCGTAGAATCATGTAGATGCTGAGTCACTTTTGAACCAAATGGTTTTCTTAAACTGGAATCATGATTCCTTTGAAGCTGTTTCCAGAGAATTGCAGAACCAAACACAGTCTAGGCTGTTCTCTGATGTAAACCAATCCTAATTTGTTTTTTCTTGCTCTAAGCTCTCACAGATCTTGCAGTAGTCATCATGTCATCATACATATCTTTAGTGGTATTCACATATTTACCTGGCATCTCTCTTCATTAGAGCATGCCAGATTATATCTCGAGGGACTTGCTAATAGGTCTTTTCCAGGAAATTTGAGGAATTGCATGACATTTTACTGGTAGTCTTTCAAAAGGTACTGGGGCATTAAAAGAGAAATGGCAAAAGGGCCAAAAGAATGAACTGATCCTCATGTTGAATTGTATATTGGTCCCTAGTCAGTTCACCATCATAGCTGATCCTAATTCCTACATGTAGGTTGCTTTTTGCCACTCTCTCTCTCTTCCTAAGTGATATGTTTATTTCCTATTCGATAACAACTTTTTGTTTCTTTTTTAATTTTCGGTATTTCTAGGATAAAGTTGCTTTTATTGTTTTGTATTCATCGAAGTTCATTTCTTTACTCAGGTTTAGCTTGGGCTATATGTGAGCATCTTGTTGAGGTCACCCGAGCACCAACTCTGTTTGCAACACATTTTCATGAATTGACTGCATTAGCTCACAGTAACAGTGATAAAGAGCCTAATAGACAGTTACTTGGTGTAGAAAATTATCATGTCAGTGCACATATCGATTCATCAAGCCGCAAACTGACAATGCTTTACAAGGTAGGTCTCTAATGTTGGGTGAATGATTTTTCTTGCTTTTTTACCTCTCTTGGATCTGTTTGAATTTGCCGGAGAACGGACCATGCTCTGAATTGTTAAAGAAGGAACCCCACATGGTATTGGTATTTTCTGACTTTTCAGTGATTCCTCTTGTTGACATTGGGTTTTTATGGGTTCTATAATAGCTTGTTTCCTATGTTATGAGAAACAATTGTTCAACCAAAAAAAGAGAAACAATTGATCTCTCTAGTATATTCTCGATAATTTATTTAAAGTATGTTTCCTGTATTTTGCTTAAAGTAATTAGTGTACTTGTTTATAATTTCATGTACATTAAACCTATTTATTGTTTGTTCTATCTAATTTGATAAAAGCCTTCAGGTTGAACCGGGGGCTTGTGATCAAAGTTTTGGTATTCATGTTGCGGAGTTTGCAAAGTTCCCCGAGAGTGTTGTTTCTCTTGCCAGAGAAAAGGCTGCAGAGTTGGAGAATTTTTCACCAGTTCCAGCCATTTCAAAGGACACAAAGGAAGAGGTCCGTCAGAAAGGAGCTCTGTACTTCCTCACCATATTTATAGTCATAAAACTGTTTTTGCATTTTATTGTTCTGAGGCTTTATGATAATGACAGTCTGCCTAGTGTATTATGAGCTGCATTTCTGCCACTTTATCTACTGTGAGTTAAATCTTTCTATTAGAATGTGTTTTACATCTAAAGTTGGCATGGAAAGATTTACAATGGACGAAGGGAGGGGAAGAGAAAATATGGGAGTGGATAGAGATTAGGTCTTTAATAGACTAATCTTATATTTAAGCTGAATACAGTTGAAGTTGTGTTAGATAAGAAAAAGAGTTAAGCCATTCTTCAATTAATAAGAGAGAGAGGATAATGGACGGCTTAGATTTTTTCAATTGGAGCCAGTAACTCTTTAACTGTAGTTAGATAGTAGTCTTCTTCTATCTTCTTCTTCTTTTTTGTTGTTGTTGTTTTTTTTTTAGTAGTTTAGCTTAATTTCTTATTGTTTCCTATTTGGCCATTTCTAAGGTTAAGTTCTTACTCTTTCCTGTAAGTCTTTGACTTAGCAACTGATCTTTTCCTATTGCATTTCTGTTTTACATAATATATAAACATTAAGGGCTGATCTGATACAGGATTTATGTTGTCTGCAGTTCTTATCCCTCAAATTTTCCTGATGTCTTTGTAAAAACATGACATCTGTCCCTACCAAATTGAATGGTATATGTTTAATCCCATTCCAAATTTCCAACTAAACCTCCTCTTTTTTCTCCTCTTTCCCATACTTTCTGCTTCTCTCTCTATACTTCTCCCTCACGCATGGAGAACCTCTCTCCTCTCTCTACTTCCTGCTGTTGGATCATCAATTGGAAACGACAACCACTCCTAAACAATCTTAGGGTTAATCAATCGCTTGCTTTTGTGATATAAAAACGAAATTTTGAAAAAACCAAGTGCTGAAGAATTTTACTACTTGGTACTCTTCTTGTGGGCTTTAGCCTGAGTTTCAGATCTGAATACCAGGATTGAAATGTATTTTTTCTTCATAGACATGGAAGGGTCTTGGGCCTTCAAATTTTCTCCACAGCTTTGTAACTTCATTCTTGGGGGTTCTGATTCTGAATTCAAGTTAGGTGAGTGTGCTCTGACAGATGTCGACAGTAATGGGAGGCTGGAAAAGAGTATCAGGACACTGTTAAAAATGCTGCCATGTTTGTGATGCTCTTCACCCAGGACTACGAATCCAAGTCCAAAGCTCATTCATCTGCCACCAAATCCTGATAAAAGATCACTTTTGGCATCATGAAAGTGCACTTCTTGAGGTTCAACAATAGCTTCCCTGAAACATCCATTACGTGCTATAAATGCTTCGGATGCTCCTCTGGGTTCTTCTTGTACGTAGAAATATTGTTATACAAACAGAAATTTCCCAATATAAGGTTTGAATACCTGTGTCATAACCCTCGTGAAGGTGCTAGGTGCATTTGTCAGACCAAAGGTTATGGGTATGAGTCGTATGACCTTCCCTTCAAACAAGCCTCCTCTGATTTTGAGTGGTGTCTTCCACTCATTCCTTGGTCTGATTCTGATTTGGTGGTACCCATTTCTAAGATTAAGTTTGGAGAAGATTGAGGAACCAGTAAGCATGTCCAGCACATCATCAAGTCTGGTTTAGGAATATGCACTTCACTGTGATCTTGTTGGTGGCTCTGCTATCTACGCACATCCTCCACGATCCATCCTTCTTGGGAATTAACAAGTCTGGTATAGCACATGGCTAAGACTCTCAGTCACAAATCCCTTCTTCAATAGATCCTCTGCCTGTCTCTGTAATTCCTCATACACTCATTCGATATGTAGATAGCTTGGGAAGTTGTGGTCCTGGTACGAGATCAATTGCATGCTGGATCTCTCAATGGGGGTAGCCCATCAGGAAGATGTGCTGGTACTACATCTGAATATTTCTGGAGAAGCTCTTTGATGGATGAGGAGTGTTCTGCTTTTGGTTGGGAAGTCTCTGCTTTGGTGACTAGAGCTAGGATGAGATTACTCTCTTTGCTAGATCCCTCAAAAGAGTCAAAACTCCTTGGGTGGAACACCTGAAATTTGCTGTGTGGATACTTTTAGGTCGGTCTTCTAGGCCTGCTTCCTTCTGATGTCTCCTGGTAGGTTTAGAGGCAAGAGTATAATTTTCTGACATTTATGTAAGAACTCACAAGTATTTCCCCTCCCCATGATATAGATACAGCATTGTCGTACAACCAGGGTCTCCCTAGAATAATCTGACATAACCTCCTGGGCATGGTGGGAGATCTCGCTCTCGAGCGAGATTTCGCCACTCAAGAAAAGCGAGATCTCGACCGAGATGGCGAGATCTCGGTCGAGATCTACCAAAAAATGGCGGTAGTCTCGGTGGCCCATCTTGGTGGGTTTTAAGGCTCTGGTTGGGCTGAAACTTGGTATTTAGCCTATTTAAGGCCTTTTGAACACATTGGTGGCCTTAGATTTGTGAGAAAATAACCCTGACTATGTCTCCTAAGTGGACCCTATGTGTAAAACTGAAATTCTGTGAAATGCAAGGTTAGAGACTTAGAGTCTTAGTCTCTTAGAGTCTTAGAGAGTCAGAGAGACAGAGACAACATGTAATATTGTAATGTAAAGATATCAAATAATTCAAGTTAATGAGTTATCATTTATTCATTTATCAACTATCAAGTATCAATCACCTGCCCCTGACCGTGCTGAGTGTCGTAGGAGCAATCGCCCCGCTAAAGAGCACAACCCGTTTGGAGATGATTTCTTGGTTGACCTCAAGTCTTCTAAGAAAAAGAAGAAAAAGAAGAAATCCGCAAAATAGCTGTTTGGCCTTGTTTGGCCTCTGTTGCTCCGGCCCTGTTTGGCCCTTTTTTCTTTCTCTCTATGTGGTTTGCTAGTGTTCTTTAGCTCTTTCTCTTTGTTTGCGAAGTTGTACTTGCGTCTTTGTCTTTAATATAATTTTTCATTCATCCAAAAAAAAAACTATCAAGTATCAAATACAATAACATTACACATCAAGTATTCAAGTCAACAAGTGATCAAAGTTCAAACTATCAAAGATTCAAAGTAATAAACTGTTAAATGCTTAAATGTCTTCAAAATTTTACAACCATAAGAATTAAGAAGATTACAACTTACAACTTACAAGACTAAGAGTCTAAGACTAAGAATGTCAAAACTCAAAATTACAACTTACAACTTACAAGACTAAGACTAAGAGTATGACTGTATGAGTATCAGTCAACATTCTGCATCAATTGATTCTGAACGGTGGCCACATATGACTCCCAAGTCAATCCATCACTGAAGTATGTCACATATCGGTTTATATGGAACTGATATGTCTCCATGTCAGAATACCAGAGGAATAACACTCTGGGATAACCGTTAATCGTGGGTGGGTGAAAGAGCCATTGTTGTTGTTGTTCATATTGTTGTTGAGTATCTGGGTAGGGGTTTCTAAACCACTCAGTTAATAACCCACCTTCACTCCCATATGTGTACTCTCCAGGTGCAGGGTCTTGAGGAATAGTATGACCTCCATAAGAAGAATACCCACTGTAATCTGATCCGGTGGAGTGATCCCCGTATTGGTACCCCGATGACTGCCAATTGTTCAAACTCTGCTGGTGTGAATCACTCTAACCATGATCTAGGCTCATGCTTCCCATGTTGAATTCAAGATCATGCATGCTCGCATCATCATTCGGTTGCCCCTGCCCCTGGTTTGATCTGCTCTTCCTACTCCTAGCATAAGTCCGAGAGATAGGGGAACTATGGGTCGCATGTGTCGGATGACTCGCACCTGGTGGAGGTGACTCCCTTTGTTGATTCTGACTTCCACCAGAAACACGACTAGCCTGACTGCCTCCATGACTCGAACTCGATGGCTGACATGGGCCACTTGGCCCTCTGGTATCATCGGCATCATCTGAATCCCCACTACTAGTTGTCACCTCAGTTGTTTCAAGTTGACCAAGTGGCTCCTCAAATGGTACAGTTGGTCGTTCTTCTGATGTCGCTGCAGCAGCCTGACCCTCATCAGAAGATACGTGCTCAGCCACAGCATCTGGGCCCATAGCAGCAACAATGGTAGGATCCGGCTGCCCTCTTGGCCCATCCAGCACACTGGGCCACCTCAATCCCTAACCCACTAATATATGACATCATCTTCCTCATCTTCTGTGGGGGGCTCGTGGAATACATCAGTCAACTCAATCGGTTCACGATTGTCGTCATCTATATCATCTTGTATGTGCCCTACTCTCAATCTCATGTTGTAATGCACATACACTAAGTCCTCGAGCCTCTTACTCCCCAATCTGTTTTGTACCTTACTATGGATGAGCGAGAAGGTGTTCCAGTTCCTCTCGCAACCAGAGGATGAACAAGTTTGTGAGAGTACTTTAATTGCTATGTCCCTGAGATTTGGCACACTAGTTCCATGTAGCACCCACTAGTCAGCTGCATAACCAAAAATAAGAATGCATTAAGCAAGTAAATCTTTATATTTATATAACTTATCAGTTATCATTTATAGAGTTATAGTCTATAGACTTATAGACTTTAATAGCTTATAGAGTAGTGGACTATTTACCAGAATCAGTTTTTTGCCTAGTTGCAACTGCAGAAAGCTTTCCAAAACTCCCAGAGGCATCCTTGAACTCCTTGATCTGTACACCAATTCTTCAATTATTGCATTATGTATATGCTTAATGCACTAATGCTAGAAGTTGAAGAAACAATTGAATAAGTTCTCACCTCTCCATTAATTGTCCCTTGCATGACGGGATTTGACACAAGCTTCTCCACCACCTCTTGCACCGCAGTCATCAATTGTACATCAAGCCCCAGATCATTCTTGTAATGGTACTTTGGGTTGAGGTAGTAAGCTTGCATTGTGGAAATAAAAAATTTGGTTAGTGACTTAGTGATTTGGTTGTTTATTTGTTTATAAATTATAAGTTATAACAAATAAATAATATAAATTAAAGTATACAACAAAAACTTAAAAGACTTAAAAGTGACTCACCAGCCAAGTGCAAAGGATGCATCAAGTGCATTTCCCGTTTATTATCGATGATCCTCTTGTAGGATTTGAAGGAGCTAGGGGCAGCAGCTCTAACCAACTCTTTCATTTGCTGGAGGGCAGCATATATGTGGGGCATTGTGGGCTTCTTCTCCGAATCCACCATCCTTAAAACAAACACAATAGGCTCTATAATGCCCAGTGTCTAATTCAGCTACCTCCAAAAGGAATCATCAACAATGGTTTGTTGGGCTAGTACTGCATCAGGATGGCTAGATCCACGCCAACCAAACCACTCCTCACTTGCAAACATGTGCCGAAGACCACCATTTTCTTTTGAAAGCTTTTCAGAGCTACATAGTTGGTGGCGAATCTAGTCAATCCAGGTCTGACTAGATCACCCTTACAGTGGTTCCTCATCATCTTCAGCACATAACCATGGTTATAAATAAAATTACTAACCCTTCTAGCCCTCTCAACCACAGTATTGATTGACTTTCTTTTCCCCAAGTCCTTCAACATAAGATCAATCGAATGAGCTGCACATGGTGTCCAAAAGAGGTGAATCTTGCTGCTCTTCTTCCTCATCAACATTTCTCTAGCTTTTTTGAAGTTAGCACCATTATCTGTGACAATTTGGACAACATTCTTTGGCCCTACCACGAAGACCACCTCCCTAAGAAGCTTGTAAAGGTAGTCAGCATCTTTGATCTTATCTGAGGCATCCACTGACTTAAGGAAGGCTGTCTTTCCATTGCAACTTGCCATGAAATTAATGATGGACTGTCTAGTAGGACCAGTCCATCCATCAGCCATCACAGTAACACCATATGTACTCCACTTTTCCTTTAATGAACCAATGTATTCATCCCTCCTACTTTACCTTAGGTAAATATTTATTCATTACTTCCCAAGCACTTGGGCCTTTAACCCCTACACCTGCCATAGCAACTGCATTGATCATCCCCTGATAGTATGGTGTTTTGGCTACATTGGGTGCAATGTTGTTGAAGAGCATGAATTTGCTGATTGCCAACCTAGCTTCCTCCTCCCTATTGCCTTCTCTACCTCTAGCAAACATATATGGAATGCTTCTTTGATAGATGTCTTGTTGGTTGAAGAGGGAGGGGTCTTGGTCAAATGTGGAATCATAATGTCTAGTCTTCCTCCTCCTCCTTTCGGTCCTCTCAGTCTCAATTCCCTGAAAACTATGTCTAGGTGGCATGGATGCCCCTGACCCCAAACCACCTGCTCCCCTTGTCTGTTCATATTGCCTCACACTCTCAGCATGTAAGGACTGTCTGCTAGCTTCCATTGCAGCCTTCATTTGTCTCCATTTGGCTCGTGACTCAACACCCATAACCCTCCTCTCTTCATCATCGCTTGACTCCTCATCAACATCAATAATAGGTCTAGATAGCACTGTATCCTCAAATTCCCTTTGCTTTTGTGCCATCTCGTCCTTTTTTTGTTTCCCTCCCCTTAAAGTTGCTGTAATTGCTTTTTGCGCTTCATAAGGAACCTTGGGACATTTGGAAACATCTTTGTAACCACCAGCCAAATGTTGTTTTAATCTGGTTGAACCACCAGAATTCAAAGTCTTAAGGCAATACTTGCATCGGGATTTTTTCTTGTCAGCAGTTAGTGGATCCCCATGTTGCCAAACAATGTCTTGAGTCCCACTACCAGTGCTGCCACTCCCACTAGTTGCCATTTAATATTCAAATGTATAGCACTGAAAGTCTGAAATACATACATGAATGTTCCCAAATAATCATTTGAATAATTTTTAGATACATAAATGCATGTAAAAACAATTTATAAAACAACAAAACACACACTTTGTTCTAAGATAACATATATACAGTGCTTAAACAAGCATGTTTGTATTTTGAAAATAAACTACATAATATGAGCATCATTTAAAAAAAAAAAACAGATAAATTTTTAATAACATATTATTTTTTATAATTATTTTATGTAAAAATAATTTATAAAACAACAAAACACATACTTTGTTCTAAGATAACTTATATACAATGCTCAATAAGACATGTTTGTAATTTTAAAATAAACTACATAATATAAGCATCATTTAAAAAAAAAAAGAAGATAAATTTTTAATAAAATATTATTTTTTATAATTATTTAAATAAAAAAATTAAAAATAAATACAGGAAGCATGATAATCAAAATATTATTACATGAGATTGTAGCCCTCTAAATGTAGTTTAACATAAATAATAATCACATTCATATCATAAGTATTTATTTATAATCTTTAATTTTAATTTTTTAGATAATATATTTTTAAAATACGAAAATTCAAAAAAATAATAATAACTGAAAATTAAAATTTTTTCCATGAAAGTGTAGATCAAAGCGTGATCATCAACATATATTTATACCACACTCATACAAAACTTTGTATTTGAAAAAAATCAAATTTGGGGGAAAATCTTATATTTCTTGAAGATCACTTGAAATAGGCTTGAATCACTTGAAATATGCTTGAATTTTTTGTTGTAGATGAGTTGATGATGTTGCTATGTTGAATCCCCAACAAATTCCGGCCAAATTCCGGCAAAAAATCGAGTTTTTCGGCCAAACTTGGGCTTCCAGCGAGATAGAGGAGAGAGAGAGAGAGGCTCAAGAGAGGCGAGATATGCCTCTCTTGAGCGAGATAGGGGCTTTAAAAAGCCCCTAAAGTGTGGAAAAAAGACCCATTAGCGAGATCTCGTCTCGCTATTGGAAAAAAGCGAGATATCTCGCGAGATCTCCCACCATGCTCCTGGGTATTATATGCGTAATGAGACCAAGACCTCTACTGAAGACCAATCACATACAGAGAAGATAATAGGCAAGAGTGAAAGGGAGTACGAGAACAAGAAGGAGATGGGAGAGAGACAACTCAAAAAAGCGAGCATCCCCCTCCAGTTCGCACTGTATTGAATATTGATACAAGCCTAAAATCAGATCCCAATACGTGATGGGGTTCTATGCTACTAATTTAGAATACATAAAGAATAAATTCCAATCAACAGAAGATTTAATTCAACCCAAACAGGCAAGATGAATGCGACTAAATCAGCCAGCTTGACCACTCGATTTCCTCCTTGATCAATTGATATATCCTCCATAACCCAATATTTCCTTTCCTGCATAATATGAAATGTCAACAATATCACACCAAACTTCCTCAGAGTAAGCATGGAGATTAACAGGAACTAAACATCTTTGGAACACTTCCAGTCTATCACTATTGAGTAGGATCACTCTATAGGGTTGGGGGTGCCCCTCAACTTTCAACCTTCTCCTGTTAACAAATCCTTCAGACACCACATTGATACTACTCCCACTATCAACTATTAGTGTAGCTGTATGCTTACCTGACTTGAGTTTGGTATAGAATATGCAGCTTCTTCTCCAGTCTTTTTCCTCTTTTTCAGCCACCAAGATCTTTGCCATCACATTCATGGAAAAATTAGGAGCAAAATCCCCCTCTTCAAAGATTTTGAACTCTTTTCTGGATTTTTTTGGATTTCCTTCCTCGGTGCTGGTGATTGCTGATTGACCTTTCTCTGATACCAATTGATGTAACCCAGTGTTTGGGCCAGTCTTCAGGATCCTCTCAAATCGAACCAGCTGACAAATAAACTATCCCCATGAATTTTATTTCAAATTTTTGTTTCCCACATGGAAAAGGAATTGAAAAGAAAACAGGTTATGGGTTGGGAACATTTAGGGTTTTAACAATTAATAAGATGGGACAGATTTGGGAAAATTTAGGGCTTTGGGATACCCAACAACACCATAGGGTGGGAGGGAATGGCTGGGGTCTTGGCATATATCTAGAGGAGGGAAGGGATAGTATCCTGGGTAAAAGAAAGGGATAGGGACTCCACGGCAAAGAGGATATGGCTTTTGTAGTTGGGCTCGGGGTGGGTTAGGGATGATTCTTGAATCTTTCTTCCTTCTTCTTCCTTGGCTTTCTTGTTCTTTCTTTCTTTTTTCTTTTTTCCCTTCCTTCCTCCCCCCCTTTTTTCTTTCTTTCTTCTTTCTTTTTCCTTTCTATTCTTTTCTTTTCTTTTGTGTTTTTTCCCCTTGGGATTCCATTTCAAGAAGAATTTGAATTGCAAAAACTTTGCAATCACAAATAAGAGGGCTGCCATGGATTTTCTTGGGTTATTAGGCTGCCACTAGGTTTGGGTAAGAAGTCGAAAGCTAGGAGAGGGGAATGGACATGGTGGAGGGGCTGGGGATTAGACTTACTTGTGGGTGATGGCTGCAGATCAGATTCTTGGAGAGGAGACACCTTCACTAAGGTCCACAGGGATTCTCAGGCCTGAAGCACACATGCGCACTTCCTGGCTGCAACTATCCTAATTTTCTCATCAAAATTGAATTGAATTACAACCATGGACCTGTATTTATAATCTAATATTGAGAGTTCTACTTGAACTCTTAAAGAAAACCCAACTTGACTTCTTAGTTCTAACTAGGACTCCAGTTTAACAACTTAGGAGTTAGGAGTCCTCAACTTTGACTTCTACATAAACCGGGACTCTTAAATAACTTTAATTCTTGGACTTGAAATAGCAAAATAAAAGTAGGTAAGTACTCACAAAATTAGCTGGAATTATCTCAACTGAATAGGGCTCCAATTAGTGGTGGATAATGACCAAAATGCCCCTGCAATGGTTTGGCTTCCTTTGGCAGTGCCGCAGGCTGCTAGTAGGCTTGGGTGTTCTTTCGGGCTCTTTTGGGTTGTCTTTGGATGGTTACATCAATGAGATTCAACTGTCATTCCAAAGAGATTAATGAACAATCATGATTTAGGTTTTGCCCAATTGATAAGAAATCCCACAAACAAGGTCTAGATTATCAAAGGTTTCAAATAAAATAAATAAAAAGTAGAAGGAGAACACATATACCAGATTAATGCTAGTCTTCCCTTCTTCCCCTTTATTTTTTTCCTCTTCTCTTTCCTTCTTTTCTTCTTCTTCTTCTTCTTCTTCTTCTTCTTCTTCTTCTGCTCCTGCTCCTCCTCCTCTGTCTTTCTCTCCCCTTATTTTCCTATTCTTGTGTATTGAGCTCCCCACCCCTTTATATAATTTCCACCCCCTCTCTTCCTACTTATTCTCTGACTTCCCATCCTTCTTTGGTATGAAGCAAAGATTTCTTTTACTGAAATATCACACTAATGCATCTTTTTTTTGTTTCCTGGCTACTCTCCTCATCTCTTTATATTTAACTTAACAATGTAACTAATTAGCTTTTAGCAAAATTATATATATTACTTAAACGCCTTATTGCACCTGGGGGTTTTAAAATCTAGGCCTCTATTTAGTTGAATTGTTTTTAACCTGGCTACAATGCAAGTTATGATAAAAGCCAATAAAAATAATACTTATTCTATTCCAAGCAGGGGGTATTATAGTTTTTCACTCAGACGAACACCATGGTATGAAATTTGTGAATCCAAGTACTAGCTTACATTGATGTGTTTTGTTCCTTCATGACAATTTAGACTGATCTAATTGGGTAATTGTGACAAAATGGAAACTCCATCCATTTGTGCTTTATCAAGGCTGGAATTATCAACTACTTGCAATAAGTGACTTCTGGGGCTCTTGTTTGGCTAGTTTGGTCCGCTAATGTAGTATTAGAATCTTCACTTTTGGCATCCTGTAGGTGGGTAGAAATATGATTTCTGTTTTCTCTTTTTGAATCACAAAGAACCTTAGAAACTTCAATGCAAAGACCAGACCTGTCTCTTCACCTTAGCGAGATCTTCTCCTATTGTATAGAAAAGATGTTATGATTTGGAGATACATATGTTGGTGGTGAATGTCATTCACATTAATTATAATCCTTGCTTCAAAGCAACCCCATAATGGTGGAAGCCTCATGGAGGGGTACTCCCTTGCTTTCAATATGAAAGATAAGAAACTAAAATATAGTAAAAGAGAAGCTAAAAGTCAAATCTTGGAACACATAGAATGGACACCGATTCTTCTTTTTATGGAATTGTTTATGTGGTCTTACTGGATACCTTTATGCGTACCTTCTTTGTTAAGAATTTCTGTCCAGGTCACTGAATTCGATGTGGCAGTAGCCCAATTTTTTTCTTTGATTAAGTTGTATGTCTTTTTGAACCGTGTACCTAGTCCAGTTACTGATTCAGTGCTATTATGAATTGCAGGTAGGATGTAAACGCAAGCGAGTATGTGACCCTGATGAAATGTCAAGTGGTATTGCTAGGGCAAACCAGTTTCTGCAGGACTTCTCTGCATTGCCATTAGCAGAAATGGACTTGAAGCAGACCCTGCAGCAAGTGAACAAATTGAGAAGTGATTTGGAGAAAGATGCAGAAAATTGTCGGTGGCTCCAGCAATTTTTCTAATGTGTAGACATGCATCTTTGGCTTTCGGTGTTTTTGAAAATGAGCGTAATGCATCAGATCTATCTGATGAGGTCGGACATCCATCTGGTGCATTTTTCTTTGTCAATTTGTTTGGAAGATTTGCGCCCAACTTCGGATGATGGCTGTGTTTGGTGCAGGGATTTATGGAATGACAAATGGGAAGCATGATGAAGGATGACACCATTTTGTTTTGTTGATCATTGTCTAAAACAGCAAATGAAAAACATAACTAAAACCAGAATATGCCCCTTCTGTGTTGCATTTCTTGTTTGTTTTCCACTGTATATATATCCTTGTATTGGGCAAGAGCCTGTTTTAGTTTTTTTGGTAGAAGTATTGGGCAGGAGCCAGTGGCCAACATATGCTTGCAGATAGAACCCCCCAAATTTTGTGTATAATTAATTGCCAAAAGACTTTGTTCATTGTCATCAAAACAAAGTTAAAGTTGTTAAGGTGTTAGAGTTTTGAATGCAATTACAGGTCCTCCAGTCTAGAACTAGTTTCTGTAGAAGAAACAAATGAGTAGTTTGATGCAAGTTAACCTTTTAAAAGAGTTCAGAATTTATGAATAATTGCACCTGATGGTTTTACAGGCCCGGTTTGTTTACAGGTTTACCAAATCATTGCCATCCATGGTTTAAAGAATCAAATTGGAATCAACTGTCCATTCCTATGCTTTATTCTGAATCAGTTCTGGTCCTTCTGGATGTGTTGCATAAATCTTTATTTTTCGTTCTTCAAGTCTATTAATTAAATAGCGAAAGATCAACCTTAAAACAAGTTCTGCAGGAATTGGGAGTTTAAATATCTGAAAACCATGTGGTTGTCAGATTACAATAATAATGCTCTGTGCACATCATTTTCCTGTGCATCCATCACCATCCCACCGTGCCACTAGCAGGCTCCACTTAGTAAAACGGTGGCGGCCGCCACCACCACCACCTCCACCACCAACCCTTCCCTTTAAAAAAGGAGCTATTCAAATGCTTTCTGTGAGTGTCTTGTGTTGAAATTAAACAAAACTTGCGAGAGTAATTGCTAAGGCTTGCTTAGCAGTTACCAGGGGAGCTGTACCTCAATAGTATTGGGGAACAGCTTTGCCTGTTTTCCATTCCCCACTAGAAGATCTGTTGAAGTCAAATGTCAACTGGATAAGGTGACCATGACCGACAACAATTGCAGATTTTAATTTTCTTTTTCTTGGAGCATTGTCAGAACATTCTTATGTCATCGAGATTTGCAGTTCTTGACTTTATTTGCATCAGTTCAACTTTCGGTTTTTCTCACTGTAAACAACCAAATCCGACCCCTCAACCCCCTTTTTTTTTTCTTTCTCTCTCTCTCTGGGTTGTGGTTGGGAGGAACTAAGGAAGTGGGGTTTGGAAGGTATGTATCCATAAAATCTGTGCCCGGCTTTTGTGGATTTAAGAGTCATAGTCTACACCATCTACTGGTAAGGAAGGTGAGTTTCGTTTACCCAATAAAAAAATCATCAAGCTTAGAATGCTGACTGTGATTTATAACTTTTTTTTTCTAGGGTTTGTGGGGGTTAGAGGGGATGGAAAAAAATAGTATGAAGTCAACACTATACTCTTTCTGCTTGATTCATTGATTGACAAGTCCAAATTGGGTTGAAACCCCACTTTGGTCTAACAAGATCAAACCTTCAGGTTTGGATTAGGACCTCGATACCTCATCAAATGATTTTGTTACTTGAAAAAAAAAAAGAAAAAACTTAATAAAGATAAGAATGAATTTAGGAAAATGTTGCTTCAATCAAGACCTTCGATACATCATCAAATGAAATTTTTTTTTGTTGATAAAAACAGATATAGATCAATAATTACATTATTTGCCCTTCCCATGGGTCTTCCTCTCTTAATGCTATTTCTGCTATCAAACTAGCACTCTTAAAAATGTCTTGGTAATTATTTGTGCACATTTTTAATTCCTCTATGATGGGCAGTAAGAACATTAGATCTTGGATCGCTTAAAAGGCCCAAGGTTTTTTTGGCTTTGGTATAAGCTCTTTGATCTGATTCCACTGTTCCTCATTTGTTATAATGCCTTCAATCTGCAGATTGTGATTTTCCGCCCGTTTCAATCCCAGTACTAGTCCTTTTGCTATCGTAGTCACCAAGTTGTATTCCTTGTATTTTTCGCCCCAACAGTAAACGACTCTTCCGCAGTGAATTACACCCCAGCAACATCCTGTTTCATTGTTTCCGTCTTTGGCCGTCCCTGCACAAAATAGCATTGTGAAATTTTCTGGTATTATTGATTGTAGATTTAAGAATTGTATTCCCTTTTCATTTTCATTCCAGTCTCAAGGTGGGTTCGGACTAGCATCTATAGTCCCGGGTGGTTTTAACTTTAGATTGTTACACCATTTATTAATATAGGCTAACACATTTTTGGGGTCCACTGTGGCTTTCCTGAATTTTATCGCATTGCGAAATCGCCACACACTATAGCATGTAATGTTTATAATAGAAAATAACCACCTTAACATAGTCTTATCAAGGTTTGAATTATAAAACAGATTTAGGCAGAAATTAGAGATATCTGCAAAAGGCAATATTTATGTTCTAAGTCCTAATGGTCCCGCCGTCCAAATCCTCCGTGTCCATTTGCAGGTGAAAAAAAGATGCCGAGCTGATTCAGTACTGCAACCACAAAGTATACAAGAATCTATATTTGGATTCCATCTAGCCAGTACCGCATTGACTGGAATACCTGCATTCACAAGTCGCCAGAAAAAGTTAATGAATCCGGGATGGATCTTAAGTTTCCATAGAAACGACCCCCCGTTTTTTTATATACCCCACCATTTCTGGCTGATTAGATACCAGTGCGTAAACCAAAGTTTATAGCACTAGAAATTTGTGAATCAAAAGTAAGAGAGATTTCAGAATTAAGTGCATCTCCGGAACCTAGTCCTCTGCACCCCCCACGATCTAATTTTATAATGCGCAAAATGCATGTTAAAATCACCCACCACATGATCTGCGTTTTATTTTTAACCCATGGGTCAAACGCACAAAAGTGTTTTTTCCATTCCCCACCTTCCTAATCACTAGGTCTCTAAGAATAGGGAGAATAGCACAGAGACTATTCCAGACTAGAGAGCCTTTCTTTTTCCACACTTTTGGATCACACAGAGAGGTATTATGAAAATATTTAGCCTTGAAACATTTTACCCAAATAGAATTTTCCTCCGTTAAGAGTCTCCAACCTAATTTAATAAGTAAAGCCTTATTCATGAGTTCCATTCTTTTGAAACCTAATCCTCCCAGAAATTTTGGACGACAGCATTTGTCCCATGTAATGAGGGAAAGATTCTTACCTTGTCCCGAGTTCCCTAGCCAAAACCTTTGGCATATGGAGTCCATTGATCTACACACCTTTTTTGGGAACAAAACATACTGCATATGATAAATAGGCACTCCTTGCAGTACAGATTGAAGTAGAACCACTCTCCCCGCAAAGGAAAAAGATTGTGCTTTCCATCCCAAGCTAAGCTTCAGTTAACTTATTCAAACTGCCTGCACAATCCCGTCCGATCTAGCTTTTCCCCGAAAAACAGGAGGAGGACTCCCCCGGGTAAGATGAGGTATTATCCATCATCAAATGAATTTTGTATCTGAGGAATTTTCAGATCGATTGAATGATAGAAATCTATTTAACAGGGTCAAAGATATGATATTTATGTTCTCGAAGATAAGAATCCTGTAGATACCCAAAAGTCTTTCACTAGAATGGATTTATATGGGTGAAAAAAAGGGTAGTTAAGATTTTGCTGGTTCTTCAAACTATGCATTCATTAAACTACTTTTTCGAGTCATTCATACATTAAGGGGTGCACATAGCTTTTGATTTTTTGTGGAAAATTTCTTACTTTAGTTTGTATCTTTATTCTATTAGGTCTTATTCTCCTTTTCTTAATCCTAAATCTTATATATTATGGAAAAGTTGTTAAGGACAAATGTAAGTATTTTAAATTTATATCTTGACCCATTAGTTGAAATTAGGGTTTTCATTGCCTTCAAACTTCAAAGGTTCTAAGCATTTGAACAAGATCTAACCCTAATACTTGTTTCTACATTAGCTTGAACATGTATATATAAATCTGAATCCCTCTGGATTTATAAATCTGAGAATTATACCCGTTTGGTTGTAAAAATCTCTAGATTCATGAAATCTAGAGATTTATCTTTTTACACTAAAAACGTGAATCTGTAGATTTATAGGTAAGGGGTGAAATCTAGAGATTTCAAAAAAGCTATACATTTGCACATTCACAAAAATCACGTGGATCAAATAGTTTTTTAGGATGAATCCACAGATTTCATTCCACAACCAAACATCTAATTTTATAAATTATAACTCCATAGATTTGAAATATCCAAACTCATGTAACCAAACAGGCCCTTAGTTAATATAGCTAAAATGCCGGCTATATTATATCAAGGTCGATGAGAGCTTTAAGATCCATCAGAGGCTAAAAACCACGCTTTATCAGTCAAATTATCTTAGATTTTGTGTTTGGTATGACTTTCCTGTGCATTGTCATCATCTGAAAATTTGTCTGAAAGGGAAAGGCAACATTGCCGACCAAAGACCATATATCATCAGATTTCTAATTATTTGATGAACATGTGTATCCACCAACTTTATAGGTCTCAAGAACTGTTCCCACAAGATTAGATTATGAATCATCTTCAAGAAAAGATCTTGTAGATGAATTTAATAAACATTTTTCCATCCAAAATTACCAAACTGCGAAAGAACAAAAATCTTAAGATGGACGGAATTGGTTGGAAGGCTGAAGTCAAAAGAGGGTTTTTATTATTCCCTGTCAAATTGGAATAGACCAACCACAGAAGTTTGTCGACTAGAATTAGATGTGACACATGAAGGAAACCCTAGTTTAGGATTAAAGGAAGTGGTGGTGGTGGTGGAAAATGGTTTTTCAAATATTCTTAGGAAAAATATTCACTTTGCTTTTCACTTTTCTGAAATCTTAGAGCTGGTGGTGCTTGCATAATAGCCCTCCTCCATGGACTGTTATCTTAAGATGTGAAAGAATTTCGAAAGTTGAAGTTGAAGTCTGAAAATGACTACTAATTAAATAAATACCGATTTTGATTTTTAAGATCATCTTTTTCATTGATGTGTCTAAAGTGTTTGTTTGACCATGTTTCATACTTGTTAAATAGTAGCATCAAATTTAATTCTTATCTGATAAAATTCTCAAACTCAAAAGAAATACAATTTAGACTCTTCAGAAAAAGTAATTTTTATCACTATGGATAGAACGGATTTTACATTACTCCTTAAAATTAGTAATTTTTTGCACTATAAATTGTGCGACGACACAAGATACAAATTCTTAGTACTTTATTTTCATCTCTCTTTAACTCCTTGGAGCCTAACATCGTTATTTCTCTGATTTTTATTTTCATCATTTCTTTGCGTGTAGATTACCTTATTAGGGGAAGGCATAATTTTCACCCAGAACCCACTCAAATATTCTTATTCACAATCCTTTGACTTCTTTTTTGTCAAAAAATTAATGAAACAGCATCAAGCTTCTCTTATTGAGAGATTGCATAAAATTTTTGTATAAAGCCAGGTTAAAATACTATAGATATAATTTCTAGATTCCATTTTGTTGTTTGACTGATTCCCCTGGATGTTTTATTTTTCATGGAAGCTGATCAAAGGGAATTTGTAAATATCTGTTTTACAGTTCATAGGGTTGAAATAATTCAGTTGGAGCTAGCTTGGTTCAACTAGTTTCATGAGTTGTGCTTTTAAATTGCATCTCTGCTACGGTTTTTAATACTACCATACAAAATATCATTGAGAGACTGTTTTTATCTCTAACAATTGATCAGCAACATCCAGCTTTATTCATGTCCCCTACTTAGCTCTCACACTGAAGCACAAGGACAGGAAAAAAAATAAAAATGAGGGAATGGGTAATCAGGATCACAAATGTATACATGGGGCAACATGATTTATTGTTGACTGAGAGTTGCATATGCAACATGATTTCCATCCACTAAGTCTTATGCGGTTTGCACTATAAACATGGTTGGAAACCATCTTCACCACAGAACCAATCATGAAGAAGTTAGCTTTACCAAGATTTTGGTCTAATGGAGTTAGAATTCATTTTCCACTAAATCATTATTACAGTTCTGTATCTACTTGTTTATGATATCCATAGATAGATAGACAGGTAAGAATAAGAATCCCTTACAAAACATTTGAAGCCATCTAATCCCAACTAAGTATAGAGAGTTTCATCTTGTTGAGAATCCAAGGAATAAGGTAGCATGGCTAGAATTTCAAATGGCAAATCATATACAAGACTGGCGAGGATCCTAGAAGATCCTGGATACATGATTTGAAGAAACCCATATTGAATAAGGCAAGGAAAAGCGAACAATTACTTGAGTTCTAACGCAGGCATAGGCCAAAGGTAGTTGTGAATGATGATGATCTTCTAAAAATAACTAAACATGAATGTTATGATGTTGAAGAAGAAAGAAGGCAAACTCTTTTAGCTTTATGACTTAGCAAAAGGTGTATCAAAAGGAAGAAGGATGAAAAGAAATGACTTGGGTAAAGAAACCATGTGTGGTTGAAGGAGAAGCCTGTAGAAATCTAGTTTAAGCAATAAAGGTAGAACTCCACCACCACCATTACCAACCCTTTTCTTCCTTAAATAAATAAATGAAACCCTAGAATCCAAAAAGAAAACACAAGAAGCTCTTAGATACATATGAGAAGAAAAACCCACAACCACTTAGATTTCATATATAGATGATTAACCAAAATCTCAAATGGTTCCAAAAATATTTCCTTAAATTCTAAACCTCAAAGCCAGAAGAATGAAGAGAGAATACTATCTGTAGGAAATGGCCCACGAAAAAGGATTTGTTGATAAAGAAATTAGGTTAGCTGATCTGCTTTTGTGTTGTGGCCCAATGTTGTTGGTCCACTATAACCTTTTGAACCTTTTTTAACAATGCAAAGAAGCTCTCTCACTATCAACATAAAATATCAGTTAAGGTACTTAGTTAACCAGAAATATATATATAATTAAAACCCAAGTGGGGAATGTGAGCCGTACGAGAGGATAGTGCAGAGAGATTAATCAAATAGTAAACCATAAGCAAGAAGAGATATATAGTTGCTCAGTGCTCACACGTCATGATACCTTGGAGCTTATGTCATTAGCACATCACTATAAGCTCGCTCGTTGGTGGTGGTGGTGGTGCCATCATCAGTTCTTTGAATTATTATAAAAATCTCTGAGAAAAGAAGGAAACAAAAAAGAATGGGGACCAAAGTTAGCCATGCTTGTGTACCACCAAAAAGGTCAGAACCCTTTGTCTAAAATTCTCTTCAAAAGAGAGAGAGAGAGTTGCATCATATTGACTGGCCCAATAGGGTAAAGAGAAGCAAAGAGGAGACAAACTGAACTGTTCCAAACACTGATGGGATATAGTCATATTTTTCCAGGTTTACTGTTAATGGCAGTGATTAGTAATCATAAAATTAACAAGAAATGGTTGTGGGGTTGTGAATAATGGATGTCTCACATTCCAGATCTCTTCAGTCTTAGACCCTGAAAAGTCTCTCTTTCTCTCTCTATCATATCTCTGTTCATCATTTTTTTTTATAGTATTTGTATTCATATCATAATATTTTTCAGAAGGCGAAATCCAACAAAAATTTCCTTGAAATGAAAGAACTTAGAGAGATGTGTTGAAGAGCATTTGGAGCATCTGTGGGAAATATAGAAAACCTTAAAGATGCATGTCTTATAAGCAAGCTCATTAACATATGTTTGTAGTCAGTAATGTAGAAGGGAATCTGAAAGTATTAATGCAGGGAATGGATGGATCATGCAAGTTCAAAGAAGGTGGATGAACGAACTAGACTATTATATGGGAACTTAATAAAGATTTGATCGTCACCATCTATTTGCCATTGATCCAAGATTTTTGACAGTTTTTTTTTGGTTAATAGATTATTTATATTAATAAAAGTTAGAGAATTTTACACGTGTGTTCTTTTAGTGAACCAGAAACTAATGTTGGGTCCTCTTAGCGCAATATATTAAATCTACTTTAATCAATAATAAAACACTAGAGAGAACCCATTCAACAGTAGACGTAAGTTGTACCTTTCAACTGAACCACCTAAATTCATCAACTCTTCTCTCTTCAAAAATCATAATCAACATGGCATTAGAGGTTTAGGTTTTGGCCCCAACCCATGCATTCCCAAGTCCCTACCCTCAATAATTTCCTCTCCCTTGAGCTAAATGAGACAAATTTCCTCTGTGGAAGTCACAGCTTGTTTCACTTCTTAAGCCACTAATCATGCAGGGTGGTTTCCTCAAGATCAACTTCTCATGTGCTAGCTCATCACTTCTCTTATTGAGCCAGTCAATGCTCAAGTTGTTAGCAACAATACTGCTCTGGAGCAGCTTTGTCGCTGTTATTCAACAGCTTCAACAACCACCTTCTCCTGCAGCTTCAAAACTTCAAAAGAAGAGGTAGTACAATCTATGAATACTTGTTGAAAATTAAGTACATAGCACACCAATTAGCAGCAACTGTCAAATTAGTGAGTGATGAATATCTCTGTTTATATGCACTTAATGGACTTTGTCCTAATTACATTGCCTTTGTTACCAGATCAATATCATGATTTCAACCATTTGATGAGATGTTGGAACACATGTCACACATCTACAAGGAAATGGATAGTCTTCTATTAAATGGATAAATTCCCTTTGTTACCTCTATTTCCATACGAGGCATTCCGGTACATACTTTGAACTTCATGTTATGTTACTAACTCAAGAAGTTCAAATCAGAGATAATTCATCTACTGATTCTTTTACTCATATTGCAGATATGGCCATGTCAAATCATCAGAATTCTAATGTGACTCATTACATGTGTAATAAAATTTCCATGAAGAGGCTGTAGGACACTATGGTTGGTCTAATCTTGCCTGCTATAACAGTAATCGGTATAATTATGCTTCTTAGTATAACTCTTCAGGCAATAATAACTCTTCATCTGAAACATGTCAAATAGACCTGTATAAGGATCATATTAGGTTCGGAATCACTAGTATTTGAATCCGACAAACAAAACCGCTATCCGTATCCAAATCCGAATACGGTGAAATTTTGAGAAGGCATCCGAATTCGAATCCAGAACTTTACTGGATATCCGATTATAATACGATCCAATAAACTATTCGAGTATTGATTGGGGATTATCATTTTTTTAAAAATTTCTGATCTCCAATTTTCAATTACCGATTACCAGTTTCTGAATCCGATTATCAACCATTTTTAAGAGAAAAGAATGTTTAATATTTTTTCTAACAAGATAATTTTCAATTTCTGATTATCCGGTTGTCGATTGCCAGTTTCCGAATCCGATTACCATCCATTTTCAGAGAAAAAAATGTTGAATACTTTACTGTATCTAGATATTATCCGATCTGATAAACAATTATCCAAATCGAGTTGCTTATCGGATGGATACAAATATTTTCCGGTAAGAAAAATTCCGGATACTGACACCATTAAACGAATATGAATGCAAATTCGGAGGTGTATTTCGACTATCCCGTTACAGGACTAATGTCAAATTTATAATTATGAGGGATATAAGGCTTTTGATTGTGGATAGCGATATATATCATGCTTTTCATATTGGATCTAATGCTTCCTCTTACATGAATTTTTTACAGTGTCTTGCTTTTATTATTATCACAGTCGATGCTCAGATTCAAGAACAATTAATCAGATGACAATTGATTTTGAGCATCTCCATGCTCCTGAGCCATACACAAGGTTTGATTAGGGCAAATTGGTAATGGATCGATTCTATCCATGATTCGTACCAGTAATGTTCATCTAATGAGTCTTACGGAATAAATCGTGAATGAGTAAGATAGACTTCCAAAGATAGTTCATACCAAACTTATTACATTTAAAAATCTATACTTCTATATGCTTTTAAGATGTGAGAAACTTCCATTGTCATGAAAAAACATTGATTAAACGAATGCCTATGATGTATCTCTTGAAAAGGATAATATATTTGAAAACTACTACCCAAATTTTATAGGATAGGATGAAAAATAATAAAATTGTCCATGCTAACCTTTGTTAATAAAAGGGTTAGATTTTATTAATTTTTATAAGAAATAAACATTACACACTCAACAGGAACTGAACACTCACTCTCACAACAACAGTTGCCCTTAACACACCCAAATTCACAAGTTCTTTTATCAGTGATAAAGTGAATACCATTTTCCATCCAAACATATCTAGCCAAACTTGAACCTTGGGACTCCATTGCATCCCACTGTAGTTCCCTTAGCACATATTCAGGCCACTCCCAATAGGAGAAAAGTCTGATCCTTTGTTGTAGTTTTTGCAAGGAAATCTGCAATCAAATTCGCTTCACGAAAGCAATGCGATATCCTCCGATCAATGCACTCCCATGCTAACCTTGGCTAAATCTTAAGCACTCAAAAAATTTCCTTACATATCCTCATTAATCTTATCTTATGCTTTGATGTTTCAAATCACCGATCTTCTCTAACTTATAGTTTCCAAAAACATGAAATGGTTGTAAAGGATAAGAATCCCTTGGAATGTTAGAGTCCCATTCCAACTCAGAGTGCTACTCAAACTCCACTCTTCACAACTTAAGCTTAAGGAGATATCAACCCTAGCAATTATGGAACTTAAAGTTCTTCTCAAACTCTAGGGCTTTTGTAATTTGTTTTTGAGTTTTCTTTGAACACTTGTAACCCTAATATTAAAAATAGAGAGAAACTTGTCTCACATTGAGTACAGTCAATACATATATTTTCTTCTTTCAATGGAAAATAATAAGATTGTTAGTAATTTGTCTATTAATGCTTGCATAGGTCGAACTCAAAAGTCCGAACATTACCTAGCGGGGCTGCAAGGGCGCCATTGCTATATACCTTTTAGTTTGACAAAATAGTAATTTGTCTATTCTTAATAAAGGTTTCTTAATGGGGGACCCAACTCTATGAAGAAATGGTCTCACTTGATTTTCCAATAACTTATCAATGATTTTATAAGATTATGTACACAGGCTAAAATCCTTTATTGGCATTGCTTTCTCTTCGCTAGGGACCGCCATTATCAAAGTATGCGTAATCTCAAAGGAAGAGTGTGAGATGGAATACAAAGTATGAAGATATTTGATAATAACACATTTAATTATATTTGCCCTGCAAATATCTCAAAACATGACCAGGAGCTTTATAGGCCTCAGTATTGAACATATTTCCTTAATGTCTGAGAGTACAATTGCTTAACTAAAACCTTTGGTTTTATTTTCGTTGAGTTAAATGGTTTGATTATAGGTTTAACCTTAAACGTACAAACCTACTTCAAATTGGATAAAATCTTGAAAATCTTAGGAGGAGTTCTATTCATGGTTACAACGTCCATCAAATGGATTCAACTCACACCGACTTATCAAACCTACTTCAAATTGGATACAATCTCGAGGTCTTTAGTCCAAAGCGGAAGATTGTATTAGAATTGATCTGAGAGTTGCATCAGAAAAGCATAAACTTCATGAGAGCCACTTGAGGTACTATTGACATTTTCAGCAAACACTAATAGATGCATAAAAGGAAGAGTGAGTACGTTCGATTGAAGTAAAAGAAGTAGAGGAAGACCTAAAATGACTAGTGGGGAAGAGCGGTGAGGAATTCAGCTTGCGTCGTGTTGCTCTCTAGGTGAGTGTGCAGAAGGGAGCTTTGATAGTTTGATCACTTGTTTGTGGCGTGTGGTTTCATTCAAAACTTTTGGCAGCAGTTTTCCTCTTCTTTTGGAGTGCAATGGGGTGGGGGGTTGGATTCGGTTAGGTGTTTAGGTCAAAATACAACCAGTAAAGGCTACGATTGAGGTACATTGGGTGCTTATTTAGGTCAGGTGGCTCAAACTGAACATAGATGGCTCTTTATTAGCAGTGTTCCAGGACATGTTGGTGCTGGTGGTTTGTTTGGGGACAGCAATATATCCAACAATGATGAAATATTTCTGCTGTTATTTGAGTGTGATCCAGCTATGAAACTGTGCTTGAGGGGCTGGTCAATGGCTAGGGAGTTAATCAACATTTCAAAGCTCTGGAATGAGACGGGTTTAATAGTAGTGGTTATGGCTGTAAACAAAAGGAGATTGCCATGGTTTTATCATGCAAAGATGCAAGCATTGCAACGATATCTAGAGACGGTAGAGTGGAAGATAAAAAAAATATTTGTGAGGCAAATCTAGTAGTAGATTTTCTTGCAAGCTTCGCATCAAAGGGAAAGGACATATTCGGAGGGAAACAGGCTGGGATGATATGCAAAGAGCCACATTTTAATTTGTTTAGACTCTGAGCTTTGAATTTGAGGCTTTAGATATTGAAATTTGTTTTGATGATCTCTATACGTTTGTCATGTAAAATTTTCTTTTCTTTGGTTATAAAATTTCAGTCTTTCTAATAATAAAAAAAAGACTAGTGGGTAAGTAATAAGATGGGTTTTGCATGTGAGGGGACTCAATCCTCGTACAACTAGGGGTGTAAACGGATCGGATAGTGGTAATACCATATCCACATATTGTTATATTTGAATGGATTCGGATAATATCCTATAGGTTTTCGGACGGATTCAGTCGGATTCGGATGATAATCGGATAATTATTTTCTTAAGTTGTTTCTTCTAAACGGTTATGAATACAGATTGAATATAAGTTTTCAACTACCTGTTTGCATGTCTACCATTTTATTTGTGAAGGTTATGTTTGAAATTTAAGAATTTAACAATTTTGATGGCTATATCAGTAGAAAATCTAAAAAAATTAGTCACATATCAAAGGTAAAAAAAAATTAAAAATAAGAAAAAAAATTTAAATAAGTAACTTAATTGGATAATTTTATCGGACGGATACTAATCAGTAAGAAAGGGGTATACCATATCCGCATCCTATTAATAATCGGACGGATTTAGATACCCTTAAACGGATGCGGATGCGAATTTGAAAGCAGATTTCGAATATCCATTTACACCTCTACGTACAACACAATTAGAGTTATTTGGAGAACAAATATACAAATTGCCAACCCATACACTAAAATGACCAAAACACTACATGAAAAAGATCAAAACTACTTACAAATGAAAGGTCATCAGCTAATATGAGTTCACTAGTTTCAATACATATTTCAATTTGGTGAGGAGTTATGATGAAAGGTTTGGCAGCAGCCCGTGTTGTAGGTGTGGGGAAATTACTGATTGAAACAGTGCCTTGTCTATTGCGTTGGCAATGCAGGCATTCTGGATCCCATGCCTTGCTACTTTGGTATGGGTTGCAAGGTTACTTAGAGAGCATCGATTGGAAGATCACCAACTATTTTTGGAAAGAATTTATCAATTGCTGATTATTTTAAGATATCAGCCGCAAAAGATTAGACTTTGATTGACCCTATTGGGAGTGGCTTGAATATATTCAGAGGGAGTTGATATGGGATGCCTACAACTTCGGGTCAAGTAGCTGCCATTGTCCATGGTGTTAGGGGCTGTTGATTTATTTATTCTTAGTTTATCTTTCGACAGAAAAACCAGTGAAATTGAGTGCATATGGAGCAACTATTGTTGCAGTGTTAAGCGTTTTGATTCACGAATATATGTATACTACTTTAGTTCACTTTATTCAAAATGGAAAAGAAAAAAAATTGGAACTTGGCGACATTCTTGGGGATTTCATACAATCTATTCTACACTTATCATCCACTTCGATATGTGAATGATGCAGGGCAAGAATTTTGCGTTCTTACAAAAAATTGATAATCGATTACCTACAAAAAATATATATATATATATTGATAATCATTGCAGGAAATGCCAACTTGGCATGAATTCTCAATGATAGTAAGCTGTGGGAGAATAATCAATACAACTTACAGAGCCACTGACAAAACAATTTTCGTTCTTTTCCCCAAAGTTCCTTAGATCGAAAGATTCAGATTGGATAGATAAACCCATAAGAGAGTAAGATAAGGTCATATGTGCGGATGATTTATTTTGTATTTTCAATAAAGTGTTCAAAAAGACCAATAAAAGGCATGAAATTGAGTAACTGAAATCGAGGAATGTGGAGAGCCCTCTCGAGCTCTCTCAGGCTCTCTCAGCTCAGGAAGGAACGAGAAGAGAGAGAGAGTGAGGGGTAGAAGGAGTGCGTTCCAAGACAAAATGATTACATGGTTTTGGGGAAGCAGAAAGAGGTGGCGTGGAAATAGTGAGGCAGACTCTTGTGTGTGTGTGTGTGTGGAAGAACGTGGGGGCTTGACCGAGGTTGGTAAGCTTTTATCATGATTAGCCCTGGGGCTGGGGCTGGGCCTTTGGTCTTTGGTCGGTCGACAATCGGTGTGTCGTGCCTTCACTGTGTTTTTATTTATTTATGCTTTGTGTTTGTGATTCTGTTCCCCCTTGGCCTTGCGCTCAGCTCCTGCTGGCTTCTGCTTCTGCTGCTGCTGCCCCAACCGCACCAGCACTAGCTCGCTCTCATACACAACACTAATTACTCACTTTAAACCAATCACAAACACCACACCAACATCATCTCTCCATTCTCACTCACTCATTTTTTTTTTAGTATTTGTAAGACTTAACGACAACCCATGATTAAGAACTAAAAAAAAGGGTGACAACAACACCAACAAGGAACAATTAGATAGAACAACACAGCTGATCAACCTGACCAACTCGAGAGCTATCATTTTTGCCCTTGGTTCAAAACTTAATCAGAAAGAGAGATTGCCGTAAGACTAAAGCAAAGGAGACTACCCTACCCACAGTCCCACACCCACTCTAGTGTACATACATAATTATACTTGCTAGTCATCATAGATTTTATAGACTTCGAGATAGACATGTAGAGAGAGAAACTGAGAGTGAGAGAGAGAGAGAGAGAGAGAGAGAGAGAGAGAGAGAGAGAGAGGTGGGTTGTTCAGAGAACAGAAGAAAGGAACAAAAAAGAGGGCAAACGCTAAAGAAAAGAAAAGCTTGGGAGTGGAGGATAAAAGAGGGTCACATATGTGGCAACAAACTTGGAAGAACCCAACAAAAGATAAGAGAGGCAGAGAGAACTCTAAGCTTGGCTTTTCTCTCTTGTTCTTTTTGGGTACCACACGACTACACACGGAGAGAGAGAGAGAGGATTACGACACCTCCTCTTCACCCCACTGTATCACAAGCCCACAACATCACATCTGAAGCAAAGTCTGTCTCACTTTCTCTCTTCTTCTCCTCCTCTTTCTTTCATCAGTCCTATATTTTGCTTCTGTTTTTTTCCATCTCTGATCTCTCCAGTTAGAGTGAACCAAGTTCCAATCTTTCTTCAGAGAAAAATAAGATCGATATTGACTTCAAGAGAGTTTGAGGTAAATAGCTGGCTTTGAGGTTATCGACATAGGTTTCTAGAGAAAGATAAGAGATGTGTGCCAAGAAAGAAGAAGATCGAGGTGAGTGTTCACAGATTTACAACATCCAAAGCTACCAAGAACAGCTACTTCTTCGACAGCATCAACAGCAGCTTCATCAGCAACAACACCAATTCAGTAGCTCTGATGGGTATGTAGGAGGTGGTGGTGGAGGAGGGTTAATCTTCCCTGATGTCTCTCCTATCATTCCATGGTCTCTCCCTCCAGTTCACACGTTCAACCCGGTTTCCTTTTCCAATAACTCGGTTCGAGATCATGATTCCTTCTTTGCTTCACCAAATCCGTCATCATCTTTGGGTGGTTTATTCAACAGAAGAGCTTCTGCACTTCAGTTTGCTTACGAAGGTCAATCATCCGATCATCTCAGGATCTTATCAGACCCACACGTCTCCGGTGGTCTCCATCACAGTTCTTCACAATTCGGCTTTCAAGCTGAGTTGGGTAAGATGACAGCCCAAGAAATTATGGATGCAAAGGCGCTTGCGGCTTCTAAAAGCCATAGCGAAGCTGAGAGAAGAAGAAGAGAGAGAATCAACAACCATCTTGCTAAATTACGCAGCTTGCTTCCCAACACCACTAAAGTAAGTACATCATGATCAACAGATTACCAAAGGAAAAACAATCTAAACGTACTTCCACGCTTACATTTTTCTGTTTTTTCAATTGGGTTTTTTCTTATGCCCTTCTATTCCAACCTTTCTGGACCATTTTGATTCAAATTTTTTTTTCTAATTTTCTCGAAATAAAATCAGATTAGTAGAAAGCTAGTATATGCAGTAAGCCATGTTTTCTTCTTTTCTCTTTCTTCGTAGTCTTCTTCTTCTTCTTCTGCTTCTTCTGCTTCATAGTTCTGTTGGGTTCTGACTGACATAAATTTATATTTCCGAGGAAGAGTAAACCAAGCGTAGAAGTTGTTCAGTTGATATGAAAAAGAGGAACAATAGAGCAGCTGAAAAGCTTTCATAGAAATTTCTTGCCGGTGACCAGCTAAAGGAGAGAAAGAAAGAAAGACAAACAAGCATCCTTGTCAGTCTTATAGAGCGTGCACTTTAAACTCTTTAAATTCCTTCTGAAAATACCCATTAGATCCTCTTCACGCCTTTCAAAAATCTTAATAAAATAAAATAATCTGCAACCCATCTCCCATCTCTTCCACAGTTTCCACCCCACAAAGCCCACAACTATTTCTCTCAATCTTCTATCACAGTCTCACTATAATTTTGATTTTATTGTTGTATCTTGTGGTTTAATGGTATTGCTTGTGGGCTGTTTTGGTTATAGACGGATAAAGCTTCATTGCTAGCAGAAGTGATCCAACATGTGAAAGAACTGAAACGACAGACATCACAGATAGCTGAAGCAAGTCCTGTACCAACTGAGATAGATGAACTCACTGTGGATGCATCAGATGAAGATGGAAAATTCATGATCAAAGCTTCTTTATGCTGTGAAGATAGGTCTGATCTCTTACCAGACCTTATCAAAACCTTGAAAGCTCTCCGGTTAAGAACTCTGAAAGCTGAGATTACTACACTTGGTGGACGTGTTAAGAACGTTTTGTTCATCACAGGGGAAGATGATGGTTCCAATACCAATGATGAACAACAACAACAACAGTACTCCATTAGCTCAATTCAAGAAGCATTGAAAGCAGTAATGGAGCGAACAACAAGTGATGATTCTTCTGGGACTATTAAGAGACAAAGAACCAATGTTAATATTCTTGAACACAGGTCTCTTTAACTTACTTCCAACAACCCACTTCTTCTCTTCTTCTATTTTCCTTTTATTTTTCTTCATTTGGTTCTTCTGGTTTGTTAGTTTATGTGGCTTGGTTTGTGAACACTAGCGAGAGAGAGAGAGAGAGAGAGAGAGAGAGAGAGAGAGAGAGAGAGAGAGAGGGGGTGATAGCTATTTGTTGTTACCAAGAAAAGGAGTGGGGATCTTTTTCGTGGGAAGTGAAACACTTAGATAAACCCTAAGTAAGGAAATACCATGGAAGAGGAGAATTGATTGCTTCAGAATCGGTGCAAGTGAGAAAATGCAGTTGGGACTTGGGAGGTCTGTTTGATAGCAAAGGGATAATTGAGTTTGATGATTGATGATGACGAAGGTCTTCTCGTCATGCTCTGCTCAACCTACGTCTCCTTCTCCACTCACCACATATATTCAACCCAGAACTCAGAACTCATCAGTCATCACTGCTCAGTACTGGACTCACCAACCATTTTTCCTTTCACAAGAGTTATCATGCAGATATACCTCTGATACACAAAATACAAGAACAAGTCCCCCTGAAAAGTGTCCCTACTTTGAACTCCAAAACATTTGAACATGAAAGAGAATGTAAATAAGGTTTTCACTTTTTTTTTTCTAGGCCATTTTCTTTTGGTTGTTGGGTTTGTACTTTGTGTGGTGTGATTTAATTTAACCCTTTCTATGTTTTATTGATCTCATATGATACAATGGGTTTCCTCAATTTCATGGAAAAGGAAAAATTATGAAGGTTTCTTCTTTTTCCTTTATGAAAAAATTGCATTTAACAAGCACCATCATTCTTAGGCGTCTTGTCATTGTTGTCAAACTTAAAAAATAAAAAAAATTATTGTTGTTAATTGTACATAGCAATTAAGGTACTAATGAACATCTAATAGTTACCCAAAAAAGAATGTACATCTAACACATAATGATATATAATTCTATGCATCTCAATTAAACCTCATACTTCTTGAGCTCACGCACTTTTATGTACGATGATATTAGGTCTTGTGCCGTTGTGCGGACATGAATATATATACATTAGGGTGCTGCTGAGAACTTTATACATCTTTTGTTAAAGTTGTCCTTTAAAAATGTCATTTTGGCATACATTTGATGCAAACTCTAATCAACATAAAATGCAATGGCACATTATGTTGATAAGAATATTTTTCTTCTGCTTGCTACTCTTCCTTAGAGATTTCATTGAACTAGTTGAGAGATTCCAGTTATTCCTTTTAGCTTCATCCATCTCTATTTGCTCTTGCATGCACTTCTTGCTATGGAATGGAGTATATATCTCCTCTGCAAATAGATTCTATTTACTTCATCAGTCTAATTAGCAAAACCAAAAGAAAAGAAAAAAAATAAACAATAAAGTATAAACGGTTTTGTTTGCGACTCTTGAGTTCTAACCTGTACACGAGAATGTCTCTATTATCATGGAGAGGCCTCTTGCAGAGGAAATGTGCTTCAAGGAAATGAGGTTGATGATCTTCGAATCTGCTACTCTAGTAGAATCTTGGAGACATTGTTGAAGTGTAGGAGAAGAGAGAGTTGAGATCAAGAGAAGGATGTATGAATCAATAGGTAAGATGGGTTTTCTTTTTAAAAAAAGAAAAGAGTGTTGGTCGTGAATTGGGGGGTTTCTATGAGCAGGTAGAGGATTGGTCCATTTCAACCCTAAGGATACTCTTAGATGAAGGCTTAAATTTCACCCATCAAATTAGATTTTTTAGGTGATTTTCGCTCATGCTGCACTATTATGCACAACACAAAGAGATGTGTTCAAAGAAGATTTTTATTTCAGAAGCGCATGACTCTCCATCTCTTGTAAAATGGTAGTTAGCTACCCACAACCGAGCTCTTGCCGACACCAGATGATCAAGGGGATACAGCATTACATTCCATATAACAATGAGATATCTTCTATTCGATAGAGTGTTTGTCCAGATAAAAGAATCAACAACATTGTTTATCTCTAAATGAAGTTGTTTTGTGGCAAGGTTTTGAACAAGTAGTGCATAATAGAATATGACTCCATTCCCTTAGTTGGCTAAGATTGTGTTTTCTATGCTTAGTTACATTTTTACTCGAGGACAAATTAATATATTTTTTTTAATTTTTCAATGTCCAACTCCTAACCCTGTAAGGAATTTAATTTCTCTGCACCTAGCTAGCTTACCCAAATTGAGCCAGACCAAGAAGTGCAACCCATCAATCCATGTATTGTCACCTACTCCCCCTACCACAAAAAGGAACTGAAGGGAAAGAAGATAAGGGTATATCACATGCTTCCCACAACAATGGTGTTATTTTTGAATTCAATAGGGCTGAAATGAACATATGATGGGTGGGGGTGGAGCCAGTTGACTATAAAAAACCATAAACCTACTTTATCCAAAAGCATGCTTCAAAGTTTGAAACTTAAAAAAGGCTCTTCCCATTCATTCTTTCTTATGAAGTTGGTCGGAAAGCATGTTAATAGGTCAACACTTCCTCTAAAATAGTACTAAAGTATATTAAAAATACGTTCCCCACTTCCCCACCTATATATGTTTAGCAAGGAAAAGGGAAAATTATACAAAACTATATCATCCAAGCATCTCAAATCAAATACAAAAATCAACTCAATCGAAGGCATTTCATGGGAAGGCTCTTGGTCATCAATAGAAATAATGTCCTTCAAAGATCCAAAAAAAAAAAAAAACATTGATATTAGAAAACTATTTCAATTTATGTACATTCCATAACGTGAGATTTATTCACTATTGCAATATTATTTCGTGGGAAAGTTCTTTTGATATGGAATGTACATACATTGAAATAGTTGATCATATCTTTATACATTCTCCTGTAGGGGGAATAACCTAACATATGCAACGGAGCTCCGAAGGTTCAGGTTTAGCTAGTCATGGATGTATGGAGTTGCTTTTTTGCTTTATCATTAATAAAAAGAACTTGATAGTTTAGGTGTAATAAGGGTAACTATTGTTGCAGGACACTCATGGTTTTTTATAAAAGGTAAAAAAATTTGATAGTTTTCTTAAAAAAAAAATCATATTTAATAGTATATTTTTGTAAATGACCAGACCTTTTTTTCTGATACACCTATTTTGCAGCACCGTATCTAGTTGAATTGTCGCTGGAGTTCATGGGAAGAACATTTGTCCTAGTACTCTTTCCTTTTCTAGCATCATTGCATCAATAACATTTGTCCTATGTCATAATGATTTTGTTCTCAAATAATGTTTACGGATGCTAATTGATGTCATTCAACAAGCTTAATTAGCAAGGTAGCATCACGAATACTCAGTTGCTATGGTAGTAGACTCAATGCTTAATCATGGTATTCCCCTACGGGGGAGTCTAAGTTATGATGCATCCATAGAAAAGAGCATCTGAGGTCTTATGTGATCTATGCATCCCGTTAAAGCTGAAATGAAAATTTTATAGAGTCATCGTTTGACTAACTATGAAGTAAAAGTTTTTAAGTTTAAAAAACTATACAATGTAAAGCCTTGCCAAGGAAGTGGAAGTAAGTAAAAGTTAAAAATTGCTCTTCATTTTAAATCCAATTTGGGTTTCATCAAGCTAAGTAACTTGGTATTTGGTTTGGATGGTTTAGTCATTCATCAAACTCCATTGAGATGATCAAGGTTGTTGGACTGTTAAATAATGATAGTTGAAGAGAGAGACGTGGAGAAAAGGAGGAGAGAAAGTGTGTGAGAGAGAGAACAAGTATAGCATTCACATCAATTTACAAAGAGTTGTGTACATGGCTTTATATAGAAATAGAGTCCTTCTTCATCAGTGATCTACAGCTCTTGTAGTTGTGGTTCTAGGACTCTTGAGTTACAGTGTTTTGGTTTACATGAAAGTAGGTGTTTTAGATTATATGAAATATTGACTAGGGTTTTGTGTCAATCAGTATCAAATTCTTCTTTGGGTTGACTAGAGTCTTTGTGAGTACCAATTGTAGAGTTCTTATTGAATGTAGTAGCTGGTGTTTGATCAGTTGTGGGACTTCTAACAACGGTGGAACTCTGGAAAGCCTTGAATGTAAGAACTGGTGTTTAATCAGTTGTGGGACTTCTAACAGCGGTGGAACTCTTGGAAGCAACCCTAGCTGCATAAGCTTGAGATGGAGTGGCAGCTAAGGTTGTGGTTGATTTTCCAGAAATATCCCTAATATGCCCCAACAAACTCAAGGGAGGTGAAGTGACCTTGAGGTTGGCCAGCAAGGTGTTGAAACGTGGAGTAGATAGTGGCTTGATGAAGATGTTAGCTAGTTGATCCTTAGTAGATAAGAAACGAACATGAAGATCTCCTTTGACAACTTTATCACGAACAAAGTTGAAGTCAATGTCCATATGTTTGGTACGAGCATGAAAGACGGTATTTGCAGTGAGATAGGTTGCACCGATATTATCACACCAGAGTACAGGAGCAGCACTTAGGAATATATGAAGCTCATGAAGGAGAGATTGTAGCCAAGTGAGCTCAGCAGCAGCATTAGCAATAGCTCGATATTCAGACTCTGTACTGGAGCAAGCAACAGTGGAATGTTTTTAAGAACTCCAAGAGACGATGTTGGGCCCCAAAAAGACAGTATAACCACAAGCAGACTTATGATCATCAGGGCATCCAGCCCAATCAGCATTAGAAAAGGTTGTTAAAAGTCATATTAGAGGATTTGTTGATGACTATTCCATGAGATAGTGTACCCTTTAAGTACCACAGAATCCTTTGACAGTAGACCAATGATCAAGGGTTGGACTTTGCATAAACTAATAGACTTTGTTGATTGCAAACTCTATGTCAAAACGAGTCATAGTAGCATACTATAGGGCCCCCACAATACTTCTGTACAGTGTAGGATCAACCATTAGCTCCCCCGAAAATTTGCTCAACTAGGTAGAGGGAAAAAGAGGATTGGTAACAAGCTAGCAATCGCTCATGTTGGCCCTGTGAAGAAGGTCAATAATATATTGTTGTTGACAAATGTGAAGACCATTAAGGAATAAAGATACAGACATTCCAAGAAAATAATGGAAGAAACCAAGATCTTTGACAGCAAAGACAGAGGCAATAACAATCATGAATTTGGATAGCAACACTTTAGAACTGCCAGTAACAATGATGTCATCCACATAAATTAAGATAAAAAGTGTACCAGAAATATCATGATAAATGAAAAAGAAGCGTCAGTTTTAGGTCCAACAAAACCAAATTCCAATAAGAAGGAACTAAGACAATCAAACCAAGCGCGAGAGGCCTATTTGAGACCATAAAGAAATCTGTGAAGGCAACAAACATAATCAAGATGAAGAGTGTCAGCAAACCCTGGTGGTTGTTTCATGTAGACTATTTAATTTAGAAAGCCATGGAGAAAGGCATTTTGGATGTCTAGTTGGCGAATAGGCCAAGAGTGGGAGACAGCTAGAGATAGAACCAGGCGGATAGTAGTTGGTTTGAAAACAGGGTTAAAAGTTTCATTGTAGTCAAAACCCTCTTGTTGATTGACCCTTTGGCTACTAAGCAGGCTTTGTATTTTTTAATTGAACCATCAGCCTTCCTTTTAATTCGAAACACTCACTTGCAACCTATAACATTTGTCTGAAGAGAATGAGGGACAAGAGACCAAATGCCATTCTTTATTAGGTCATTAAATTCATCATCCATAGCCATTCGCCAGTGAGGGTATTTATTGGCAGTAGTGAAAGAGGTAGGCTCAATTTGGGTATCATCAAAGATAGATGTAAGTATGGCTCTGGGTGGATGGTGGGCTTTGGAGCGAGTTACCATGGGATGAGTGTTAAGAAGAGAGTTTGGATGAGGTGGGAAGGAGAAGGAGGTTGAGAGTCATAAGGAAGGTCAATTAAGCTATCCAAAGAGGGAGAAGAGGATAAGGAAGAGGTGGAGGTGTGGGGCCTATGGGAAGAAACGGGGGTTAGTTGGGGAGGGGAGTCGTGGTCCTCTAGGGGAGGGGATTTGGCCAAGGGTGGGGGTGGGGGTGGTGGGACCGGAGGTGGAGGAGATGGAGTAGGGGAAAGAAACACAAGAGGAGGGCCTAGAAGAGAAAGTAAATTAAGGTGGTTGAGATTGATGGGTAATCGCAGTGGGTGATGGATGGTGAAAGGGAAACTGTTTTTCATAAAAAACAGAATGCAGGAAATTAAGAGTCTACTTGTTTGAGGATTGAAGCAATGATAGCCATGGTGACAAGGACTGTATCCAAGAAAAACATGCATGCTAGAGCAAAACTCTAGCTTGTGTTTGTTATAAGGGCGAAGTTAAGGGTAGCATGCACAACCAAAAACTCTAAAGGAGGCATCGTCTGGATGGACTTTGAAGAGTTTGTAGTGTGGTGAAACATTGTCCAAAACAGGGGTAGGAGTCCTATTTATAAGAAATACTGCAGTTTCAAAAGCATAGTTCCAAAATTTTCTAGGGCAAGAAAAATAAATTAACAAGGTAAGGCCAATTTCAACAATATGGCAATGACGGCGCTCGACAACCCCATTGAGTTTGAGGACAAGGGAGGCGATGATCAATCCCACAAGAAGTGAGAAAGGTACATACAGGGCGATATATATTCACCACCCCAATCACTCTGAAACCGTTTAATCCTGCTGGAAAATAAATTTTCAACAAGTAATTTAAACCGTTGAATAATCCCAATAACCTCAGATTTCAAATGCATAGGATACAACTAAGTGTACTTACTAAAGGCATCCACAAACCTCAGATTTTAAATGCATAGGATACAACTAAGTGTACTTACTAAAGGCATCCACAAAAATAACATAGTACAGAAAACCATCAATAGAAGCAATAGGAGAGGGTCCCCACACATGCGAATAAATCAAATCCAAAGGAGCTTTAGAAATGGAAGTAGATGAGGAGAAGGGGAGTTTATGACTCTTTCCTTTTTGACAAGCATCACAAAAATTGAATTTTCTCAGAAGTAATAGGTAATCTAAATTGAGAAACAAGACGATGGACTAATTTAAAGGCAAGATGGCCAAGTCTGGAGTGCCATTGGGAGACAAAAGCTCATTCACCAATGAAAGCTTGTGGAGAAAAGTCGCCCACGTGCATCTGGTAAAGCCCATTCCTAACGGTTCCCTGGAGAAGACAAGTCCTTGTTGCTCGATCCTTCACATAAACATGTCAGGGTGAAACTCAAAGATAGCATTATTGTCACAAGTAAACTTGGAAATGGATAAAAGGTTCTTTTGAATGGATGGGACATGAAGAACTTTATTGAGAAAAATAGGAGAATGTTGTGTAGGGAGAGAAAAAGTATTAGTGTGAGTGATTGGCAAGCCTGTACCGTTACCTACCAAAATTTGATCTGTACTAATATAAGGCAAGTTGAAGATTGTCAAGGGCATTGGTGATATGATGTGTAGCCCCAGAGTCAGGATACCAAGTGTTGTTTGTATAAGGTCCTCCAGAGAGTTTGGAAAGATGCACAGGGGGAAGCATTGGCTATACCTTGAATAGCATGATTGTAGCGTTGATAATAATCACGAGCTGTATGGCCGTGACGAATCCCAAATTTGGCAAGTAATGAGAGATGATTGCTATTGTGTGTAACCACCAGTAGAGGGTGGAGTGGCAAGTGGAGGACGATAGCTAGAAGAACGTCCATGGAAAACTCTGCCTTTGTTGTGCGATCTACCCCTAAAGGGAGGACAATAATTGCGAGCATTGCCAATCTGAGCTAGATTAGCCAAAGGTAAAGAGGAGTCATAGGCTAAGTCATTCTTAAGACGAATTTCTTGAGTGAGTAACATTCCTTTTAACTCAGCAAAAGTGACATGAATGCCACGAGTTATAATAGAAGTAACAAAGGCCGAATAATCAGGGTCCAATCCATTGAGAACATGAAGACAAATATCATCATCTGAAATAGTCTTACCAGCAGCTGCAAGTTGATCAGTAGTATGCTTAATACGAAGAAGAAAATCATGAATCATACTATTACCGCTTTTCATGTTTTGTAACTGGAAGACGAGTTGCATAATCATTGTTGTAGAGGGTGTGGCATAGGTAGATTCAAGATGAAGCCAGACTGCTCTGGCAGTAGAACATCTAACAATTTATGCATCAGCGGTTTATGTGAGCAAAGCAATAAGCCAACATATGAGAAGTTGGTCCTGACGAATCCATGAATTGTAGGCAGGATTCGGTTTGCATATAGGAATGGAATCTTCTTCAATGACTGTAGTTGCAGGAGGACAGATTGAGGAGCCATCCACAAGAGAAAATAAGTCATAAGTCTTCAAGAGAGGAACAAGTTGCGACCTCCATAGTAAGTAATTGTTGTCCGTGAGCTTGATGGTCAACAGATTGTTGAGGGAGGGAAGTGAAGCAGGGGGAAGAAAGACATATCCCTAATATGGATGATTCTAAAAAGATTTGGAGCTGCAAAAGATGTTTATGATAATTAATTAAGGTAACTTTCTTTTGGACCCTCGGAAGTTTGATCCATGTCACTTTCAATAAAATAAAACGGAAAAAAAAAAATAAAATAAAAAGTTAGACATTGCATTTGCCTCCCCAGAGATATCAAAATAGACCGACACGATACAGTTTTCAGTTTAGTAATTTTCATTATCAAAATACTCCTATGCCCTTTTAGATTTTTTTTTTTCTTGTACTTTTTTTTAACAATTTCTTTCTTTTATAGAAGGGTAAATATGTCTTTTTACTTTTTAGGTAACTTCGTGTTCGTTACCAGATGGGCCAGACCCAACCCATATACAACCTAAGATTAGATTTCTGTGGTTTTGCCCTCCTTCCTTCTTCTCCGGCGCAGTTTCAAACCTTGTAGCAGAGCCCAAATTCTTGCTTTGCTTGTATCTCCCTCCACTCTCTTAGAGTACTTCTCCAGTTTATTCTACCTTGTCTCTCTTCCTGACTTCCGCTTAAGGAGAGTGCCTTCAAAGAAGAAACCTTCCCAAACACCATTGAAGTTACCGTCTTCAGATCATTCTGCATCTCCTAAGACCCCCCCATCAACTTCATCATCCCTTCCAGTTGGCGTGATTGATAAGAAGATTTCTCCAGTAGAGACGATGATAAACTCGACCCTGAAGAAAAGCTTGAAGACGATGAAGACGACGATGACAGTGGTCACGTCAAGAAGCGTCGGAGATCCGATTTCACTGATGATGCAGCCATTGAAGTTGAAGATCTTTTGTCTCCAAATATGGCTTCCTCAGATAGGTTAGCGATGTTGAGTTTGGAAGTTACAAAGCTGCAGTTTGACTTTCATACCTGATCCTTCGTTCGGTTGTATTTCTTCATTCTGGTATTTGCGAGGGAGTCTTTGATCTGTTTGGGTTTTATATTTTGTTGGTAATATAAATTTTGATAGGTTGAATTAAAGAAAGAAATTATCAAATCAAATCAAAAGGAATCCAAAATACAACAAAGTATTTTTATAAAAATTAGGGGATATTTAAGGGACACAGTAAAATAAAATGGCAAACATCAAACACCAAAAAAATATATATATAAATTGGCTAGGCATTCTAAAATGTCTCTTAAATTGGCACAATAGTACAATTTACACTCCATAATTAGATTTCAATAAGTTATAATTAGATAATTCATAATTCTTAAATTGCTTTTAATATCTTGTGACTACATAGTTAGGGGTGTCAAAACCTAACATGAACCTGTAAAATCGGATCGAACCGGCCCGTTATAGCCTGAACCGGCCCACACCGAAGCTTAATGGGTTGTGTTTGGGCTGAACAACCTCAGCCCGCAATGGTTCGGGCTGGGCTAGGCTAGCTCGTGTGTGGCCCCCTAGCCCGAACGGTTTGGCCCGAAACCAGCCCGAATCCAAACCAACCCGTTAAATCTATTATAAATAAATAAAATAAAATAAATTTAAATGTAAAAGACAAGAAAACCCCCAAGTTTCTATTTGTTTTCTTAATTGTTTTGCTTTGAAATATGCAAACAACAAGCCTGTCAAAGCCTTCGCCATTTGGAAGATGGGCTTAGTAAATATTTAGCAAGTGTATTATCATTTGAAAATCCTTTAATGCTTTATTTTGATTCATTTTTAAAAGTTTCAAGAAGAGGAAGGAGAGTAAGCAAATACAATCTATTAAAATTCATCAAGATGCCAACTTTCTTTTGTATATATTAGTTCTATAATTTTTACTTCTTTGTAGAAAAAAATGTTTTAGTTTTGAACACCCAACTCAAGATATTTGAAGAGAACTTAATGCTTCCATGTGTTTACATGCTCTTGATAAATTCCACACATCAACAAAGTACTCAAAACATACCGCTAGTAAACCCGAACCCAAACTGTTAGTAAACCTAATTCTAAACCGTTACCCCAAACCATTAGTCAGCCCGAACCCAAACCGCACCGGCCCGAAACCGTTATTTTATTAATGGGCCGTGTTTGGGCTGAGTGCTTTTCGGCCCGAAACAGTTAGGCCCAGCCCGAAACCGGCTCAACTTGAACCGTTGACACCCCCATACATAGTATTACCTTCAACCACTTACCTATAATAACGCAAATCCTTTTTTTTTACCTCGATTCCTCTAAGCAACTGTAATTCCTCACTTCCTCATCACATCGAAAGCATCCTAGTCAAGAATAATAGGTCCAAACATCTAATAAGAAGATGAGAGGATTTTTTTTTTGTCAAGAGTTGGACCCTGGACTAACACAAATTAAATAGTGAAGCTGTCATGGGTTCTAATTCCCGCATAATTCATTCTTGGATTTAAGGATCTATTTTTTGTAAAATTAAAATGTGCTAAAAAAGTAAAATAAAAAATTTTAATTTACACTTAGGTCCCCATGTTTTAATTTACGACCGTTAGATCCATTGTTCTAAATTACAATGGTTCACTGCTAGTTGCCGCCACTGCAACAAATAAAATCCCCTAAGGTGGCGGGTGAAGAGATACCACCTTTGCCTGTTTTTCATATGCTTTGGCTTTTCTACTTTGAAGCTATTTCTACAAATTTGATTTGAAAATGGTTCCCGAAATTGTAAAAGATAGATGGGGGAGTTTGTCTTCACCCATTTCTTAAAACTATATGGTTTGTTATATTCCTTTTGTTTTTTCTTGGGCAAATTAAGTGATTAGCTATTTTTAGGTTTCCCTTTACAAAAGTAATTACTCAATGTTTCACTTAACAAAACTAGTTAAAATTGAGTTTACATTTACAAAACTAACAAAAATAATGATTTTTCATCCCTTTGAACAATTTTACCCCTAAAATTGACATACCAATATAGGGGTGAAAATGTCCAAAGGGTATGTAAAATTAGTGACTTTTTTCTTTTGAACAAGATAGTAATTTTTCTCTTCAATGTGGTTAGTTTTAAGGGGTAAAAATGTCAAAAGGGATTAAAATCACTATTTTGGTTAGTTTTATAAACCCAAACTCGGTTTTAGCTAATTTTGTTAAATGAAACATTGAGTGGTTACTTTTGTAAAAGAAAATCTAAAATCAACTAATCATGTAATTTTCCCTTTTTTATTTTTCCAATTTAAGCTAATTAAAATGTAGGGTATAATGGACATTTTATACTAAATTTAATAGACACTTGACACTAATAAACATGAGGGTGGATGTGCTTCTATTTACAATGGTGACAATTGAATTATTTGTGGCAGTAAGATCAAGGAAGTCTTGGGTTCAAACCCCCACACCGTCTCCCCACCTTTCCCAACCCTTCGGCCTATGGGCCGTAGTCCTTGTGGCTCGCTTGATGATGACAAGAGAAATTAAACATGAGGGGGTAATAGCAATTTTCTATCAATAATTTTTGTTGATAAGAGATTTTGTCTTTTTTGGGGGGCCAAGAAAAGAGATTTTATCTTTTATAGTGCATTAGTTCAGAGGATAATAATAATTTTCTCCCCTTAAATCATTTTTCTTTTTTCTTTCTCACAATCATCCCCTTAGCTGGGCCCAAACCCAATCTAAGGCCCTAATGCAAGGTCAAAGAATTCCAACTTTGATTTTTTTTTTTTTTGTGGGGGTTGGGGGAGTAGAGAAAGCAAATTTATTCATGAGTGTAATGGCAAGAGGAGCCAAAGGTAAGGATGTCAATCTTGGGCCAGCTAGCTTGAAAAAAACTACTTGACAAGATATGAAATTTGATGGTTGAGAAAATATCATATATGGAGTTTCGTAGAAAATCATGGCTCTCCATCAATGATACATTATTTTGACACTTTTGTCTTATTTCTGTCAATATTTTAACCAATTTGATGCACACTTATTAATTTTGGATGTTTGTTGAGCTCAGCAACATAAAGAACAGGAAAATACTGGTAGTTAGATTTGGGGCTTGGATATTAAACTAGTTAAACCATTAGTTGGTCATTTCAACTTTCCTTTCCACCTTCAATTGATTACAAATTAACTGTCATCATATGACGGGCTGTTCTGGATTTTCCAATAGTTGAAAAGCTTGTTGGTTTTTATCCACAAAAGAAGTGGGGAAAAAGAAGAAGAAGAAGATTGTTGGTCTTCTAACTTATCAAATCCATGGCACTTCTCATATGTATGATGGGTGGGTTTAGGGTTGCATTACTTGATCTGATAAGTAGTCATTATGGCCCAATAAGCCCAATTCGTAGCCCGATTAAATTCAATTGGAAGTCCAATTAAGCCCCAATTAAAGTAGCCCGATTACAACCCGAGACCAACATGGCCTGACATAGCCAAAGACCGAACTGGACCGATTATTAAATAGGTCATAGAAAGTCTAACTTTTTTTAACCGAGACTGGCGTGGCCTAACCAATTAACACCCTTAACCAAGGCATCTTGGTTGCAAATATCAAGAAGCCAAGGAGAGGAAAAGGATTAGGCTGGTCTTCCTAACTAAAGAGTGCGCAACATAGTTTGCCTCTCTAGTCTAGAAACAAAAGATACAAACGCTTTTGGGTGATTGTTGAATGATGACTTAACATCCCCAACAAGAGGAGCTACATCCCAATTTAACATAGAACTACCATAGATCATATTCATTAGACTCTCACAAACTCTGACCTATTTCTATGTCTTAGAATGTTAGGCAAGTCTTTTATCCAAGTGGTCATCTCTATTGAAGACAAGAATATTTAGAGCTAGAGATACCCAAAAACAAAGAACCAAATTTTTTATATAAATAAGAAAAAAAATGACATGTGCCCTTATCTAATCGATCATCACACTAGTACAAAACTAAGAAAGTCTTTCTTAAATCCCTTAAAAAAGTTTTGAATCACATTCATATAATGGGCACAAAAATCATGAACTCTATGGCTTACTAGTGGGGATCGCAGTACATGATTTTTTTTCACCTTACCCCCTTAAGCACATATCTCACAATTGGATTAGATCACTTTCCCACCAAGGAATGTGTCTCACTAATCAAACACTTATCTCTTAGGCATTTCAGCAGCATTTTCAGCATATTTATACTATAGGAAACACTCACAACCTTGAGAGCTACTTTTCTATTGTTTAAGGACGTGTTACCAATAAAGATAGATCTTTTTTACTTCAACCCATTATGCAGGAAGAGATCAAGGAAGCAGTCTTTGGTGCCAACGGCCTCAAATCCCCTGGACTTGATGGTTTCCTTGGTATTTTTTATCAACACTCATGGGACGAGGTATCTCTTGACATAATTAAGATGACAACAGAATTCTTCTTTTCCAATAACTTCAATCCGACTCTAAATTATGTGTATATTTCACTCATTCCAAAAATGGGCGCATCTGCTATGGTTAGTGATTATCGTCCTATCAGTCTCTGCAATATGACATATAAGATCATTTCAAAAGTGTGGGTGAATAGATTAAAGTAGTTATTTCCCCATTTATTTTCCCTCCAACAAAATGGGTTTGTCAAAGGCCATCACATCCAAAACAACATCTTGATTGCACACAAATTGATGCATAAAATTCATTCCAACAGGAAGAGGAAAAAGGAATTAGTGGTGAAGATGGATATGAATAAAGCCTATGATCGATTGGAATGGAATTTTATTGAAACAACCCTCAAGTACCACGGCTTTCCTGGACAATGGATAGGTTGGGTGATGCATTGCATTAGCTCTACTCAACTTATTATTCTTGTCAATGGGTCGCCCCTCCAACCTTCTTCACCTTCCAACGGACTCCGCCAAAGGGACCCCATCTCTTCTTATTTGTTTGTGCTACGTGCCGAGGTTCTCACTTCTCACATTGAATTCGCCATGCAAAAGAAAAAATTTGTGGTCTTCAATTCTCACATGGGGGTGAACGTATCTCACATCTTGCTTTTGCAAATGACTTGATTCTGTTAGGGTAGGCTACCAACTCTGAAGCGAGAACCTTTTACCGCATTATAGAAGAGTACTGCTCCTTTTCTGGACAACAACTTAATCTTCAAAAGGCCAGAACACACTACAGCCCAAGTACATCATCTAGCCTCAAGCACTCTCTTTCCACAAATTTTCATATCACTCCCACCACAGATCTTGACATTTACCTTGGGATACCCCTTTTTCCTGGTAATCTCAAAAGAAAGCATTGTGAATCTCTACTATCACTGGTCGATAATAGACTACAACATTATCGTGCCCGACTCCTCCCTTCTGCAAGTTAAAAAATCCTAATCCAATCAACTCTGACAAGTATGCCATTTCACTTTGTGTCATGCTTCTAGTTACTAACCTCGGTTACCAAGTCATTGGACAATTTTACATGCAATTCTTCTGGTCTAATGGGAACCTTGGTCATTTTCATACCATCTCTTGGGATGTGATTTGTTGTCCTAGTAGAGATGGAGGGCTCAACCTTAAAAAGATAGCGGCATTCAACCTTGCTCTTTGGCTCCAAGGCATGGGCACTACTCAACCCTAGTGATTCCTTTTGGGGATGTTTATTGAAGCATAAATATTTTAGACATTGCACTTTTCTAGAAGCTAAAGTGAGCAAGACAAATTCTTGGGGATGTAAGTCCTTGATTCAAGCACGTGAGCTCCTTCGGCTGGTCTTTTTCTTCAAATAGGCAATGAAAACCAAGCTAGCCCTTGGCATCTCAATTGGTACTAGAACAACCCCAAGATATTGTTTGCTTTCAGTAGCCTCATTACCTTTGAAGGCCTCGAACTTTATCCATTCACAGTCAGCTTTTTGGAATAGGGACAAAGTGATTGCTTGGTAGATGGTTGAGGTGGCGAAGAAAATTCTCAGCTTACCTCTTCCCATACACTCAACAAAAGAGCTTCTCATATGGAAGAACACCTCCATAGGTACATTCACTATTAGTTCTACTTACATATTGGCAACCCTCCCTCCAGAAGTTCCTTCTAATCCACCACCTTCAATTGGCTTAAACTTTGGCATCTTCCTCTCCCACCAAGAATCATCTTCATTTTGTGGAAAGCTATTCATGAGAGACTTCCCACTATCGATGTTTTAATAGAGCATGGTTGCAATGTCCCTTTGGCTTGCATCGCCTGTGGTCACCCAACTTCTTCAGCACATCTATCTTTATTACGCGGATTGAGTGTTTTGCATTTCAGAGAAGGGCCGCTTTTTTTTAGTAGGCGCCAGTTGCTCATTCTCCCCCTGGGTCTACAAGCCGACTCTACCCATTACCAATCCTCTCCTTTTACCTTTTTCAAAGACCAGGGGGCACGAGCTCCATCGCCAGGAGAGTTGCATCGAGTGCGTGGGCTCGTCTTCGCGACCATAAGCAAGAAGTCGCCCTTTCACTCTCCAACTTTGGCACAACCTTCATCTTCATCAAAGGGATTCTTCACATTCGTTCACCTCACAACTCAAACTCCTTGTGTCCTAGTCAACCTCACTCACCTCCTATCGACCTCAAATCTTCCATAGCCTCATGCTCTTTGGGCTCTTTGGTGTTACTACACCTCTTTAATTCACTCCTCCCAATAACCACTACTAGATGAGGCTAACAAAACCTAAATCGAGCAATCTTAGAGTTCTCACCTCTTGCGTATGCCACACACTTCACTAGGTCACCCACTCTTATCTGTTGGGAACCTCCAATCCACCCTAATATTAAACTCAATGTGGATGGCTCCTCATTCCTAGACCCACACCTCTCAGGTTTGGTAGATTTGCTAGAGACCACAACTATCAGGTGATTTTTGCTCTTTGGGATAGGGCACTGGGTGCCAAGAGTCCCTAATTACTAAAACACAAGCCATTCAGAAAGGCCTATCTTTAGCCCTTGTCTATCATATTTATCATATCATAGTTGAAAGTGATAATCAGGCCCTTGTCTTTCTTCTCACTCATCTGTCATCTAGCCCAAGCTGGAAGGTAGTCAATGATATTCTCCACTTGGCTAAATCCTTCACCAAATGCTTATTTACTCATGTGCATAAAGAGGCCAACTTTGCAGCGGATGTGATTGCCAAAACAACAACAAAGACTCAAGATTGGTTTATTTATCACCCCCTCTTCTTGTCTTGGATTTTATTTTTTGATTCTTTATGTTGTAAACTTCCTTGTGGCTTTGTTTCAGATCAATAATATATATATTTCCAAACAAAAAATTTTTTAATATTTTTAGTTATAAAAAATAGAGCAAATTGCACTAGCACCCCAAAATGGAGGCCCTAAAGCGCTGACACCCTACTTTATATTTAAAAGCATAGAGACCCCAAAATTGGATTTTCATTGGATATATTTGTCCAATTTATCACTGAAACCTTTCAGACACTGTTTATTATAGGGATATTTTTGAAAATAAACAATAATTTAACTGTTTTTAGTAATTAATTTGACAAATATATCTAATGAAAATTCAATTTTGGGATCTCTGTGCTTTTTAAACATAAAGTGGGGAATCAATGCTTTAAGGCCTCCATTTTGGGGTGCCAGTGCAATTTGCTATAAAAAATAAGTTGTTTTTTCATAATACCAACAATAGACACTCAAAACTTTAGTAAAAGGTTGATTAATTCTCACTGGTAACATGTTTATTCACTCATGGTCTAGCAAACCTAACAAATGGTATTTTTTATTAGCATATTCCATGAAACTTGGACCAGGGAACAGATACAATTGGACCAAGGACATCCGATAGGTACTTCTCGGCCCAAATACTCCCCAGAGAACCTCCTCCTGAGAAGTCGCATGGAGAGCGATATGGGTTTGGCTTTCTCCCATTACATGGGACTTTTCGGGGAAAAGAACGAAGGGAAAACTTTCCACGTGATGACCACTCCAGCATTTAATGCACCAAGGATTCTCATTATCCCACTGTGGATGGGAAAACTTCTAATACACTCAAGGCCTTCCTCGAGCCCAAAGCTGGCGACTCAATTGTCCCCTCATTTGTAAGTCGTGGTCACGTCAGCAATAGATCAATAGTGACCTCCAATTCATCGACAAGACATTCTAACGGCGGAGCCGCCTGGTAACCTGACATGCCTCATCCCGAAGCCACTTCCATCATCTACCCTTCATCGGGTCAGATATGAATCCAAAGGCCATAAAGCCATAATAATCTAGCAAGGTATGGATCATATATATATAAAATATATATATATATATTTATATATATATATTTTTTTTTTTTTTTTTTTTTTTTTTTTTTTTTTTTTTTTTTTTTTTTTTTTTTTTTTTTTTTTTTTTTTTTTTTTTTTTTTTTTTTTTTTTTTTTTTTTTTTTTTTATATATATTTTTTCAGGATCATACTTCAAAGAGGGGGGCTTCCTCCGCATCTAAGAAACGGGGAAGGTCCTCTTTGGTTTTCCTACCTGAACTGACTTTATCATTGGAGGTGGCTTCCCGTCCTCAGAGGCGGCCCACTCTTATCTTTATTTTAGTCACAAGAGTTGGGCCCAAGTCGAGGGCAAATCAGGAAACTAAGATCATATTTTTCACAACAACAGTATCTCATAGAAAGTTTCCCTAAGAATGGAGTGCACGCAATGCCTTGATTGTTAACAATTTGACTTGACTCCCATTGCAAGAAGAGTCTGTCATTGACGTGTAGAACTATTTATAATATTTTGTATTAATGATTTCTTAACGCCATGTAACTTAGAAATCCATTTGCATCATTCTTAGTAGTGCCTTGATATTTGACCAGGAAAAAAAAAGAAGGGAAAAAAAAAAAAACCAATGCGTTGATTGTTTTTTTTTTTTTTTGGTAGTGAATGCGTTGATTGTTAACAACAGCAACAATAATAATAATCAATAGTCACTTAGATAGTTAGTCAATTGATCTAATCTAATCATTGTACTAATCATTCTGCTCAAATAATACTACGTATTTTCCTAATTTAAAAATCAAATTATCACAAATAAGAAATTAAAACCTTGATGAGTAAGTTAATAATAACATTAATCAGTGGTTAGGAACAATTCAAAACTAAGTTGAGACAAAAGCTCATTTGTTGGCTTACCTCCACAAAGACCTTATCGACACAAAAATTGAAGAGGGATTCATAAATTAAGAATTGAATGGAAGGTGACATCAAAATAGCATATAAACTTGTAATCTAATCATTTAATTTCTGATGTCACAATTACAATCACTAAGGTAGGTGAAGCAATAATGTGGAAGATCAATGCCTCCTAATATGAGATCAAGGATTCTAATCTTCTCGGAGCCAGAAGTGAGTGATAGCAACTACTTTTAATTTATTTTGTTTGTGACTCTTGAACAACCTTAATGTTTGATTTGATGAACCAATCTTCATCAACTGTTTGGTTCCAGAAATATTTTTTAGATTACGCTATAGGTTTATTGATTGATCATGCAACTCATGCTATGCCTCATTTTGAATTCGGTCTTGTACGTGATCTATTATAATCAATTGTGGGTGGATGTTTTTCAGCAAGTTAACTCTTTCTCTCCTCCACTCCCCCCCCTCCCTTTCTTTATTATTCACCAGATACATCAACTCTTTCTCTTTCCCCCAGCTGAATTTTTTATAAGTCAGAAAGTTTTGGAAACTTAAAACCAATTATTGTAGGCCCCAATGGAAGATGGAACAATCAGATTTTTATTTGTGGCAGCAGCTGCTGCCAACTGCCAATGGCCAAGATCATGCCATGTGTGATAAATTGTATTCAACGGTTACAAATCAAAATGCATGATGTAGGTGTAAATACAAAATATTTAAATTACAATCAAGACCTTTTAATTTTTAAAATTTTCATTTTTAAACTTACGATTCAAAACGAAGATTTCAACATCCATTCCTCTCTCTCTCCCTCCCCAAAAGTATCTCTCGTTTTTTTGTAAGTTGGAAGCTCCTTCTTAAGGAGTCTGACTCTATATAGTCAACCGTGGTGAAAAGGCGGCAAGCACAGATGATAGGGACATCACAGAAGAGCAAGACTAACGAGCTTTTTTTGTGATTAACTTCTGCACACAGGCTAGAATTGGGTTGTTTGTAGCTTTGCAAACTCTACCTATGAGGAACTTAGTCCATAGTTGTTACCTGGCCAAAGCATTTAGAAATCGCCCGTCGATTGAGAGGTGGAATCAAAAGCACAATGGGAAGTGGGAGATAGGCTATATGTGTTAGATCCAACATATAGGTTAGATGTGTTAGAATTATGAGCTATAGTTGCGGAACTTGCAGAGGTTGAGGAATCAAAGGGTGGCCGTGGTGGTTGTGGTGGTGTCGGTGATGTTAGGGAAGCAAGAAAAAGGCAAGGAGGATCGTTGATTCAATCAGGTAGATTTAGGGATCTGTTTTGTAAAATTTATAAAATAAACATATTTTTATAAATAAAAATCTCTGAAATGTTAAAAAAAAATTACATCTATATCCCATTTAGTTGATTTAAGACCGTTGGATATTTTTTAAACACGTGGCAAAATCTTGTCCCTCAACTGCAGGAAGTAGGGCTGCAAATAAAATCTGAACAATTTTTTTTTCTCTTATTTTTTTTTTTTCTATTATTATTATTTTTTGGGACCAAGGCGAGAATAGTGTCATATTAGATAATAAGTAAGACCGGACTACAATGAATATTACATCCTCAATAATCGCTTACCCGTTCGTTCCTCTCTAACGGTTGGGAGAGATGCAACATCTAAATAAAGCTCCTCCACCACAGGGACCAAGGTAGTCAACCAGTCAGCACAATAGTTTGTTTCGCTAACATTATGAATCACCCAACATTGCTGAAACTCATCCACTAAGATAAGAATTTCTTCTAAAAACTTGGCTACAAACCAAAGTGGCAAAGCTTCCCCACGGTAGCCTAAGTAGCATTCAACACATAACACTGGACTTCCACCCTTTAAAATCTGAGCTTCCAAGCCTCCACAAAGCTCATAGTGAATACCCTTATTCTCACAAATAAGAATGTTTGTGTTTGCCGCCCCTTCAACAATGGCGAAGATCACCTGACTACCATGCATGCTGTCAATAGTGCCATAACCGGATCTACTACCCTGGATGGATCCATTTGTATTCAAGCTAGCAACCCCTCTGATGGCCTCACCCAATGGTGAACCAACACTTCTTTTTATGAAAATAATTTACATTAATTCCCCACCGTTGGAAGAATGCCCTGTTGTTGGCATTATCCTCTATTTTCGACCCTTCCTCTTCAAACTTGTATCAAACCAACAGATACAAGTGAATACCTGGCTCGGACAGTGCACTTCATTTCTAGATATCCTGCCATTTGGCTTCAGCCACAAGCAGTACTAGATTGTCACTGCAAAAGATAAGCACTTGATGCACTCACCATGGAGTCATCAAAAAAATGATATGTGACCAAGTGAACCCCCTTTTCTCACAAAAGACCTGAGTGGTGCACATATCCATTGGTCTCCAAGACCATACACCACACCTCGCCTGAAAAATCACAACTGAAGAACATGTGGTTATTGTACTCAAACCCAGTCCCACAGAGAATTCAAGTGGGATCAATGTCCACGTTCCAAACTTAACAATTTCACCTTCACTACCAATTTGTTAAGGACAACCAACCAAGTGATTAGAGAAAACCGAGGTTGGTGTTTAGGCGTCCAAATACCCGCGCCCAATCCACCTTTGGATGAGCACTATGAAATAATACGATTGGAAAACTTAACAAGAAAAAGTCTCGAAGAAGTTGTCATCTAAATCTCCTGATCCTCCATGATTCTCTACATGCATTGAGTTTTAATATTCCACCCCAAGGGTTTTGAAGCAAGTGATCATTAATTGTTTCTTTTTTGAAAGCAAAATAGGTTTGAGGTTAAAAGGGGGCAATAAGGAAATTTGGAAAATATAGTAAATGTTGAATCGTCACTTTAACCTATTTTTCGATGATAGGGGTCCAATTGATATATATTTTGAAACATAAGGAATGTATGATAAAAGGGGTGTCAATGGGCCAAGTTAGGTCAAGCTAGTCTAAGTCCAACCCAACCCTAGGACATGAACCCTACCCAACCTCTGCTAGCGTTCGAGAACCTCAAACCCAAACCCTATGTTGTCAAGGTTCTTCTAAGCCCGACCCATGCTAATTTACCCTGAAATTAATACAATTAGGTTAGCCATAATTTTAACCTTGAAAACAAAAGACAAAATGTATGGAGGTTAGTGGCACCAATGAGATTCTCTCTTGACCTCTTAATTATGAGAGGTTGGTGTTTCCCAACTAAGTCAAGCCATTGAGATAGTTAGTTGGATATGAGCTTAAATAGTTATCAAAACTCAGATTATATATAATTCTAATTTGACTAAATTAATACAAGATTGGGTAAGGCTAGGTCAAGTTGGCTCCGACGGCTAAACCCGAACCTTAACGTACCCTGTTAGGCTAGTTTTTTGTAACCAAAATGACCCTTTAGGTTAAAAAGTCGAGTTGGGTTCGAGCTTGGCTTAGGTAGGTTTTGGCCAGCTTACTTTGACACGGTTTCATTGAAACCCAATACACGAAAATATAGTAGTAATTTGAGCAAAAATCTGATATATAATAGGTAGTATAAATGTACAATCAGGAGACCATGGAAGTGAAATTTTGGTTAATCAAGCTAATTATTAGTTAGGCTTGGATAGTGTAATTGCTATTCTTGGGACTTACCCAATCTATTATGATGTAGCATGGGATACAACTTCTCACATGGGTGGCTGTAGCAGCATCATTTGGGGCCTTTGGGTTCGTTATTTTCTTGCTAGATCCATGGCATGTCATGGTTATTCCACTTTAGTTTTTGAACTTGAAGCTATTAGAAACTGTGTTTTCTTGCTATTACTTACAGTCTCTCCCGAATCACAATCTTTCCGATTGTCAAGATACAATTTTGGCCCTTAATGGGCATACTTGATCCTTATATTGGGTAAGTGGCAGCATGGTGAGAGAAATAATTAGACCACAATCTCATTTTGATGTCACTCAATTATGCTATGTTATAAGTCAAACAATACCTATGCTGATTAACTTGCTAGAGGGTTTAAGAAGTTTTGTTTAAGTCATGTTTGGTGGTAGTCCCCACCCCCTTTCATTGTACAAGCCTTTTTTAATGCTTCTAGAGTGTATTTGGGAAGCCTAATATAATCATTTATTTGACACAAAAAAAGAGCAAACTACAGGGCATCTACTATATGTGAGGCAAAACTCTTGACCACGCACTATTGCCTCATAAATTACATGGCACCCACATGTAAATTATAAGTTACCCACAATAAACCTTATTGTTAAAATACATTATGAAATTACCCAAATGTCTTTACTTTTATTTAAAACATTTAAAATGACCAATATACCCCCATTTTAATTCTCTCATTGCTAACCTTTAGGTGGGTGAAAGGATTCTCCATTCACCCATCTTCTACCGACACCTCACCGAACCACCACTAGAAATCACCCCAACCCTCCCCTACCGGCAATGGTGATCCCTGCCGGAAAATCCCCCCCCCCCTCTCTTGTTCATCTCTCACAGAGTGGCCTCCCTTCTCTCTTTACCACCCCAAAAATCGGGGCAACCTTCTTCGCGGCCTTTTAAGGCATCAACAAGCCAAATAAGAGCTTCTCTGCTGAACCCAAGAGGAAGCTTAGTACGAACCTTCAAAACACAGAGGAGCTCAAAGTTGGACCAACTCTTGTCGCGAACTTGCTCCTGGTCAAGGTGGTAATCACCATTGCATACCTCAACGGCATTGAGAATACCCACTAAGCTTTGTGTGTCAACTATTACCTCTCCCTACAGTTTTTGGTTTACAAAGAGAAGAAGAAGAAAAAGCAGAACAAAGCCCTAAAATTTATTCTAGTATGATACAAAATCAAAGTGAGAATACCCTTTCTAGCGATTTTACACGTTCCTGTATCAGCTTTTTGGCCATCCGTAGAATCTCTCTCTAGCTCCAAGACCGTTCTCTCTAAAAAAAAAAAAAAAAAATTCCTTTAGTCACCGGGACAAAAAATTAAAATGCTTCTTTTTTGGATCCAACTTTTCATTGTTGGGAGGAGGAAGGCCACTTTGTGGGAGATGAACGAGAAGGCGGGAGGGGGGGGGATTTTCCGGCAGGGATCATCATCACCGGAAGGAGTGGGTTGGGGGGTTTTCGGTGGTGGTCCAGTGAGGTAGCCTGTTGGTAGAAGATGGGTGAAGGGAGATCCGTTCACCCACCTAAGAGTGAAGGGATCTCCCTTCACCCACCTAAGGGTTGGTTGTGAGAGAATTAAAATGGGGGTAGATTGGTCATTTTTAATGTTTTAAATAAAAGTAAGGGCATTTGGGTAATTTCGTAATCTATTTTAATAGCAATGTTAACTATGGATAATTTGTAATTTATACATGGGGCGGAACTACGGCCCCCCCCCCTCCACTTTTAATTTTTTTAAACCCTACTTTTTCATTTTTAATAATTTCCTTCATTTTCCGTTTTTTCCATATGTGAAATATCCCCCCCCCCCCCCCAATATTGAGAACAATTTTTAAAAGTAAAATAATGGGTATAAATGTCATCCCTAGTTAAAAACTAACTCCTCAATCCCTATTTATTCTCCCTTTTCTTCTCTTTCACATTTTTTCTCTTCTCTTTCTATAAACGGGTTAAAGGAAATTTTTGAAAAAAAATCCTATTAGATATTGCAAATGTTATTTCTAATTAGAAACTAACTTTTCAATCCCTATTTATTCTCTCATCTCTCCTCTCTCCTCTCTCCTCTTTTCTTCCTATTTATTATTCCCTTTCTATTAGCCCGGGTTAAGGAAAATCTGGAAAAAATTATTCTCCACAATTAGGTATTCTTTCTCTTTCTCAATTTATTTATTGTTTATTTTTTTTTTTTTTTTTTTGTTATTCCTTATTTGATTTTATAGTCTTTATTTCTTTATTTTTTCTGCAATTTTTGTTATTTGATTTTATGTTGTGAATAAGGTAAACTACTATTGGTTTGCATCTCTTACCTAAAAAATAAAAATTTGTCTTGCATCTCCTACCAAAGAAAATTTTGGTTTGCATCTGACTTTTTAGGGTTGAAGTCATGTGTGTTTTTTTTTAATGCTTTAATTTGCTTTTATCTTGTCCAAAAAAAAAAATATGATTATCAATAATTTATCTTTTTTTTTTCAAATATTTGTGGGTCCTACAAAATATATGTATGTCTATTCCTTAATATAATAAAATAATTCATAGGTGGGATCTCCAATGGGTCTCATAAGAGCCTACACAATACGTGTGGCAAAAAAGTGCTGGTGCTTTCCCAATTTGGACTTTCATTATTGGGCCCCCTCAATATTGAATCCTGGTTCCTCCCCTGCATGTAGGTGCCATGTAAATTATGAGGCAATAATGGGTGGTCAAGAGTTTTACCCCAAATATAACGGGTGCCGTGTAATTTACTCCAAAAAGAAAAGAAGAAGATCAAAGTTATTTAGAACCTAAAGCAGTTGGCATGTCTAGACAATTGTGGTGATAATTAATCATCATGCTTAATCACAATCATATAATTCTCCATTTATAATAGTCAAGTCGATGTTGATCAATTTCTATTAAAGAATAAATTTGTCAATTTGTTCGGTCTCTATAGTAGTTATGATATTTTTAATGTTATCCATAAATTCATCTAAATAGGACAAAGAAAGCAAATCATTTAAGATATTTTCAATGTTGTCCACATATCATCAGTTGGATGTTTGAGAAATTTATATCTAATATATTTCTACCACATCTTGACAGAGTTAGTTGATATTTTAAGGAGGATTTTAGTTCAATAGTTAATTTGACTAAGAGGCTCAAGTAGTTCTAGAAGGAGTTCCACATTATTGAAAAGTTGAGCAACGAACAAAGTGAATCTTCACATATGCGAATGCATGTGAGACGTGTAGGTGGAAATTTTCTTGTAATACTCGACCTAGGTCCCTAACCCAATTTAATGTTGTAAAACTCGCATTTGAGAAGTCAAGCAAAAATTTATCATGGTCTATTTTTTTTGGTGATGTAACTATGGTTGAGTCAGAGAGAAGATTTTACTAATTATATATGTATTTTTTTTTTCGGTACAAAGACGGGGCTAAATAATCCAAAGGAACAAACAGAAAACTTAACTTAAACAAGACTCTCTATCCACCATGATAATTCCTTCTAACCCAGCTGGAGGATCTGGGAAGAAAGCCCATGGGTCTAAGAGACAAAGTTGCACCCTAGACATCCAATCAGCAGCTCTGTTTGCTTCTCTACCAAGATGAACAAACCTCACCCTTCCATTAACGCCTGAAAGGGTTTTTATTTCCTCAGTGAGGCGAACAATACTCCCTTGTGCATGCCTACAAGGGTCGAGGAGAGCAACAGCTTCCTTAGAATCAGATTCGACTTGAATCTGACAAAATCCCAAACTCCAAGCCAACCTAAGGCCTTCGATGATTACTATTAATTCTGCTTCAAGGACTGAACACAAAAGAAACTTCCTTGCAAAACCTCCCTTGAACATCCCCTCTTGATCTCGCAAAACACCCCCCACTTGCATATGGTTCTTCTTTCTATTAAGATGAAGCATCTACATTGCACTTTATTCGGTCACCTATAGGGGCTTTCCACTCATCCAAAACCTTTGAATTCTTCTTGTTTGGCAGCATTGATGAGCACATTGACCAAGCAGCAACCACCGTTCTCACGTAGTCCTTTGAATTATATTTTTAGGACTATTCATATGGCTAATGCAGGGTTGATCGGGAGGTAAGACTCATACTTCTCAGTCAAGATATTCTCATCCCCAATATATAAAAGCGCATGTTCCCTGAAAGAAAAAGAAAAAAAAAAGATTATTCATATAATCATCTAAAAAAATCATAAAATTAAAGAAATAGCTAATTGAAAAATGATCTAGAAAGGAGAAGAGATGGCTAAGAATCAGTTAATGTAGGGATAATCCAGGCACTTTAAAGTAGCTATGTAGAGACAGGTAGAGGTTTACATTTTTCATATATTATATGATTTATCATAAATTGGAACTAACCAAAATAGCCTCAACAAAAACTGTTGTTGGGGCAAGACTACATAGGAAAATTTCCCATGAACTTTGCTTGTGCAAAAGCCCTTGGTAGTAGGTTTGCCTTGTGTAACTAACCATAAATCATAATTGGAACTTCTCCTTCTTTCTCGCTCTCTCTCTCTCTCTCTCTCTCTCTCTCTCTTAATTAATTTTAGAGTTTTATTTTTCCCCGAGTGCTTACTTATGTGGGCCTATAATTCTTGACTAGTAGGCAAAATTCTTTGGTGTCCACCTTGATATTTTTGCATAATTCCAAGTTACCCACTCTTAATGGTCAAAACTTTGCCCATTACATTTTTTATCCAAGTTACTATTATAACCTTCTACGTGTAAAAAAACTAAAGTACCTTATCACTCAATTAAGTGACCCAACCCCCTGGGTGGGTGAAGGGACCCATATTCTTCCTATATCTTGTCAAAAATCCCTCCACCGCCCCTTGCATGCCATAGATAATCTCAAGTCCTGTTGATGACTTCACAGAAGGCAGCAGGTCCTTCAAAGTATCACGGCCTTCATGGTTGTCGAGCATAGAAATTAGGGTTTGAGAGTTTGATGGAGAAAATCCTTATACTTTCTAGTTTCAGCTTCTCCACTTCTTTTTTCTACCTATTAGGGTTTAGGTTGCTGACTAAATCTCCATTTATATAACCCTTTATTTCCGTTTTCTATTGATTTGGTGATTTTCTTCACTTTCACTGAAGGGTAACGTGGTATTAGATGAGGGTATTGATTTGGACAAGAGGGAGAGATGGAGTTGATTACAGGCATTTTTTTAGTTAATGTTGTCTTCTGGCTTAAATTACCCTGGCATGAAATCTTTCTCAAGTTCATATGATTTTGCTTACCTTTTGAAAGCTATCTCAAGAAAACACTTACTTGAAGATTTTAATGAGTTTTATGGGCTTCTAAATATCTAATTTGGGTTGAGAATTTATGATGTGAAGCAGATGATCAAGAAATCCTATGATGGGGTTTATAGAGGCTTGTAAAAAGTAACAAAAATATTTGGATGGAAACACAGTTTTGGTAATGCTCACTGTGTTGGTTCTGATAGTTTGTTAACCTAGGATATGTTCCCAAAAAAAAAAACCCTAAGAAACTATTACTAACACTTGTAAGAAAGAATTGTGGGTGATCTCTAGCAAGGGGAAGTTGGGTGACAACCATGCACCACTTATGTCTGCGTTCCCAAAGGCACCCCTCTCTTTCAAGAGGATTCATGGCATGTCAAGCCCTGGTAAGGTTCTCCGCTTTGCATCGAATTAAACCACATGTTCCACTGCTTGTGCGGGCCCCCATCAATTCCTTTGAGTTTAATTCTTGTGAACGTACTCCCTAGGCGGGATACTTAATGCGTTAGCCACAACATTGAATGGGTTGATAAGTGCACGCCTAGTATCCATCGTTTACGGCTAGGACTACTTGGGTACCTAGTCCCATTTGCTCCCCTGCTTTCGTCTCCCAGTGTAGTGTTGACCTAGTACAATGCTTTTGTTGTTGGTGTTTTTTCCGATCTCTATGCATTTCACCGCTCCATCGAAAATTCCCTCTACTTCTATTGTACTCCAACTTGGTAGTTTCCACCGCTTGTCTAGGATTTGATGGCGGACTTGAAAAGCCACCGACAAATGCTTTACATCCAATCATTCCGGATATCACTTGCATCCTCTATATTATCGTGACTGTTGTCACATAGTTGGTGCTTATTCCCTAGATATTATCACTGCTTCTTCTCAGGGAAAATAAGTGTACAACTCATGGGCTTTCTTCCTCCATGCGGCATTGCTTCGTCAGGCTTTTTCCCATTGTGGAAATTTTCCCAATATTGGTGCCTCCCATAGAGTCTGGGCCGTGTCTCAATCCCAATGTGGTTGATCATCCTCTCGGACCAGCTACTGATCATTGTCGAAGATGGGTGAAGGGATTCTCCTTTCACCCACCAAGGGGGTTGGGTCACTTAATTAAGTGAGAGGGTATTTTAGTCTTTTTACACATTGAAGGGTGTAATCAAGGAACTACCTTTCGGTCGAAATTCGCCAAATTTTGTCCGGTTCGCCAAACAACAAACTTTTTTTCCGCACCAAAACGATATATACTCTATATCGCTAGAAAATCGGCATAGTCAAAATTTAGGCAAAATTTCGCCGAAAGTAAAATTCATTCGCTGGAGTCACTGAAATATGTTAGCTTAGTCGGAACCACCATCGCAAATATGTTAGCTTCATCTCTGCAACCACCGTGAAGAAAAGATAAAGAAATCTCAAATCTCCATGCTTTCAGTTCATTTGTTCACACTTCACACAAAAGTGACTTTTCATTTTTCCACATATATATTTTTTTGGGGTCAAATTCTTTCTTCTACATATTTAATGCAATCTGATCCATTTGTTTGTTGTGTTCATGTGTCATTGTCACCTTTCAATTTTTAAATATTTAATGGGTAGGGAACCTAGGGAGCCGAGCAATCTAACGAGTGAGGAATAATGATTAACGAGTGAGGACTTCTAACTTTTGCCACACATGTCGGAGAAATGAATTTTTTAAAGGTGAAATCTAGGCAAATTTCACTGGGTTCACCCAGCTGCGAACCGGCAAAATTTGCCAAAACTTTGCACCTTGGGTGTAATAGTAATTTGAACAACAAATGTTTTGACTGTTAAAAGTGAGTAACTTGGAATTATGCAAAAACGTTAAGGTGGACTCCTGGAATTTTAGTCAAGAATTACAGGCTAACTTAAGTGGGGGCCTTAAAAAAAACTCTTAACTCTTATTATTTTGAATACTAGATATTGAGCCAAGGGGTCAACTTGACTCAATGGTGCAATGGCTAGTGGACTTCAGTTGTAGCCCAAGGTCAAGGCAATGAAACAACCTCTCAACAAAAAATTGTTGGAGAAAGACTGTGCAAAAAAAAAAACTGCCCTCTCCCTCCCCCCCCCCCCCCCCCCCAAAAGAAAAAAAGAAAAAAAAAGAAGAGGCTTTGCTTGTATTGAAGTCTTTAGCATTGGGTTTGCCCTTTTTTGCTAGATGTTGAGCTACTAATAAAAACCCAATGAAAATGGAGATTGGAGAGTAACATCTACTTCTTTTTGAGAAAGGGAGCTCTCTTAAAAATAAAATAAAATATGTACAAGTATGTTGTCATCCTATAATACTTCCTCCCATGGGGGTCATCCCTAATGAGCTTGGAGACTATAGACTAGAGGCCATCAATATCAAAATGGACTCTCCTGTGGCAATTGAAGAAAGCTAGCAAGAGAGTTAGCGCAAGTGTTAGTTTCTCGCAAATGATGCATGAATCTGCAAAAAAAAAAAAAAATCCTTCAAACTCCCTAATCTCAGTGACCAGCTGAAGCACTCTCCAAGGAACTCGAGATTTTCCCATGATGGACTCTATTGCTACGCTAGAGTCCAACCTAACCTCAATATGCAAAAGGCCTCACTCATGGGCCATGATCATACGACACTTAACAGAAAGGAGCACAACCAGGGGACAAACCCATAGTGGGGCCGGGGAGGCCATGGCCCCTCCCCCGATTAAAAAAAAAATTATATTATTTCCTTAATTTTTTTATTTTTATATTAATTTCCTTTAATGTTTTTTAGTTTTTTCTCTTCCTACATGTGAAATATCACTACTTGGCCCCAATTCAATATTTAGAACAATTTATAAAGGTAAAATAATGGGTATAATTGTCATTCTTAATTAAAAATTAACTCCTCAATCCCTATTTATTCTCCCCTCTTTTCTCTTTCATCTTTTCTTCCTATGTATTCACTTCTCTTTCTATAAATATGGGTTAAAGAAAATTTTTGTAAATTTTTTTATTAGGCATTCAAAATATCATTACTAATTAAAAAGTAACTCCTCAATCCCTATTTATTCTCTCTTCTATCCTTTTTTCTTCCCAAGGGCGGACCCACTAAGGGGCCGGGGCCGCCCCCCGGATTTTTAAATTTTTTTATGATTTCCTTTGTTTTTTTCATTTTTTATATTAATTTTCTTTATTTTTCTAATTTTTTTCTCTTCTCACATGTGAAATATTAGTATTTGTCCCCCCCCCAAATTGAGAATAAATTTTAAAGGTAAAATAATGGGTATAAATGTCATCCCTAGTTAAAAAATAACTCCTCAATCCCTATTTATGCTCCCCTCTCTTCTCTCTCACATCTTTTCTTCCTATTTATTCTCCTTCTATATACAAGCGGGGAAATTTTTGAAAAATTATATTATTAAATATTCAAAATGTTATTTCTAATGCAAACTAACTCCTCAATCCCTATTTATTTTCCTCTTTCTTCTCTCTCACTTCTTTTCTTCTTATTTATCCTCCTCCTATAAACGTGGGTTAAGGGAAATTTTTCAAAAAAAATATATTATTAAATATTCAAAATGTCATTTCTAATAGAAACTAACTCTTCAATCCCTATTTATTCTTTCATATCTCATCTTTCCTCTTTCCTCGTCCTCTATTCTTTCTAATTATTCTCTTCCGTTTCTCTCTTTCTATTTACTCTATAAACATGGATTAAGGAAAATTTAGGGAAAAAATCTTCTCTACAATTAGGTTCTTTTTCTCTATTTCAATTTATTTATTTTTTTCTCTTTTATTCATTTTTTTTGTTATTTTTTATTTGATTTTATATTCTTTATTTCTTGTGCAATTTTTGTTATTTGATTTTATATTATAAATAAAATATCTATAGTTAGTAAGGTAAGTAACTACCATTGGTTTGCATCTCTTTCTTAAAAAAAAATTTGGTTTGCAACTGACTTTTTAGAATTGAAGTCATGTGTATTTTTTTAAATTGTGTTTTAATTTACCTATATCTTGTTGAAAAAAAATACCATTACTAATAATTTATCTATTTTTGTCAAATATATGTGGGACCCCACAAGATATATGTAGGTGTATTCCTAAATAATATAATATAAGTCATAGATGAGACCCTATGTATGACGAAAAAGCATTGATGCTTCTCCATAATCTAAACTTTCAATATTTGGCCCCCCCCACACTATTGAATTCTCGTTCCGCCCCTATTTCTTCCTATTTATTCTTTTTCCTTTCCATAAGCACAAGTTAAGGAAAATTTGGAAAAAACAAATCTTCTCCACATTAGGTACTCATTTTTTTTTCTCAATTTATTTATCGTTTATCTTTTTCTCATTTTTTTGTTATTTTTTTATTTTATTTTATATTCTCTATTTCTTTATTTCTTTGCAATTTTTGTCATTTAATATTATATTGTGAATAAAATGTCTATAGTTAGTAAGTAGCTAGTACCATTGGTTTGCATCTCCTACTTAAAAAAAAGAATTGATTCATGTATATATTTTTTTTTGTATTATTTATTTAATTTACCTATATTTTATCCCCAAAAAAAATATCATTATTAATAAATTATCTATTTTTTTCAAATATGTGTGGGCCTCACAAAATATGTGTGGGCATATTCCTTAATATAATAAAATAATTGAAAAGTGGGATCTCCCAATGGACCTTATAAGGTCCCACACTGCGATGCGAAAAAGCATTAGTGCCTCTCCAACAGAAATGTTATATGGACTTTCATTCTTCGACCCCCAATGTTGAATCCTCATTCCACCCCTGAGCACAATCCAAACAATATCACTATTAAGGATACCACCCCGCCGGAGAAAACACTGGCTTCCCACTATGATCCCTCACAACCTCTCCATAACTAGCTATATCCTCCAAACAATTTTTTTTTTTTTTTGGTAGAAAACAAGACTATATTGAAGGAGATATAGGCTCTGGTTGAGGAACAGGCTCCTTCAGCCAGACAGTGGAATTTTGCCAAACCAGTGCAGTCTCAAGCACTAGGGCTTCCTGGGCCAAGGAATGAGTCACAGAGTTGGCTTCTCTTGGAGTAAAACAAAAGACACATGAAAGTGGAGCCATAGCCAGATATCTAATATTAGCTATCACATTCTGAAGTTGAAATAGAACAGGGCTATTTGGCTGTAAGAGTAACCTCACCACCGAGAGACAATCAGTCTCTATCATGACAAGAAGCCATCCTTCTTCAACAGCTAACCACAACCCTTGTCTAATTCCCATCGCTTCACCAACCTCAGCTTTGCCAAACACTGCTGGAATTGACTTGGCCACCACCGGATCTCCATGCCAATCTCTAGCTATAATACCTATACCACTAGCTGTTCTATTTGCCCTTAGAGCAGCATCAGAATTGATCTTGATCACACCTCTTAGGGGTGGCTGCCAGCGTATAGTACTAGGTCTGTTTGGCATGGGCATCCAACCGATGGTGGGAGGACTCCACCTCAAGGAAAGAAGCTAACGCTAATAATAGGGATATTCCAGCGCTCAAAGAAAGCATGCTCAACTTTGGTGTCCAGCTCCTTATTCTCCACTAAAGCAAACCGTTAACAAGTATTACTAACAGTATTCTCAAAAAACATCAACAACCTCACACCCAACACGCTTAAAAATCCGATTATTTCTTTCTTCCTAGACTCTATAGACCGTGGCAGTAAAAGAGAACTGTTGACTGAAGCACGAAGCGAGAAGCCTGTGAACCTTGAGAATAGTCTCCCTCCATCACAATGCCCAAGCTTACAGGCTAGGCTTTAATAGATAACCTTCATTTTGCACACAAACCATGAGAATATGGAGAACTGAGGTTGATGATGCTTGAACTAAAGCAGAGAAGCCAAAGGCACCTTACAACAAATCTTTGAGAACGAAGAGGAAAACTCCACTTGAACAAGGCACCTAAACCGGAGTATTCAATGGAAGGAAACCAGAAAGGGGAGTTGACGCTTAGTATATTGCTTTTATTTTCTAATGAAAAACCAAAAATATATATTTGGAGATACTTGTTCAACATGAAATCAAAAAACATTAATGTTGTGCCATTTTGTACCAACGAACAACAGAGAGAGGGCTTGACCTCAATGATGATTCTGCTTGACAATTGATGATCATTGTTCATGGGCTGGGGACTAGATTTGATCATTGTCCTTGGGAGGAAGATGCATGGACCAGAGTTTGGTGGGTTCAACCTTAGACAACGAGAAGCACGCGAGGTCAAGCAGTTGCTCAAGGCTTCCCCAACGGGTGCACTTAGGAGATCTGAATATCTCTACAGACCCACAAGACTACATTTGTTAGAAGATATGTTGACCTGCCTCCACATTGTTCTTGGGTTGTGCACCAGCCGAATTGTTGGATGCGCAGACAAGGAGCTATCATACTAGCTAGCTCGTCCTTGCGACACTAGTGTCAGGAGCTGACATGCTAGAATGATCAACTCTTGCACATGATGTGTCAACTGGATGTTTCAACGGTCTCGAGAGTCAAGATTCACTATAAATACCTCTCATCTACTATAGTTAATGGTAATACTCATTTGCTCCCACTACGCTCATTAAGATTTTCTATTTGGACACCTAAAAACTCTGTTACAAGATAACGTTATTCCTGAATTTGATTTAACTTTCAGTAGCTGCTGTCGGACCACTAAAGATTTAATGAAAATATGAATTATATGTATAAAATTAATATCAAAATATAATTTAAATGTCATGCTTGACATGATATTTGATCACAACTCATAATGCTTATGGCGTCTTTAGCACTTAGAATTAACTTCTTTTGTTTTGTTTTGTTTTTTTTTTTTTAATAATAGAACTAGCATTTTCAATATTATAAAAAAACTAAGTTTTATCCTTCATAGAGTTAACTAGGGTAGACAAAGACTCAATGAACACACTGTTAAAAAAAGTTTATTTAACAAACAATTTTATGTAGACTATATATATTGGATTTCTCTTTTCAAAAGAATAGTATCCAATAATTCTTTGTTTTCCTCAATAATTTTTATTAAATTTGCAAATTATTATTAAAATAAAAATTATATCATACTTTGATAATCATTATTATTAACTTGCAAAGAAGGACAATCTAGTATAAAAATACTAAATAAATTAAATTAATCTATCATTTAATGGATGTTGTGTGGGGTTTTGGATAGATCACTATTAAATTCAATTTGAAATTCCTTTAGTATCAAAACAAGCTATTGAAAAAAATCAAGTACCTCGGAGATATTATAATTGGGCTCACGCACATACATCGGAGGACAGCTTATATATGATATAATATCAATAGATCTTCACAAAAAGCATAATACATGCTGATTTACTTTTAAATTAGAAGATGCCAAAATATTTTTCTTTTTAATAGAATATATATTTTTTTAGATATTATCTATCTAGAACAATAAATGATAATATATTTTAGCAAATCCTGAAAAGACATTTACTATAATTGTCAAAAAATAAAGATTGTATACATTTTTAGTATGAATTCCTTATTGAATGTGGTATGAATTATGTATATCCATTCCTCGATCTTAAAAGCTGGTTAATCTTTAATTATTATATATTAAAAATAGTTAAAATTTGTAATACAATGATTAATTGAAAATTTTGTAAATTTTAAATGAAATTTTCATATATTTTATCCAAAATTTTCTTTAGTAATATTGCTCTTGCATTTCCTTTTAAAGAATTTATAAATTATCCATTGATAATTCAAAAAATATTTTTTCTAAAAAAAGAAAATTTGATTTTTGGGTAAAGATTCTAAAATTTTGTAATACAATGATTAATTGAAAATTATAAATTATAAATATTTTAAATCTTTAATTTTTTATACAATGATTAGTTGAAAATATATAAATTATAAATTTTATTTTAAATATATTTATCCAAAATTTTCTTGAAGTAATATTGCTCTTGCACTTCCTTTAAAAAATTTCTAATTACCGACCTGTGATTTTTTGGGTAAAGATTCTATAATTTTGTAATACAATGATTAATTGAAAATTATAAATTATAAATATTTTTAAATCTTTAATTTTTTTAATACAATGATTAATTGGAAATTTATAATTTTTAAATTTTATTTTAAATATATTTATCCAAAATTTTCCTTAACTAATATTTCTCTTGCACTTCCTTTTTAAAGAATTTCTAATTACCGACGGATGATTCGGATATTTTTTATAGAAAAAAAGGAATTGATTTTTGGGTACAGATTCTAAAGATAGATATTTCATATTTTTTTTCACCGACGAGAAAAGACGGAGTGTAATGTGGGCCATGCCATTGCACTGCATGGTTTGAAGGATTAGTGGGCCCCACCTGATCCTTGATGTCCACGCCCCTAAACTGCTTGGCCCACTAAACCCCACTCCTGTGGGCCCCGATTTCTTAACCCCAAACGAATTCAAAGAATAAGAACATAGAGAAAATAAAATGGCCTACTGTTGGGGGATCGATTAGATGCACGACACGTGTACGACCAGATTAGATTTCTCTTACATGAAGTGCTTGGTCGTCACTACAAGATCTAAGCTTCGAGTTCGTCGCACTCACTCCGGAGGGAATGAAGCTCAGAAAACACGTTCCGCACAACCAACAGTGCTACTAGTCGTCAGATTAGAATCTTTTTGGTTGACAGTTCATGTCGTTTGTCCCATAGATTCCAATGCAACAGTTGAGATCAATGACGTCCTCACGGTTGCTTTAGGTAATCTGTTAATCATATCAAACTAATAAAGGAGAATTCATACACAACTAGACAAAAATCCTGTTTCTACTTGTTTATGACGAGAATAGCCTTATCGTTGAAAACACATCATAGTGGTTGACCTTGTAAATTTGTTGCGTAAACGAGGTTATATTATCCATTAGGTTAAATGATATTACCTGTTTAATAATTAATGAGAGAGGAAAGTGAGGGAAGGGGAGTAGGAACTGTAAACAAAAAGGCGTCAAGGTGAAAGCTTTGGGTGGCGTGAAAGCGAAGGTCTGTGACTCGAAAGAAGATCTATTTAAATGGCGCCCGCTGAAAAATCCGTCGCTGGTTTTCAATTTCTTCCTTTTTTGTTGCAAAGTTCACTCTTGGTTGATGCTGTAGTGGCGCTTTTGTTCTAAATCTTGTGAATTTCAAAGTCTGTACTGACTTTTGATTGATTGCGTTAAGGGTTAAGGGTTTCTTGTTTCGAATCTCTGCTTTGTTTTTCCTTTTTTCTTTTATTTGTTGGATTCGTGAAGAGGAGTAATGGTTCCAAGGAAACCGATGAGCTGGAGGAGAGTTGCAAAACAAGCTCAAGCCTTTGCAGCGCATGGTTTACTACTTTGTTTCACAATTTTGCTTGTTCTCAAGCTTGATCATGTCGGGTATTACTCTTGGTGGTAAGTTTTCTGTTCTCTATAACTTGGTTTCAATCAATAAATAGATCCGATTATCTTGATGATCACGTCGGGTATTACTCGACGCTGTTGAATTTGTAGATGTTGGAGAAGTTGATTTCATAGAGATTACTTGCATGCAGATGGGTTATGTGTCATAAATTTCTTTTGTTTAATCTTATTCCTTTATAAAATTGGATTTTGTTCCTACAATTCTATGTAAAGGGAAATCGCACTCGAGTTCCGTTTTGGTCAATTCTCAGGATGAGTTCGTTTTATTATTTTGTACTCCCGGCTTCTTTCAATTATTATTATTTTTTTTAACAGAAAAAAAAAAAAACTTTGGTAATTTTGGGTATTATTTGAGCTTAACATATATATCATCGAAGTAATGGTTAATACGAACCTGGTTTTGTGAGCATTTCCAGAAATAGCAGGTGGTTAGCTATATTGCAGTTAAACAGAGTTGTATATTTTTTTTAATTGTAAGTCTTGAAACCATTCAAGCTCAAATCAATTATAATTGGATGATGAAAATTTTGGTCTTTAGACGCCTGCCATCCGTGACAGTTCAAATACTACTGCAAGCCTGATGTGGAGACTAGGCCTCTTATCAATAACCTGCTGTCTCCTGGAGTTGTTTTAAATGTGGTTCTTCCTTATGAAGATAATAAGTTTGACAAAATTGTGTTTAATTGACTATTTGAATCTGGTCGCGTCAGATTGTTTATTTTTTTCCCACTTTTTTATATTGTTTATTGCTGTAGCTTTGGTGGAGATGAATATGAAGAGGGAATATAGATGAAGAAAGAGAAAGCATAGAGAAAAGCAAACTAGAAATTCAAAATAGATACTAAGAGAAACAGACAGATTCAGCACTTTCCTGACCTATGTAGGGACCTTGTTGGTGACTGGGTCATCAGATATTTTGTTAGTGTAATGACGATTTCAAGAAAATTGGGTGTTTGTCAATGAAGCTTAGTTACTGTCTTTTTGACAGAGATCTATAATCTTGAAGGGGAATTTCAATTGCACTTCTTTATGATGAGAGAGCTGACCCCGAATCCTGCTGTTCTTCCAGGGAACCAGTCTTTGATACACAAGAGATCTTTGCTTTTTGTTGCGTTGAGCTAGGCTAGGATCCTAATAACCTCTTGACTTCACCATTCAACAAGTATAGCTAAAATTTTACTTAGGTCATCAAGTGTTGAAGGCTAAGAGGACACAAACCTCAGACTGGATGGGTATGTGATCTCTGGTGCATAGTTTCATGAGGCCTAGGTGAACCAAGGTTTTCAAGGGGGCAAATTATTAAGGCAAAACCAGCAAGGCACCATGGTGTTGTCTAGGCGACCAAGGTGTCAAGAGGTTGCCTAGTTGACCAAGCAACCAACAGAAGGAAAGCTGCTTGGATGCTAGGAAATGCCTTGACTGTTTTGTGGTATAACTCTCCCTGTAGCTTAGAACCTGAACGATGTTGGTGCTTAACGCTGAGAGATCTAGATTGCCAAATGACCATCTATGAAAGAGAAGTTCCTTTGTCAAACACAAGGTTAACTTAGTTCCACAGCAACAGTGAACATGCTTAATGAATAGTGATTGCATATTGATTATATACCAACTTGAAATGGTAGAATCCAATGATGGCCTAAATAAGGATGATATCAAGTCCCATTGAGCTTCATTGTTTGTGATCCCTATCAATTATCTCTCCAATAGAATGGACTTTACCTTGCAACATTCTTTTGTTCTCTTCCTCGGGTATTCTTTAGATCTCAATAACTTGTACATTCTAGGAAGAAGGAAAAAAAATCCTCAAGTTTTGTGTGAGATATGATGCACTTGTGTATTCAGCAGCATAAGGAAATAAATGAGTGATTTATGAGAGCTTATGACTTTGAAAATTTGGTGGTAGTTGGCTGCTAAATTGAACACCATATTACCACTTGTTAGTTGGGTTCCATAAAGGATCAACTGCAAGCCCATATTCATTTTGCACTTATAATGGATGATATGACCAAATACATTTAAGATGAGGTTCTTTGGTGTATGCTTTTTGCTGATGATATTGTTTTGGTAGATGAGATACAACTGTATAAGTCCGGATTAGTACCATCTTAGAATCATGGAGAACAATTTTGGAATCAAAAGGCTTTAAGCTAAGTAGAACGGAGATAGAGTACCTGGTGTGTAACTTTGGTTGTGATCGAACGGATGATGAGCTGGTGAAACATAGGAAGAAAGGAGATTCCAAAAAGTGATTATTTTAATTACCTTGGCTTAATGTCATAAATAAAAACAGGTGATATAAAGGATGATGTTTCTTAGAGAATTAATTCAAATAGGGCAGATGTTGTGGAAAGGTGCGTTTGGGGTCTCATGTGATCCGTGTGTTCTCTTAAAGCTCAAAGCGAAATCCTAGTAGGATTGCTGTATGACTTGCTATGATGTATGGTGCAGAGTGTTGGGTGGCTAGAAAATGTCAGATAGCAATACTCAATTGCAGAAGTGAGGATGCTAAGATGGATGAGTGGCAAAACTAGGAATGATTATGTAATTAATGATCATAATAGAGATGTTCTTGGAGTAGCTCCAATAAATGATAAGCTACGACAAACTCAATTGAGGTGGTATGGCCACGTTAACGGAGGCCCTTAAATACTTTGTATGGGGAAGTGATTTAATCCGAATTGATGGAATTAGAAGAACTAGGGACAGAACTAAGATAACCCAAGGAGAAGTTGTGAATAGGCTGTACATAACTTGTATCTAGTATAGCCTCAAGTAGAGCTGATTGGAAGGCAATAATCTATGTAGCCAACCCCATTTAGTTGGGTCAAGGTTTGTTGTTGTTGTTGTTGTTGTTGTTGTTGTACCATGTTACCACATGTCAGGACAGGCTACAATGTATTTTGCTTTGCAGAAGGAATGATGATGAGCATTGTATCTTCTCTGTTTGGTGGAATGCATAAGATGTTGAATCTCAAGATGCATGTAAGCAATTAATGGAGGTCCGTCACGAGGCCAGAAATAGTTGAGGCACAATTCTCTGAACTTTTCTGTCATCTTTGACTCATCCAGCATACTGAAGATGCTTACTTCCCAACTTCCCAGCTCATTTAACCTGAATGAACCTGATTTAGCTGTCAAGGTCTCCTATTTCATATTATTAGAGTCGGATGAGAGTTAACATATATACTAGTTTTATTGTGATTCTATTCTCTGAGTAAATCCTGACGAAAGAGTCCTACTTTAACCTATTTTGGTAAGCAGTCTAAGCAAAGTTCTATCATGAGGCTTAGCTTAAACCAAGGCTCTTCTATTTGTTTTTTTTTAGACTGTTTTCCTTCAGTGTTCCATGAGGAACTTGGAACTCTTCTGTACTCCTGAAGGATCTGATTATATGGTAGAGGTCACAGGAGACTTGCACATCTTCTATGTAGGGTTAGGTCTTTAACCCCTCATTTAGTCATCTTGGTTATGGGTGAACATTATGTAGTATCTTTATATTTCCTCCACTGGTAAATTAGCAAAGTGTGGACCTGAGAGGAGTTGGTGCACATCATGCTCTACTACATGATATACTTTTCTGCTTTGACCTTTTCTATCCCCATCCTGCTTCAAATCAAAATTCTTGATTAATGGAGGCAGAATATCTTCATTTTTGTCCAACAAGATACCAAAGTGGTTGTTCTACACATTCTGGATAACAAATAATTGCAGGAAATTCTTTCAGAACTCTTGACTCCTATTTCTTGATGATATTCTATGATCAAGACAATTGGTTAAATCCCATGATACTATTTCATAGAATTTCATTGGTTTCTTCTTTTCATAAAGCAAATGGTCTTCAATAACTGAATAATTTATATCACTTCTGGGTCCGTTTTGCCAAAAGATCCCCCTCTTTTGTCAAAAAGGCACATAATTATTATCTCATATAAAAACGTGTCCTCAATATTTATTGACATAGAAGATTTCATTGAAATTAGTTTTCTCTCACCCATAGTCGTCAAGGCGTCCGGGCCATTTTTTGGGTCAAGGTGACCTAGTGTCGCCTTTTCGCCTAGGAGACACCTTGGTGCCTTGCTTGGTGTGGCTCGGTTTTCGTTGTCTTCTATTGCTTCACCTTGCCTTGTCGCATTGACAACTATGCTCTCACCATTTCTCTTCTGTTGAGAATATGTACAGAAACACTATGATCACTTTTCTCACTGCTGCTTCATTGTGTATACTTATGACTTATGCAATGGTTACTCTTAGCTGTTTCTTGTTTAACTGATGTGCTTAGCCAAGTATGGTACCTGTAGGGTAACATACTGTATGTTATGATCGCTCATGGTTGTTTCTTTGGCTGGTTAACTGAGATATGCCTAGCCAGGCGTGGTACCTGAACATCTCGTATAAGTTAGTTTTCTGTTTGTGTCAGTATAGTTCTGATTGTCCTGCAATTATTTCCAAATATCTGCTTTGGGCTTAGCATTACTGAAACTATTCCTCCCCACCCTGGATGATTTTCATGGAGGCTCCTTTTTCTGCTTTCTTTTGTTCTTTTTAATGTCATGTGCTGCTCTAAGGAAGACTTTGGTTGCTGTAAAAAAGTTATTTACTTTAAATGGAAGTAGAGGTTGGCCTCTATAATCCATTTGTTGTGTTTTGTCGGTTTATTTTCTATTGGGTTCAAAAAATAATGTTCAGAAAGGCTTTGTAACCTGTCATAACAATTTTAAGTCGTACCGTTTGCAAATTTGGACCTCTGTTTTGCATGGTCAAGTTGCCCTACATCGGTTGGCTGGATGATTGAACAAAAGATTTTTCTTAAAGATGTGCCATATCTGTCTGTGGAATCAATATGAACAGAAGAGTGAAAGCAAATTGAGTATAGATGGGAAGTGAGATGTGGATATAGATGGTTTGATTTCCCTACCCTTTATACCCTTTTCTATATTAATTGTCATAATTTAGCTGTTGCTTCCATTGCCAATAAGAATATTGTATCAAATAATGTACATACCTAGTTGGGGCTGCGTGCAGCGAGCATCTTTTCCGTTGTTGTAAAGGTTCTCCTGATGAAGGTCACCTTTGTCCACTGGAAATGCATTTGGTGCAGTTATTCCTAATTATTTAAAGGAAACTTGTTATCCTTTTAGGCAACTGGTCCTCCCATTTCTAATGTAGTCATTGGCAGATTTGTCATTTATAAATATGTTTAAGCATGTTCTTGGATGCTTACCTTTGTATGTCTGGATGCTTTTCTTCCCTCAAACATTATACATCAATTTCTATTGTTAGTAAGTTACGTGGAATTGTTTATCCTGGATTTTTGTTTTGCGTTTGTTGTACATCTGCATATGTAAGTATGCAACAGAATACAAACGCCTATTCATTTCAGGTTCTTCTCTAGTGCGTATAAAAATAACTAGTTGATACACTAGCAATGTTGCTCATTGATCTGTTATTTATTATTAGTATTATTTTTTGAGAGCTTGATATGATGAACACTATCTATGTTGAAATTTCAATCAGCCTTGATTCTGTGATTTGGAATTTATTTTTTTAAACCTGCAGGGTCATCTTCTCCCCACTTTGGCTGTTTCATGCAGTAGTTGCAAGAGGCAGATTCTCTTTACCTGCTCCATCATTACCCCATGATCGTCATGTATGATTTCTTTACAGTATATTAGAGACGACGTCTATCTTATGCCTTTTTTTAATTATTTATTTAAGATTCAGTTTGTAAAGTAAGACTTCTCTGGTTCTGTAATCAATGATTAAGCAATGCTGGTGGATTATTTACGCTTTCTCTTTCTTGGACAGTGGGCTCCTTGTCATGCTGTTGTTGCAACACCGTTGCTGGTTGCATTTGAACTGCTCCTTTGTATATACCTTGACAGCATCTATGGTACACATGCCTTGTAACCTAATCAAGTGCTTTTATATTATTGAAATTTCTTATTTGGCAACATTTAACCAATCATTATCTCTTAGTGCTTGCTTGCTTGAACTTCATTTATGCATGAATAGTAAGGTGAATTACTCTACTTAATCAGGCGACACAAGTACTATTGTAACTTGACATTTGTTTTATTTTTATACGTGAGCTTTGTAGTTTCTACAATGCTGGTATATCTTTTGCTGAATCCAATCGTTTTTCTTACTAAGGTTGATTGCTAATGCTTAAAAACCTTCTGACCATGCTAAAATTTCATCCTGGTGCAGTTCATGAGTTTTCAGCAGTTAACTTGAAGATTGTTTTTCTTCCCCTTTTGGCATTTGAAGTAATTATTCTCATAGACAACTTCAGGTACTTTATTTTTGGTTGCACAAAAGATTATGAAATATTTTTGTTTTCCCTCTAGTATCTGTATATTTATAACTTATATATACGGACACTGAAATTCTGAAATTAGAAAAATATTGAACTTTTACCATCAAATTCTCCTTCTTAGCCTGCTTCTAGCTCATTAAATAGAATGGTGTAGTACATTATTCTTTCTCCTTAATGGTCCCCCTTTTTTTTTTTTTTTTGGGGGGGGGGCGCTCCTGGGGCTGAATATTTTAGTTCTGGACAATTGCAATTTCCATTGTATTCACATGGAATTTTGAAATTTTTATGATATTTTTTAATAGTTCAGGTTGAGGTTGAGCTCTGATTTGGTTTCTACATTGAAATCCCATGCGTGAGGCAGGTTGTGTCAGGATCTACCACTTATCATGTTCTGCTTGGGATTCACTTCATTTGAAATCAATAGATTAGACATGCATGACTTGTCTTTAGTTCTCAAGGCTTTCAAATTTGAACAGGTCACTATTTGACGGTGATCATGAGGCATGTATGGTTTCAGGTAGAAAGTATATCTGTGTTTACCATTCCTGAATCAGATGGATGTCTAATGAAGTAGGATGAACCCTATAGAAAGCAGCCTTTTTTGAGGGTAATAAACATACATAGAAGTGGCATTAGTCAAAAATAACAAACCAGTCGGCTTGTAGTTGTAGGATCATAACAAGAACTGTAAACTGGATATCTTATACATTTTTAGCACTACTGTTATTGATTTTAATTAGTTGTGATATTACATGTTGTAAAATGTTTAATTTCTTATTCAGGATGTGTCGGGCTTTAATGCCAGGAGATGAAGAGAGCATGAGTGATGAAGCAATATGGGAAACACTCCCTGTAAGTTCTAATTAATTGGTTTTGAGTTGATACTGGAACTACTATATAGTTTATGGTGAAAAGTATCTTGAATGGCTGGATCCTCTCTTAATATTTTGAAGTCTACATGTCTCTTTATATTCTGAAGTGTCTGCTCCTTTTTCAGTTTCTGGGGATGATTCTATTAAAAAGTTGTTTAGTTTGATTTTTAGACCTTATTTTGGTAAATTAGAAATCAAATTTTCTCCTTAATGAGCACATGCTTAATTTGGGCGAAATGGTAATTCTATGTTAACAATAAAAAAACTAGCCTTCTCTTCCCCAGATATTCTCACCATCCCCCATGCGATCACCACCCTTCTACCATCACCACTGCTGCCACCACTACCACCTCCATCAGGTCCAATGACCACCACCACTGCAACAATTCTTCCTCTGGCCTACTCTCGTATGGGATATGTTGATTCTATTTTCCCTCTGTAATTGAACTCCCAGATGATATTGATGCAACCAAAACAATTTCAGTTTTTAACTGAAAATATATTTGTTAACTATTTCATAGAATCAATCCGAAATTGAAATAAAATAACACAAAATCTGTTCTAAATGTTATACCAGTGAAACTAAAATTGGATTTTGTTCTCTGGGAAGTAAACTAGTGTGATATTCTACCAGGTCAATGGCGGATTTGCTTGTGGCCTCCTCCTTTACAAATTTATGGTTCTTCTCTTGCTTGTCTGTCAGAATGTGCAAGTTGGCCCACTTGTAAAGGAGACAGAGGGGGCACAATTGATTGGTAAATGGTTTCTCTGGGCTAGTAAACATGGCCTGGTTCTGAACATTATGCTAGAATTTCTTTTTAACTGGTCTCTTGTTTGGATCAAAGACTTGACAACCATGCTGTGCTTTAAAATTTTCTATGGCTTAGAGATACTCAGGATTTTTCTTATCTGCTTTGTTACTGTGAAGTACATGGACTTTTCTATGTGACAGAAAAATAAAATATCATGAAGCATAACGCTGGAATATATTGTATTGTACGGAATTTATCTTTTTTGGGGGCGGGGGCTTTGTGTTGGGGGAGCCAAGCCAAACAAGGTGACATTGGGATAGGGGAATGGACTCATTTTGTTTCATCCTCGATGTCCTTCCCTTGTTCCTCTCCCTCCAACTTCTGTCATCTTCTTCTCAAATTATGGAGAGACTCAATTTTACACATTCGTAGTGCATTATATATAATGTTACATGAGTATTCTAGAAATCTCTATAATTTTTGACAAGATCTTCCAAGATTGATGTGTTTAATCCAATAAACACTTTTAGGTAACTGGCGAGGTTCTATAGTTTCCCATGGCAAAACGCTATTATCTGTCTGGGAAAATACACCCTGGCATACATTTGGTACCGCAGAAAATGCTTCAAGCATTTTGGATGGGTGAGTTCAGTTTTCAATTATTCATGATCTTTGAAGGAGATTTCTTGAACCTAGATAGGAGTTTAACGCATCAGCATCTCCCCACACCTCTGCACTCTCAAAATATTAAAAAAGAAAGAAAAAATAATACATGTTGGAATAACTGGGAGTCTGAAGTGAGAAACACTTATCAGTTTTTTGCAGTCTTTTTTAGGTTTGTGTAGATGAGGTTGTGATGTATATTCATCACTGACATAGGTTTGTTTTTGTTAAGAATAAGCCTATGGTTGGGTTGTAAACATTTTTATATGTAATACGCGAGTTGTTTTATGGGCCCAAAATACAGGCAGTTAGGTTGCTTATGGGATTGGATGTTTTGTTTCAATTGTTTTTGATAAGATTTGCTTGATTACCACTTCAGTGTAACCACACTATATGGGTCCCACCTCTGATTGGATAACATCTGATTTTTCTGCCAAGATTTTTATTTTATTTCCCTAGGTTCTACTTATTATTATGAGATTAGTATCTATTTAGGCTTATGTTTCTATTTTTTCTAGCTTGGTTGACAAGCAAACCCAGTCTAGTCTCAGTCTATTGACTCTATTATCTGTGTAACTCAGTTTAGGAAATAATCTTAATCTGGGATTAGTTACTTTGCTATTGATAAAGTGGTATGTGAGAGTGAAGGTTTTGTGTAAGCCTGTATCAGTTTTTTTTGGTGGTGTGTCTTAAAATTGAACTGGTTCAACCAGTTGTGCAGTTTTGCCTTTTTTTGTGTTCAGTATGCCCATACTGGACTTTGTTCTGAGTGTTTCAGTTTCTTAGTCAGTTTTTCTTACCAAATAGGCTGAGGATTTGGTTGAGGCATTTCCTTTCTAGTGTAGGAGTCATTTTTCTAGTCTTTTATATTAGGTTGTCAGGTAGTCGAGAACTGACGACTAATCTGATTAATGAAAAAGCTTTTGCTGCTCCTCCCTTCTTATCAATGAACATTTTTTTCTGGTGTTTGATCAAGGCTGAAGGAATTGATGTTTGATCCAATTGACACTTTCCAGTAGGAACCCGAGTTGATACTGTGAAGGAATTGGAAATTGATCTGATTAACACCTTGTGGTGGGAAGCCCCATGACTTGTTTGGTTCTGTCATTACATCCCTATTGTCATTTTACTGTCAAGTAATTTGATATCAAGTCATTATTAATCAACCATGGGAGTGAGGAAGTTCATATTGACATGAGTATCAAGAAAAGGATTGGTATAGCAAAAAGATCAGTGTTGTTTTTCAAAGATGAGAAGCTTGAGGATCACTTATGATTACTTTTTCCATTTCTAAATATGTTTGATTTGACATTGGTCTCCTGGTTCCCTTCTGTGATTTATGCATAGTTTAAAGCTAGCTCCTTTGTTGAAAGCTGCAATTGAACATTTGTTAGTATGGTCCAGCACTACTTGGTTCAGCATTGGTCCTGTGGATTTGCCACATCAGTTACTGCAAGATATTCACAACACGTACTGATCAGTCTTTTCCTGAATTGCTTTCTTCTCCATTAATCTACTTGGTTCCCATTACTATGTTAATTAGTGCTGATCTTTGTGATGCTGTCTTGTTATCTGTGAAGTGTGTTTGCCAAATATTTCTTTTTAATGTATAATAATCAAGTCCTAGGTGTGTAAAAAGGAGAATGCCATTTATCATAATTCTTTGAGATTCAATTATTCTCGGAAACCTTTTGCCTTTCTTTTTTAATAAAATATATAATTCTAAATTACAGTTCTGTGTTTGTTCTTTCTAGCACTTCTGGGTTGCAATCTCCATGGTTTTCTTTGTCGCTGCAACTACATTCACCCTCCTTAAACTATGCGGTAATTTTTCTTTCTGGCAAAGTATCGACATGCTTGGACATTCATTATTATGCTTTGCTGTATATATTTTAATGTTTCTGCTTGATAAGGCATTAAGGCCAAGGCCTTAATTTTCTCTTTTAAGGATTGATTAGTCCTGACTGAATGCTCTACCTGAATTCTTAATGTACACTCAATAATTATTTCCCAATTTTTTTATACTCATGAATCCAGTCCGATGGTGGTTCCCATAAGTTCAATCCCATGCTTGTGAATCCTAGTATTTTTCAATTCCAATTAGTGTAATAATTAATAGAACTTAAAGTTTGATTGGTAATGTACAAAGAGATATTCTGTTGGGAAATCAACTGATTTTCATTTTTACCTTTTGAAACCCCCAAGTTGGAGTTAAGTTATACTCCACTGTTTGACAATTCACCAAACTAGTCGTTTGCGGTTTTTGATTTATTGTGCCATTGCTTTTAGGTTTTAGTATCAATTTTGAGTTGGGGGAAGAAAAAAAAAATTTGGGAAAGGAGTTGAGATTTGACATCAAAGTTGCAGCTTGAAATATCGTTCAAAATATAGGATAATGATATATTTTTTAGTTCCTGAAGTGGAGAAGTAGGTTTCTAACATAGCCAGCATGGTCAGGGCTTGAGTTGGCAACTTGTCCAAGTCTACTTGACTCCCTAACATCAGGAGTATTCCTGTGTGTGATTTGGGTGACTGTTGTGAGTGGGAACAAGTTTCTCATGTTGAACAAGTCAAATGAAGTGTCTTCAAATATACAACATAATCAGTCTGAGACAATGAGAAATGATGCTAGATGAAAGTTCCCATGGATATTAATTGCTTGTACATGATAGGGACAAGGTAGTATGCGCATCTATTGTCAAGTCTATGCTTAATTGGATGTATTGTAACACACTTACCGGATGTAACTCGAATGATATCAATTCAGAAAACAGACTGGATGCATCTTGAATTTTGTCTTACATTTCCAATGTCATCGTACCTTTTCCTCAGAATGGAGTCTTAATTTAAGATTTATTTATATTGCTGGAAAATATGTGAATGCTAAGATATTGTCTGTTTAGGGTTTTAGATATCTGGTTCTGCCAGTCCATATGATATGGATGGAGTGAGTCATAGATATGAATGTGGACTGAAATTTATGTCAAATATGATGTTATTCTGCAACTGTAACTGAACGTTTACAGTTTATAAGCAGTTCTTGCTTTGTGGTTATTAATTCCCTATGAAGTATGCTTCAGCATGTTTCTTATGGTCTGTGTGTGCAATGCAGGTGATGTTGGTGCACTTGGTTGGTGGGATTTATTTATAAATTTTGGGTACTATCCTTTCTCTTTTGCTGTTGGGGGTATTTCACTACAGTTTCTTTTTTTATTATTTTTGTTGGGTGCTTTGTCTTGTTAACAGTTTCAATCTTCTCCCTTCTACAGCATTGCAGAGTGCTTTGCTTTTCTTGTCTGCACAAAGTGGTCTAATCCAATGATACATAGACATTTTTCTGGTAGCGAAGCCAGTTCCTCTTCTAATGTAATCAGATACCTTGATTGGAATAGTGGTTTAGCTGTATCTTCTATGGAAGAGGATCAGGATCAAGATAGAATGTGTGGTCTGCAAGACATTGGTGGTCATATCATGAAAGTGCCACTTATATGTTTCCAGATCCTGCTCTGTATGCGTTTAGAGGTGTGTTGGGCTTTAGTATGAGGCTGTTTTGTGGGGGAGAACAAAATATCTGTATGTTGTGTTATGCTGAATTACTCAATGGTTTCCAATTTCAGGGAACACCTTCTGGTGCTAGACATATCCCAATTCCGGCTCTATTCTCTCCTCTTTTCCTACTGCAAGGAGCTGGGGTCTTGTTTGCATTATCTAGGTTGGTGGAGAAGATTGTTCTTTTGCTGAGAAGTGAAGCTGGTACAGGGAGATATTTTATTGTCTCATCGAGAGCTCATGATTGCTTTGCCTTCTTACACCATGGTTCTAGGTATGGCCCTATAAGTGTCGATGGAATTTGAGTGAACAATTTCTATAGCTATTTTTGACTTTCTAGGCATGAGACTTTCTGACTCAAAATGCTAATGTGCTTCTGCACTTTTCCTCCACCCCAAAAAGGCTGCTGGGTTGGTGGTCAATTGATGAAGCGAATCGAGAGGAACAGGCTCGGCTTTACCATTCTGGGGCCTCTGGGTGAGTTTTGATTTATCTTTGATTTAAAAAATTTCTTATGATATTCTCATTGGCCCTTTACTGTGGAGTTCTTAAAGAGTGCTGGAATTGTGGGTCATGTTTGAAACTTTGCTTGTGTATCCATAATTGTCCCTTTTCGTACTAATCATATTTTGTAAAATTCAAGTAACTACTTTTTCTAAGCCATATATGTTATTAAAAATCTATTTATAAGATAGCCAAGATGAAGGATGGGAAGAGTAGAGATCTTGACCATGTTAGATGTATTAAAAATGGAGATAGTAAAGTATTAGTTTGTGATGAGGACATTAAGAAAAGATGGGAAATCTATTTCTCTTGTCTACTAAACAAGCATACTTCAAGCACCTATGATTCAAACGATTACACCATTCACCAAGGCACCAATTTTTGAACTTATATACGGTGAATTTCGATGTTCGAAGTAAAAGAAGCACTAAGGATGATGAAACTTAGCAAGACACAAGGTCTTGATAATCCCAATAGAAGTATGGAAGAGCTTAGGAACCCATGGACTAGTTTGATGGACTGAGTTTAATAAGATTATGAGCACAAGGAAAATGCCAAATAGTGCTCCTGTCTTGATATTCTCATTTTCCATCGTGGTTCCAATGTACAAAAATAAAGGAAATATTCAAAGTTGTAATAACTATAGGGACATTGAATTGATGAGCCATACTATAAAATTATGGGAGAGTAATTGAAACTCTTTTGAGACACTTAACTACAATTACAGAGAACAAATTTGGGTTTATGCGGGAAGATCTACAATGGAGGCTATTTACCTAATTAGGAGACTTATGAAAATGTATAGAGAATGTAGGAAAGACCTTCATATGGTATTTATTGACATAGAAAAACTTATGATAGAGTTCCTAGAGCGTTGATTTGGCAAGTACTAGAGAAAAGAAGTGTTGCAAGTAAATATGTAGACATAGTTAAAGATATTTATGATGGTTCAGTGACGGGTGTAAGAACAATGGGGGGACAAAGTAATGATATTCTAATTACAGTTGGGCTACATCAAGGATCAACTTTAAGCCCAATTGATGAATTTACCAAAGACATTCAAGATGAGGTCCCCCGGTGTATGCTTTTTGTTGATGATATTGTGTTAATTAATGAGACTCAAGTGGGGATTAATACCAAATTAGAATCATGGAGAGCAGCTTTGGAATCAAGAGGCTTTAAACTAAGTAGAACGAAGACAGAATATCTAGTTTGTAACTTTAGTCATGATCGGGAAGACGATGAGGTGGTGATACTTGATGATAAGTAGATTCCTCAGAGTGATTGTTTTAGGTACCTAGGTTCAATCATAAATAAAAAAGGTGATATAGAGGATGATGTTTCCCAAAGAAATAAAATAGGGTTGATGAAGTGGAGAGGTGCGTTTGGGGTCATGTGCGATTGGCGTATTCCATTAAAGCTTAAAAGAAAATTTTATAAAATTGTTGTTTGACCAGCTATGATGTACGGTGCAGAGTGTTGGGTTGTTAGAAAGAATCATATAGATAAACTCAATGTAGCAGAAATGAGGATGCTAAGATGGATGAGTGGCAAAACTAGGAAGGATAAGATAAGGATTATCATATTCGAGTTGGTTTGGGAGTTGCTTCCATAAGTGATAAGCTTTGAAAAAGTTGTTTGAGGTGGCACGACCACGTTCAATGGAGACCTATAAATGCTCCTGTATGGAGAAGTGATATAATCCAGATTGAAAAGACTAGAAGAGCTAGGGGTAGACCTAAGATAACCTTAAGAGAAGTGGTGAGAAAGGATATTATAGCTTAGGCCTTGTATCTAGCATGGCCTCAAACAAAACTTATTGGAAGGCAAGAATCCATGTAGCCACCCCCATTTAGTTTGGGACAAGGCTTATTGTTGTTGTTTTTTGTTGTATCTGTCATTTATTATTGGTAGGTTAACATAAACTTCACTAGAAACACATAATGCTTAAGGGACATGGTTAAAGTGATTCGACTAGTCACAGTATTATCATGGTAGAAAGATCAATCTGGTATCTTCCCTTAAAAAGCATCCTTTATTTCCCCCTTTTTTTGGGGGTGGGGGGGTGGGGAGGGGAGGTGTCGAGGATGACGAGGAAAAACAAAGAGTCAAAACCTTACTAAAGATGGTTGCATCAATTCAGGGTTGCCCCTGTAGGCCTCTCCTCGATCAGAAGTTCCACTCTATGTGCTTAGATGTCTGTCCACAGATTACCCAGTTCCAACACTTTTGATCTGGCACTAGCAGACAAGATTGTGAAACATGATTCCTGTTCAAACCTTTGAGTTTCAGTACATTGTGGCTAGATTTTCTATTTTAATGCTTTTCTGTGTATTTCTGCATCTTGTGTTGTACCCTTTTTTGGTAACATGCCCCTTTTTCTTTCTTTTTTTTTGATACAACAACAATAATCATAACCTTGTCTGGTTCCCATCTAAAAGGGCTCCGGGGTCAGCTGCATGGATCTAAAAGGGTTCAATAAGAATTTGAGATATGAATAAACAGGGGAACTTAAACACAATAAACAGGAGATGAAGTAAGTATAAAAAGGAAAATAGAAAGCATAAAATAAGTGGAGGATCCCGCTATCAAGGAAAGAAATATTGCCGATATTTTGGGTTGTGTTGGCCCAAATTTTTCTCCCCAAGGAAGGAGACCAATAAATGACAATCTAAACTTTCCTTCTTTGGTGCAAGGAGTTATTGATGAAGTAATGGTGGATCCAGATTCTCCTCGTAATATATGAAGGTAAAGTCATAGATGGCGAGACTTTACGAGGTAACATGTATAATTCTGACAATATTCCTATGCATGGAGTCATGCATGGATTCATAATCTAATCAATCTCACATTCAATGAAACCACCAAAATTCTAGTGTGCGACCATTACAAGGAAACTCTCATGTAGATTGGAGGAGGGTTAGAATGGAAAGAGGAGCTGATTGTGTGAATTTAGAGACAAAAATGGAAGATGACATCCATAGTAACCCCCAAGTCAATGCTCGTGGTCCCCAATAATATTCTCTTCCTACAAGTAGATGTTGATGATTCAAGGAAAATAAGGCAAGAATGCAAGGACTTATTGTATATATATGGCGATTTTTTGCCATAATTATCACGATTTATTGAATTATTGCTGAAATTATCGCAAATTTTGACCTTTCGCCGATATATTGCGATTTTCTCGCCGATATATTGCCGAATTATGGTATATGTCGTTTCACCCTTGACCGAAACTCGGCATTATTTTGCTGAAATTTCATACCTTGCCCACTATGGGGGGTAAGCCAAAAACTTTGACCTCCAAATGCTTCTATCCATTTCATACTAGGATAGAACCCCACAAGCAGCAAATCCTATCTTATAACTTCTCCAATAGTGATTTTAGGCCTTCCCTATCTCTTTTTAACTCTTTCAAACTGAGCTTGGTTGCTCTTCCTTACTGGTGCATTTATTGGTTTTTGTTTTACATGCCCATACCACCTTAAGTGCTTTTCAGGTAGCCTATCATGGATTGGTGCAACTCTAATTTGGGTTCTAAACCAAGCATTCTTTATTCTATCTCTCCTGGTCTTGTCACGTGTCCTTGACATCCTCATCTCTGCTACATTCATCTTATTTACATTACTCTTCTTGACTGCCCAAAACTCTCCTCCATATGTTATGCCTGGTCTTGTTACTGTGTTGCAGAATTTTCCCTTAATCGTAGTAGGAATGTGTTTGTCACATAACATTCCAGAGGTGCCTCTCCATTTCACCACCCTACTCTAATTTCTGTGGGAAATATATCTTCTGTATCACCATCTGAGTTAAAGTTGACCCAAAGTATCCAAAGCAATCCTCTCTTGATACAGAAGTATAATATCTGCTTGTTGTCACTGATCTTTGTAGTAATGGACTTAAATCATGCAGGTATGACACTTTCTGTGGCTATCCACCTGAAATAGTGAAGAAAATGCCTAAGAAAGAACTTGCCGAGGAGGTACTTATAAATTTATACATTAGCTTTGTTTGTTACTCTCTCCTTTTAAGTTACGAACTCTGAATCTTATCTTTCATTTTCATTCTGTCTCGACTCTTCTGTGTGATTGGTGAATATATTCTCAGGTTTGGAGACTACAGGCTGCTCTGGGTGAGCAATCAGAAATCACAAAATATAGCCAGCAGGAGTACGAACGGCTCCAAAATGTAATGTTCACAACTTGATTGGGGGACCAGGCTTTTATGATGTGAAATCAATTGCAACTTTTATGTTTGTCTTGTCTAATCTTGAATCTTCTGCATTAATATTGATTCAGGATGCTTTCTTCTTTTGTTGGGTGTTTTGAGTTCTTATTCTTGCTTGAAACTATTTAATTTTTGTGAGTTTGCATTGTCTTCCCAACGTGCATTTTACTCAAAATGCTTGCATAACTAATTTCTATTACATACTTCTGGATGATATCTTTTTATTGGTATGGTCTATGTGCTGTAGCAAGAACTGGGATCAAATTCTGTTTTCTTCTGGTGATGTTGAAGTTAGCGTTTCTTATCCAGAGTTGATAACATTGACACAAGAAGGAATAGTTTAATCAAGTGGTATCAAGATTGTTTTGACTGGACAACTATTTAGAACTTGTCTAAACTTTTTAGAGCAAATGTTATCAAGATTTTATGACAAAAAAGCTATTGTGCCTAAAAAAATCTCGGATATGTTTTGGATCCAGGCCATGGTTGTGGCTGTTCATTTTGTGAATGGTGTCTCTATTATGGAGTGGAATTCTCCTCCTTGGGTGCCTGAGACCTGTTCAGTCCCCTTGTTTTTGTCTCGCTCTTTTGAATGAACATCTATTTTCCAAAAAATATATATATATATATATATTAAAGTGATTGGAGTAACTGTCCTTCATTACTTACCTTGTTAATTTTGTTCAGTTTTACTAAACCAGGTAGCATCTTTTATTTTGCTTGCTCTATTTTAAATAGGTGACTTTTTTTCTTTTTCTTTTTTTTTTTGGGGTGGGGGGGGGGGGGGTGTCTGCAAAACAACCAATATCATACCTTATCCCAGGTAATGGGTTGGTACATCAAATCCACTTCTGCTATTCTACTTCATTTCAAATTGTATTTGTTGTTATTTGAGGTATCCAAGGCCATCATCTGTTCCCAGTCTTTCCTGTAGGTCTTTTTGGTCTTCCTCTTTTGGTTCAGTTCCTAAGTGTATCATATCAGTCATCTTTCCTGTTTTGGTTATTTGGTGGCTAGTGGCGTTCATATATAATCTGCTTCAAGCAGCATTCTCTGACATTATATATTGGTTCCTGTTTCTAAATTTACCATGAAGGCATTCGATTCTAATTTTGTCAACAACTTCCCTTTTTTTGGGGTACATTTTTATTAACTTAACTCAGACTTATCTTGACTAATTGTGGTTAGGTACATGGATCCTTACTTTCCAATCAGCTCTATTTGAAGTCACATAATACATGGTTTACTAAGTGCCTAAGTTATGCATTAACTCACTAGTTGTTTGATTCATATAACTCACATAAATGAGCTTTTTTTATTAAAATTAAGCTTTGGGTTGGGTTGGGTTGTGTATGTATTGGGCCTTTAATCCCACGATTCACTTAATGGGGCTTAAAGAACATGTAGAAGGAATGAAAATGCAATATTGGTCTAGTCCTCTTTAATTTTAGGTTGTTTAATAGGGTTTTGAATTTCTGCATCTTGCCTGTGCAGGTTTCCTTTTATTATTATGATTCTTTTCTACGTTTGCTTAGCAATAGGATATTACTGTCATATCCGAATGAGGACCATGTTTTAGTTGTCTATATAAAGCTAGTCAGATCCAAGGGCTCCAGAGGTTTTATAATTAATGATGTTTGAAGTTTCTTCGAGATTGATGTGCATCCAGTCATGGTGAGATGCTGATCCTGTTCAGTGGAAAATCAATTTTATTTTCTTTGTTTTGATGTAAACATGGTGTACTGATTTGTGTGTCTTCTCTCAATTGATCCTGCTACCTCTTTGATTCCCTGATTCAAAGTGTTTGTAATCTTTGGGCCTTTTTGGTATCAATTCTCATTATCATTTCTGGCATTTTTCATTTTTTTTAATGTGTTTGGTATCCTTTTAAATCCTATTTTTGTTTAAAAGAATAGAAAATCTCTCAAAATCTATGGTAGACTTTTTGTCCAGTATGAATTATGGATCCAAAACTCAATTCTATTCATTTCTACACAAGTCAGTTAAAAATCTACATGCAAATTGAGGATACAATAGTAAAGATACATTATTTTTATTAAACTCCTATTGTTTTCTCCTTTTCCTCACTCCTGAACCCTAACAATTCGTTATCAATTTTCATCATTATTTTTTTTTTTCAGTTTTTTCATTTTGACATATCACACTTATTTTTCATTCCATGCTTCATTCTAACAAAAGTTACTAAATTATTTTTTAGTTTTGACCAAAATGAATTCCTGTAGTCATTTCTTTTGAATAGTCAAAATAAACTAATAAAGAATGAGAATTGATACAAAAAAGATCCTTAAATCTCCTATTCTATTCCTAAATATTCTGTTCTAGTTGGTTTCATCATTAAATATTTGATTTGTAATATTGTTGTTTGCCAGAAAAAACTATGAACATTATAATGAGCTGCACAATTTAATGGTTTAGCTATCCAAAGCATAGAGCCTTTGAAATTGGTTTCATATTGTTTTATGGTTTTCTGATGTTTGAAATATTATGGTGTATACATTATTAACACACTCAGAATTTTTTAGATTTACAGCATAGAATAATGTTGATAGAGAACAATGACTTCTAAATAATGGCAGAAGATGGAGACTAACATACACAACACACACTCACTCACTCTCTCTTCCCCCCCCCCCCCCCCCCCTGTTGCTTTTCTTTATCCCGTGCATTTTCAAGCAATGGCTGCCGGCAAATTCCTGATGGCCAATCAGTCTGCTTACTTTACTATTGATGCAATTTCCAGGAGAAGGTGTTGTGCAGGGTTTGCTTTGAAGGAGAAATCAGTGTTGTCATGCTTCCATGTAGGCATCGCGTTCTTTGCAGGTCTGTGCCTCTACTTTTCTGCAACATTGAGCTCTGCAGCCATTGCTACTTGATATATTTTTATCTGTTTTATTCATTTGTCTTGTGTTAACAGTAACTGCAGTGAAAAGTGTAAAAAATGCCCTATTTGTCGGGTCTCTGTTGAGGAGCGCTTGCCTGTATATGATGTGTAGCGGTTCTGTGGAGTTGTGGCTGGAGCACAAGGGTCTCAACGGACACAGATTTACAAGAAGGCTGCTTTTTATTCCATGCTAACTGGTGCTTCCACCCTGGAAACTGAAGACCCCCTTATTTTTCTTTTTCTTTATTTTTTTTTTCAATTTTTATTTCTGCTTGTCTTGTTAACAGAAGCTTGTATTGGAATTGTGAAGAATGCAGGTGCTCTAGTGTTGATTAGCAGTGTTCTTTTTGTACATACATAACCATACAGGCCTTTTTTGTCAGGGAAAGGAAAAGTAAAAGTAAAAGTTTTAGGGAAGCATTTCTCTAGAATTGTAAAAACAATATTCCTGTAAATTGTAATTAGTAAAGTTACTTTTTTATGGTATCAGTATGTATATGTTTCTCAAAAGATTTTTCTTAAAGAATGATATTTCCTTTCCATCAGTTTTTACATTAATCAGCTCTTGGTATTCGATCTGTGGATAAGAAGATTAAACTCTTTTTGAATGATTTTGCTTTCAGATTTATATGATTTCAGTTTAAACTGTGATTATACTATCAAAATGTGTGGGGGATATGTATGATTTAGATTTAGATTTCTCTGCTTTCAGTTCATAATTTGTGGTTTTTGCTTTCAGATATTTCTCTCCATTTAACTTGGAGGACTGAAATATTCTGATTGGGTTCCTGTCACTGTGTAACTCTGCAAAGTCCCAAGCCTGGCAGGACTACACTACACTAGAAGATTCTCCACTAGAGTCTTGTGCATTAATAATAAAAGACTTTTTGGACAATTCTACCCTCCACCGCCCATTCTTCGATGCCATCCACTGCTCCTCTACCACATCTTCGTACCACCAACCGGTCCATTGGGTCATCCGCAACGCCCCTTGTGCGCACTTGCCTGTCGCACCCGACCCCTTTGCTTGCCGCCTCTACTCTGGTCCAAACCTCTACATTTCTTCTTCTACTTGTTCTCCCAAAAGATTTTCCTTTTATTTAGGCAAGAAAGATTCAAGGGGTCGTCAGCTGATTAATTGGCCTTCTACCACCAACTTGATAAGATTTTGAGTAAAATCTCCAAGAGATGAGAATGGTATGGTATGGTATGGCAGCTTGAGCCTGTGAAGTAGGTTTCTGGAACGTAAGATACTCTTCTTGTTATTGATGTTGATGTCGAGGATTCATGGCTACCAACCAGTCCTGGGTATTGAGATCATTAAAACAGTCGCATTTCTGAATCAGAATCCATCCAGAGGGAACAAGATGGGGACTGCGTTGAATTACCTCTGAAAGACTAAGCTTAGAATAGACGCTACATGGTATAGGACTATGCTTGGTGGCGGCCCCGGGGAGGACCCCGCCGCCCGGGGGTTGGGGGTGGCTGCGGTTTGGGTGATAGCGATTGTCTTCTCTAGGACACAAGATGTGTATGATATCAGTAAGGGCTGTGTGGATGAGATCTTGTTAGACAGACATGTTTGACGTAGTAGTACTTTTGGTGCCTAGCATTGGATGGAACCCGTGTGGACTCCATCTATACAACACCAGCCACCGCAAACACCGCCACACCAGACGCACCAGCTTGACAAAATCCGTGTGGATAAGTGAATATGTCTTTTTTTTTTTATTATTCTTTTTGACCAAAGCAATGAAATGTCAAATTATATTAAGCTATCCCGGATGATCTCTTTGAAAGAAAAAGATGTACTATTTAACATAAACAAGGGTGGGAGATTCCATGAACACCTAGTTAGAGAGAATTTCATAGCCCCACCCCTGCAATATAGTCTGCATAGATATTAAATTTTCTACTTAGAAATGAAACTAAATGAAATTAAAGAGCCTACTCATTAATCTCCATAATAAGGTTGAAAGAAACCCAATCCAGCTGGCTTGGGAGGCCTTGTAGTGCTAATATTATCTGCTGGCAATTAGAGTGAACATGAGCTTTTGAAATTTACATAGTAGAAGCTAAAGTGATTCCATCTCTAATTGACTCAATTTCTGTAACTGTGGCTGAAACAGCAGCACCATATGAAGCTTTTGCAGCAAGGAATAAGCCTGATGCATCCCAGATAATGCACCCTCTTCCTGCGGAATTATCTCTTTCTTCCCAGGCTCCATCGCAATAAAGATGAAACATAACATCTATATTTGATGATGCACAAATAAGACAAAGTGGAGCAACAATACCATTTTTTGAAAACAAAAGTTCCCCCAAAGCTATAGCTTCATGAGAGTCACTCTCCACAGAAAATGTTTGATTTTTGAGAGAGTTTGGAGTTCCCAAAATTTTCTTCCTAAAGGGATACGTAAGGGAGGTGGAGGCAACATTTCCACTATTATCATAGATGGCTAGACATAACTAATATGCATTTTTTGCAACATTTTTTACAGAACACTCTCCTTTCAAAGTTTGACCCCAATCCAAGAATTAGATGTGTCTTGACAGAGAAGTGTAGTTGCTCTAATAGCATTAGCTTCCATGGGTGAGAAGAGGCTGGAGATGACTGACTCATTCCACCTAGATGTTTTCCAATCAATGAGATTAGCCACTACAACTGCTTCTTGTGGAATTGGTGGACTAATGATACCTTAAAAGGGTAATGAGGAAATCCATGATCCTTATAAATTAAGGTGTTTAACTCATTCCTGATGCATTTTATCAACCCTGACTTTTATAGGTCCCTACTATCCAACATACTCTTCCAGCCCCAAGAAGCATTAGTGTTTGCTTGGGCATCCAAAGGAGATTGAATCTTTAGGTATTTTGCTTCAATTACTTGAGCCCATAAGGTATGTGGGTTGGTGACTAATCTCCAAGCCAACTTTGCAAGAAGAGATTTATTAAAGCATAGAAGTCTGAAGATCCCTGAAGCATAAACCACACTCATTTTTCTTTTTACAAAGAGTACTCCACCTAACCCAATTGATCCCTCTACCTTTTTTCACTTTTCGACCAAAATTCCCTAATGGCTTGCTCAAGCTTATTATAGACATTTTTTTGTCAATAAGAAGCATGACATAACATACACAAGGAGAGCAAATGCCATAGCCTTTAAGAGTATTTTCTTCCCTACAGGTGAGAGAAGTTTCGACTTCCACCCTTTTAGTAACTTAGAGTTTAGTCTATCTTGGATGAATGCAAAAGTTTAGGACTTTGATCGGCCAAATAAGGAAGGCAGACCAAGATAGATGCCATAGGATTGAAACTCCCTAATGTCAAGGGTAGAGATAATGTCTGATCTCAGGGGGGTGTTCTAGGGTTAAATAAGATAGTATATTTTTTAGAGTTAACGTGTAACCCAGAGACAAACTCATAATCCTGCAAAAGAACATTAATCCATGAAGCATTCTCAATTGTAGCAAGGGTAAAAAGCATACAATCATCAACAAAGAACAAATGATTAATGGTGGGGGCATGCTAAGAAACTTGAATCCTAGGGAGTATAGGGATACCTTGTTGGAGGTTAGTCTTTGGGACAGGGATCTTGGTAGAGAATGAAGATGCAAGGGTTGGGGGGCAACCTTGCCTTAGCCCCCTTTAAGGGATGATTTTATCGGAGAGAGTCGCATTGATTTTAATTTGGTATTCAACTGTGGTAATGCACTGCATCAGCCACTGAACCCACTTTTCTGCAAAACTCATGTCTTTTAGTGTGTGTTCTATAAAAGATCACTCCATTTTATCATAAGCTTTACAAAGGTCTAAATTCAAAGTCATATAACCATTACGAGCTTTTGATCTCTTGAAAAAATGGAGGTGTTCATGTGCCAAATAAATGTTATCTGATATGGCCCTGCCAAGGACAAAGGCACCCTGTGTTTGAATAATCTTGTTCTCGAAGATGAGTTTTAGTCCATTAGTCAGAAATTTTGTTGTCTTTGTATGGGATAGTACATAGACTAATTGGTCTCAGTTGTGACACCTCCTATGAATTGGACTTTTTGGAGATGAGGATGATGATGGTTTTATTAAGGCTTTTGTTGTATTACTTGTATTAAATCTTGACCCGTAGTATGGGATGGTACATAAACCAACTGGTCTCAGATGTGACATTTTCTATGGTTTGGACATACAACCACCATTAAAAAATGTTGTACTCCCTGTATTAGATCCTGACCCATTGTATCTCATTTTCTTTGAAATAACCGAGCAGACAAACCATCAATTTCAAAGGCTTTTGTCCCCTTCATTTGGAAAAGAATCCTTTTGATTTCATCAAGAGAGAAAGGGCAGCATAAGGAAGCAATCTCAAAGCCAGTTATGCAAGAGGGAGTGATGCTGAGAAACTCCAAATGGGGAATTGGGGAGGATGAGGTAAAGAGAGTGGTGTAGTGAGAGTAGATCTTAGACTTTATAAAGTCCTCCTTAAAAAGCCATTGCCCATTATTAGAATTAAGTTTGTTTGTTTGTTTTTTTTTTTTTTTTGGTAGAATTCTTTCGTCTCCTTTGGGCAGTTACAACATGGAAAATTTTGGTATTGCAGTCACCTTCTTGTAACCACTTGATTGTAGATCTCTAATACCAAAACATCTCTTCAGCTTTGGGATGAAACCAAGTGCATGATCAATTTGTAGGATTGTCAACAATAGTTTGAAAAATGGATTTATGTTAAAATTATTTTATTGCACTAACTATTATACATTTAATAGATATTATTTATGTAGATTTAGGCATCCTAACGGGTTCAAAATGGACTTAAGGGGTTAACAATAATCAATTACATGGCTTGAGGTATATTATGAAAACACTAGAAGTGGAGGATCTTGTATGTAATTGTATTATAGGTTTATGTGTAATACACAATGATCATGGATTTAAGTAGAATATATGCTTCAAGCAACTATGGTTTGGACAATTACATGATTTGCTGTGGCACCAATTCTTAAACCTATGTACGGAGAATTTTGGTGTTTGAAGTTATCTAAGGAAGATAAAAATAGGCAAAGCACAAGATCTTGATGAAATTTCATTAGAAGTATGGAAGAGCTTAGGAACTTATGGGCTAACTTGGCTAGCCAAGTTGTTAATAAAATTATGCATGTCAGATGAATGGGAGAAGAAGTATCTTAATTCTAATTTACAAAAATAAAAAGAGGTATTCAAAGCTGTAATAACTATAGAGACATCAAACTAATTAGTCATTGTTAATTGTATAATCAAGGAAAAATATGTGAGATTTAGGAAGAACAAGAGGAGATAACATGGTTCGGCCAGAGGCCTACGTCCACGGGAGAAAGAAGACTACTTTAGTTTTCATTAATTTTAGGGTTTTACAATGATCCACAATTTATAGGGTTTATTTCCACCGTCTTACCCTCTCTACCTGGGTACACGTTATGACCCGACCCAATACAATTTAACACTCCCCCTCAAGTTGGAGCATGGACATCATGAATGCCCAACTTGCTAAGAAGAAAATGATATTGTTCTTGACTTAAAGCTTTAGTAAAAATATCTGCCACTTGATGCTTAGAAGAAACATAAATTGTTTGAATTTTCCGAGCCTGAAGTTTTTCACGAATCACATGACAATCGATCTCAATATGCTTTGTTCGCTCATGGAAGACTGGATTTGCAGCAATGTGTATAGCCGCTTTATTGTCACAAAATAGGTCCATAGGTTCTGGATGCAAAACTTCTAAATCCTTAAGTAAATAGCGTAGCCAAGTCAATTCACAAGTTGTCGGGGCCATGGATCTATATTCCGCTTCAGCAGAAGATCGGGAAACAGTTGACTGCTTTTTACTCTTCCAAGAGATAGGACTTGATCCAATGAAAACACAATAGCCAGTAGTAGAACGACGAGAGGTGGCACAACTTGCCCAATCTGAGTCACAATAGGCATTGATATGTAGGTCGCTAGCAGAAGATAACAAAATGCCTTTCCATGGACAAGATTTTAAATAGCGTAAAATTCGAAATGCAGCATCCAAGTGAGGTTCTCTAGGTTTCTCCATAAATTGATTGAGAACTTGCACAGCATAGACAATATCAGGTCTAGTGACTGTGAGATAAATCAATCTTCCAACAAGTCTTCTATATCCTGTTGGAGTAGCAAGAAGTTCGCCATCTTCACTGTTCAATTTTAAGTTTAGCTCCATAGGACAATTGATGGGTTTGGATCCAAGTAGACCTGCATCATTAAGCATCTCCAAGGTATATTTCCTTTGAGAAAGGAAGATACCTTTAGTTGACCGAGCAACCTCAATGCCAAGAAAGAATTTGAGAGTGCCCAAGTCTTTGATATGAAAACGACTATGAAGAAACAATTTCAAAGCATTGATGGCAACTTATCGTTTCCAGTAATAATTATATCATCCACATAAACCAAAACAATAGTGATGCTAGACCCACTGGAAGATACAAACAAAGAATAATCAGCTAATGATTGTTTGAATCTAGCAAGTTGTAGAGCAGAAGTGAACTTGGAAAACCAATTGCGAGAAGCTTGTTTTAAACCATATATGGACTTGTGAAGACGACAAACCAAATTATTCTCCCCCTTTCGGAAAAAACCAAGTGGCAAAGACATGTAAACTTCCTCATCTAGATCATCCTGAAGAAAAGCATTGTTAACATCCATTTGATAAAGAGGCCAACCTTTAATTGAAGCAATAGCAAGGAGGCATCGCACAGTGACTAATTTTGCAACAGGGGAAAATGTTTGTAGTCAACACCTTCAATTTGAGTAAAGCCTTTGGCAACCAAGCGAGCTTTGTAGCTTTCAATAGAAAAATCAGCCTGATATTTAATTTTGTATACCCATTTACACTGGATAGCGACCTTGCTAGGGGGAAGAGGTTACAAGCTCCAAGTATGGTTTAGCTCAAGAGCCTTAATCTCATCAGCCATTGCAGCACACCATTTGGGATTATGGGAAGCCTCAACAAAGGAACGAGGTTCAGAATCATTAGAAATACTAAAAAGGAAAGCACGGTGAGTAGGGGAAAAAGCCAAATACGAAAGGTAATTATTGAGAGGATAAGGGCAAGAAGGAAGAGAAGCAACATTGCATTGATAGTCGTGGAGGTGAGGAGGAGGGCGAGTAGGACGAGTACTACGACGAAGAGGGATGCTAGGATCATCAGAGTGTGATTCTAGTAAAGAGGGGGTGGGGTAGGAAGAGGGGATACTGAATCATCAATTGCAGGACAAGGAAAGACAGGTGGAGAAGAGGTGTGGGGAGAAGGAATGGATTGAGGGAAAGAAGCATGCTGGTATGGAAATATCGTCTCATGAAATATAACATCCCTACTAGTGAATATCTTACGAGTGACAGGGTTATAAGTACGATATGCCTTTTGCCCATATGGATACCCAACAAAAATGCCTGGAATAGAACGTGGAGAAAACTTAGATTGATGAGGAGTTAAATTCTTAGCATAACATAAACAACCAAAAACACGAAGATGAGAATACTTAGGTGAAACACCAGTCACAAGCTCATTTGGGGTTTTCCCTTTTAACAAGGGGGTAGAGAGACGATTAATGAGATAAACTGCAGTCTGAACACATTCCCCTCAAAAAGTTAAGGGTAGATGTGCTTGAAAACATAAAGCTCGAGCAACCTCAAGGATATGTCGAAGTTTACGTTCAGCAACTCCATTCTGTTGAGGAGTAGCAACACAACTACGTTCATGAATTATGCCCAACTCATTAAAGTAAGAAGAGAGAGAGAGAGAAACTCAAGACCATTATCACTACAAAATTTCTTGACAAGGCAATTAAATTGTGTTTTTACCATGGCAATGAAATTTTTAAGAAGACATTGAGTTTCAAACTTGTGACGCATAAGAAAAAAACCCAAGTACAGCGAGAATAATCATCAACAATGGTAAGAAAGTAATGAGCACCAGAAAATGAAGCAATAGAAAAATCACCCCATATGTCACAATGTAAAAGAGAAAAAGGACAATTGCTCCGTTCAACATGCACTGGAAAAGGTAAACGTGATTGTTTAGCAAGAGGAAAAATATCACAATGTCGAGGTGAAATGGTAACATCAAAAACACTTTGAGATAAAAAAATTGTGAGGAAAATGAGACGGATGCCCTAAGCGCCAATGCCACATGTCAAAATTATGTGGAGTGTGGGAAACAGATGAAGCAAAATGACCATGAGCACGATAAAAGTAGAGACCAGCATGCTTTTCACCAATCCCAATCACCCGTCTCGTGGTGAGGTCCTGAAAAACACAAAAATCAGGAAAGAAAATAATAGCACAATGTAGAGATTTGGTGAGTTGACTGATAGACAATAAATTATAATGAAAATCATGAACATAAAGCACTTCATGAAGGTGAATAGAAGAAGATAAGTGAGCAGCCCCTTTGTGAGTCACTAGGACAGATGTACCATTGGGTAGACGAATAGGTCTAGAATGAGCATAAGGTAAAACATTATTTAAAAGATGCAAAGAGTGGGTTATATGATTGGTGGCACCTGTATCAATGATCCAATGAGATGAAGAAATTGAGGAACAACAAATAGACTCACCAGATAGATTAGCAGAAGGTTGAGGGCTTCCAAGATTGGCAAATTGCATAAACTGTTGGTACTGCTCAACTGTGAGAGATGGGCTAGAGCTAGGAGCCACTGTAGAAGTTGCAACACTGGATGAAGAGGAACCTAAATCTGGCACTTTAGGAGGAAAACCATGAAGTTTATAACAACGAGCCTTCAAGTGCCCTTCACGTCCACAATGATCACACTTAGGTCTTGATCGATGAATGCCAAAAGAACGACTCGCACGGCTAGAATTATTGCGAGTAGCGGCAAGGGCAACGGCATCAGGATGAGTAGCTACAGAATGAGTAATCCGCAATTCGCGTTGTCGCTCTTCTTGAAGAACCATAGAAAACACTTTATTGATATTTGGAAGAGGTTCTATGGTCAAAATCTGACAGCTAATAATAGAATAGCTATCATTAAGGCCCATTAAGAATTCAAATACCTTCTCTGCTTGATGTAATGTTGTCAATTCCTTTAAGGCCCCACAAGAGCATTGTGGAATAATAGAAAGTGAAGCCAACTCATCCCAAAGAGCTTTCAATTTATTAAAGTAAACTGAAACAGAAGACTGACCTTGAGTGTGATTACTAATAGTCCGTTTCTAGTGAAATATGCGAGTGGCATTCCCTTCAGTAAAACGCTCCGCCAAATCATTCCAAAGATCATAGGCCGTATCAATAAAAGCTACTGAAGATAAGATCTCTGGAGAAATAACATTAAGGATCCAAGATAAGACCATATCATTGCATCTAATCCAAGCATCGACTGCAGAAGGTGGGGATGAAGGTTTAGATAAGGTGCCAGTGATAAAACCAACTTTATTCTTTGCAGAGAGAGCCATCCGCACAGCCCGTCGCCAAGTGTGATAATTATTGCCAGTGAGGACTTGAGTGACCAGAGTGATGCCCGGATCGTCAGAAGGATGAAGATAATAATGTGAATGATAACCACTGGAGTCAATGGTACACGTCGAAGCATCCAAAGAGGTAGCCATCTTTTGCAATAAAAAAAGACAAATCGTGCACTAATAGGGTTGCCAATCAAATTAAATTTAATCCTCTATTTTGGCTGTATCTGTTGTGCAAGAGATGGGCAACAAGAGATGGTTGCCAATTGAATAAAATAAGAGCTTATGTTTTGTCTTTATATGCTTTGCATAGAAAAATCAACTTATATCCTCTTTGGACAAAAATCAACTTCTTCTTAATTCCAATGACGACTGAGTCATTCTCTTGAAATCTTCCCAGTGATGTGTCGATTACCCTCTGATCTGCCTTCGCTGATTGAACCTGTTGACCTTCTCTTTCTTTTCTATCACAGAGGTTTTGCGCCTCTTGGATTAGGGTTACCCAATGAAATCAGAGGAAGAAAAAAAATTTGCAGCAAACGAAGAGGCGTGGGAGAGAAAAAAAATTGTAGCACTTATAGAGATGGATCGAGAACCTTAACTGATACCATGTTAATTGTATAATCAAGGAAAAAGATGTGAGATTTAGGAAGAAAAAGAGGAGATAACATGATTCGGCCAAAGGCCTACGTCCACGGGAGAAAGGAGACTACTTTAGTTTTCACTAATTTTAGGGTTTTACAATGATCCACAATTTATAGGGTTTATTTCCACCGCCTTACCCTCTCTACCTGGGTACGGGTTATGACCCGACCCAATACAATTTAACAGTCATACTATGAAATTATGGGAGAGACTAATTAAAACTCTCTTAAAACAAGTAACCACAATTACAAAAAATCAATTTGGTTTTATGTCAAGACGATTTACAATGGAAGTTATTTACTTTATTAGAAGACTTATGGAATTGTGTAGAGAGTGCAGGAAAGATCTTCATATGATTTTTATTGACCTAAAACAAATTATGATAGAGTTCCTAGAGTGTTAATTTCGCAAGTACTAGAGAAAAGAAATGTTTCAAGTAATTATGTGGACATAGTCAAACATATGTATGATGGTTCAGTGACAAGTGTAAGAACAATGGATGAACAAAGTGGTGAATTTCCAATTACGGTTGAGCAACATCAAGCATTAGCTTTAAGTATGTATTTATTTGCGTTTATAATGGATGAATTAATCAAAGACATTCTAAATGAAGTTCCTTGATGATGTTTTTTCTGATGATATTGTGTTGATAGATAAAACACAAGTAGGGATCAATACCAAGTTAGAATCATGGAAAACAACTTTGAAACCAAATGCTTTAAAATAAGTAAAAGAAAGACATAATATCTTTTTTATAATTTTGGCCATGATCGAACAGGTGATGAGGTGGTGAAACTTAATGTGAAGAGTCATCAAAGTGATTATTTTTAAGTACGAATAAATAAATAAAAAAAGGTGATATAGAGGATGATGTTTTCAAAGAATTAAATTATGATAGATGAAGTGGAGAAGTGCGTCTGGGGTCTTGTATGATTGATGTATGCCTTTAAAACTAAATGGAAAATTTGATAGGACCGTCACACGATCAACTATGATGTATAATGTTGAGTGTTGGACTGCTAAGAAACATCACATAGATAAACTCAGTATAACAGAAATGATAATGCTAAGATGGATGAACGGCAAAAGCAAGAAGGATAAGATAAGATATCATTATATTAAAATTGGTTTCGGAGTACCTCAAACAAGTGATAAGCTAAGAGAAAGTCATTTGAGGTGGCATACCCACGTTCGGTGGTAGTTTGCAAATGCCCTTGTGGGGAAGTGATTTAATCCAGATTGAAGGAATTAGAAGAGCTAGAGGCAGACCTAAGATAACCTTAAGAGAAGTGGTGTGACATAGCTTAAGCCTTGTATCTAGTATGATTCCAAAACAAAGCTGATTCAAAGCTAGGCAAGATTTCATATAGCTGACCCCATTTAGTTGGGACAAGGCTTGTTGATGTTGTTGTAATTAATTAATTATGTATATTTAACTAATTAGTAATTATCGATTCCTTCTCAAATTCCAGTTCTTTACTATACAAGTCAAATTAAGATTTACATATTGAATCAAGCTAGGAATATGGAACCTAATTGCATTTGGACTTAACAAGGCAATTCATCGGGCTTCCTATATAAAGAGAACAATAAAAGGAGGTCATAACAAATCAAGCCTTCCATCTTATAGCTCTTTGTTTTTGGAACTATAACGTGGGTGAGTATATGAACTTTTCTTGTATTAGAAGGATATCCTTTTTCGGCCATCTTGCCTTGGTGGATTGGAATTTCGTCCCGCCAAACACCATAACTAGGTTATTCCCTAAACAAATCTAGAGACTGATTAGTGAACCTAACTCTACTTGGGCTAGAGTGATTAAAGGGAAATATTTTCCCCGTACTCTCCTTTGCATTACCTTGTTTGAAGAAGCTTTTAGTTAAGCACATTGGGGATGGTGAGGATACTCACTTTTGGTTTTGACCCTTGGATTTCTTGCATTCCTTCTAAGGTTATTCCCCATAAGCTTGTCAAAAACAAGTAAATCAAGTGGGTATCTCAAGCTCAAGTTAATAGAGAATGGGATGTTTCTTGCCAACTATCTCTTCTTCTCTTTGTTTCTTAGTTCTAGGGTTTTTTTTGGAGAGGACACTTGGCTTTGCTCCTTGTCTAGCTTGGAAAAATTTTCTATTCAAATGGCTACTCTTTACTCTTCTTTTGATATTCTCTTGGGGTTGAGTGTATTAAGTGGTGGAACTCTTCAAGAAAAAAAATTTCATCTTCATCCCAGGTGTAAACTTTTTTGTGGAAGGTATTTTATAATGGCTAAGTGATCAAGGCTTTGTTAGGTAAGTGGTCCACCTCAAGTGTGTTGTGTTTTTCCTGAATCAGTTTGTGAAAGAATGCAAAGAAAAACTCTAATTTTGATAAGTAGGTTGCTTACCTTGATGGGTAAGTCTTATGTATTTATAAATAAACATGGCTGTTGTACAAGATTCGTTTACAATATTCAAATTTGAATTCAAAAATAAAAACTTGAATTCAAATTTAAAAACTTGAATTTGAAAATTGAATTCAAAAATCAAATTCAAACCATAACAGATCCGTTATGGTCTTTCATCCCCCCCCCCCCCTCAAACTCTGCATTAGCAGGTGCAAGAGTTTGTCTCTATGCTTGAAGAAAGCTTGTGATGTTAAGCCCTTAATAAACACATCTGCAATTTGATCATCTGACCGAACAAAGTGCACTTTTATGGTGTTATTCTGAACCAAGTCTCGGACAAAATGATAGTCCACTTCTATATGTTTTGTGCGAGCATGTAGCACTGGATTTGCAGCCATTTGTGTTGTAGACACATTATCACAATAAATGTCCATTCCTCTTGGAAGTTGTACTTGCAAATCACGTAGAACATAAGAAAACCATAGTAACTCAGATGTTGTGACAGCAAGGGATTTGTACTCAACTTCCGTACTTGATCTAGATACTGTAGATTGTTTCTTGGTAGACCATGATAACAAATTATCCCCAAAAGAAGTGCAAAACCCACTAGTTGATAGAGAATGGGATGTTTCTTGCCAACTATCTCTTCTTCTCTTTGTTTCTTAGTTCTAGGGTTTTTTTTGGAGAGGACACTTGGCTTTGCTCCTTGTCTAGCTTGGAAAAATTTTCTATTCAAATGGCTACTCTTCACTCTTCTTTTGATATTCTCTTGGGGTTGAGTGTATTAAGTGGTGGAAGTCTTCAAGAAAAAAAATTTTCATCTTCATCCCAGGTGTAAACTTTTTGTGGAAGGTATTTTATAATGGCTAAGTGATCAAGGCTTTGTTAGGTAAGTGGTCCACCTCAAGTGTGTTGTGTTTTTCCTGAATCAGTTTGTGAAAGAATGCAAAGAAAAACTCTAATTTTGATAAGTAGGTTGCTTACCTTGATGGGTAAGTCTTATGTATTTATAAATAAACATGGCTGTTGTACAAGATTCGTTTACAATATTCAAATTTGAATTCAAAATTAAAAGCTTGAATTCAAATTTAAAAACTTGAATTCAAAAATCAAATTCAAACCATAACAGATCCGTTATGGTCTTTCATCCCCCCTCAAACTCGCATTGCGGTGCAAGAGTTTGTCTCTATGCTTGAAGAAAGCTTGTGATGTTAAGCCCTTAATAAACACATCTGCAATTTGATCATCTGACCGAACAAAGTGCACTTTTATGGTGTTATTCTGAACCAAGTCTCGGACAAAATGATAGTCCACTTCTATATGTTTTGTGCGAGCATGTAGCACTGGATTTGCAGCCATTTGTGTTGTAGACACATTATCACAATAAATGTCCATTCCACTTGGAAGTTGTACTTGCAAATCACGTAGAACATAAGAAAACCATAGTAACTCAGATGTTGTGACAGCAAGGGATTTGTACTCAACTTCCGTACTTGATCTAGATACTGTAGATTGTTTCTTGGTAGACCATGATAACAAATTATCCCCAAAAGAAGTGCAAAACCCACTAGTTGATCGGCGTGTGTCTGGACATCCTGCCCAATTTGCATCAGTGTAACCAGCTATGAAAGAAAGTTGGGTTGGTTTCAAGAGAACACCAGCACCAATAGTGTGATTGACATAACGTAAAATACGTTTTGCTGCTTGTAGATGATCTTCTGTGGGAGATTGCATAAACTGACACACTTGATTGACTGTATAGGAGATATCTGGTCTAGTGATTGTCAAATATTGTAAGGCTCCTACTAATTGTCTGTATGGTGTTGGATCAGGTAGGGGATAACCTGTTGTTGATGATAACTTTGTTCCAACTGCAATTGGGGTTGTGCATGGCTTTGAAGTCTCCATTCCTGTAGACTTTAATAAATCAATGGAGTATTTACTTTGAGTGAGTAAAAGACCATCTGAACTTCAATTAGCCTCAATTCCCAAGAAGTAATGCAAGTGTCCCAAATCTGCCATTGCAAATTCTTTGCTCAGGCTTTGAATCCACTAATTGACAAAGTTGTAGTGGGACCCCACAAATCACAGTAAATAAGCTGTAATGGTTGAGTAGTTCTACTAACTGAAATAGAAAAGGGTAATTTGTGATCTTTGCCAAGTTGGCAAGCATCACAAATTTTATTGGATCCAAGTGTTTCAAAGGAATTAAATAAGACATTATTTCTCAAAAGAGTAAGTACTGCAGAAGAATGATGACCAAGCCGGCGATGCCAAATATCAGAAGAAGCTTTATTTCCATAAAGAGCCAAAGGAGGCACAGCATTGGCCGAGAAAGAATACAATTTATCTTTGACTGGACCCTTCAGTAGAGTGATGCCTGACTCCAAATCCTTAACACAGAAACCCCATGGAAAAAATTCAACAGAACAATTATTGTTAGATGTAAGTTGAGAAATGAAAATTAAATTCTTTGACAATTGGAGAACTATTAGTATGTCATTAAGAGATAAATGATTTGAATTTGTTTTCAAAGTTGAGGAGCCTATATGAGTTATAGGGAGTTTCTTACCATCACCAACTGAAACCTGGTCTTCTCCTTTGTAAGTGGCAGATCGCTGTAGTATGGCTGGATCAAATGACATATGGTTGGTAGCACCTGAATCCGGTATTCACTTTGCATCATTCTGTGGTGTAATGTGTTGGGTATTTTGGGTACCATATAAGCCAGCATAAGGAATGTAGGGTGGTGGATTAGGATTATTTCTGCTCTAGGCATAACGGAAATAGCATCTATTGGCCATTTTCTTAGCACATATTTGACATTTGAAGAAATTAGTATTAAAGATGTTTTGGTTTGGTCGGTTATAGGAATTTTGAGATCTTGGAGAGCCATTTGATGAATTTCGGAAGTCAGATCTAGGTGGGACACATGTCCGTGTTGGAAGGGCTTGTGCAGGGTCATTTCAAGGCTGCTAATGAGGGGATCTCTTTAATCGAAGTTTGGTTCAACTGTACGGAGTTGTTTGAGCTAGGTTTTACCTTGGACCAGTAGTTCGTGATTGGTAATACTATTTAACACCCATTTTGTTGGAGATTAATTTGTAGCAGCCACTGCTACAAGCAACCAGTGGTGTAGATTACGCCACGTAATCAAAATAAATTGAATAGTGGAGAACCAAATGGTAGGGGTTTAACTGCAAATACAACTTTTTATTTTTACATCCTAAGGGTTTAATAGTTTACTAATTTACAAAATGAACCCTTCCATTTGTCCGCTCTCAACTAGGGTTCGATTGTTCATAATCCACCATTCTCCCATACCCTACTTGAAGGTTATATCTTGACGAATCATCTTCTTCAAGAATCGTTGGGTTCAGTGAGTTTGGAGAGTGATGTTGAGATTTGTTTTAGGTCTTCTGAAAAAAAGAAAAAGAGGGTATCTCCTTTGTTTTTTTAGTACTATATATGGTGAGCTGTTGAGTGTTAATGAATGTCATTTTGTCTGCGGGGCAAATTTTTCCTTCTGGTAAACACTTTGTAATTCTTATGGGGATGCTAAGGTTTTAGAGACCAGAGGTGAACCTACTGTTGGTGAATACATATATGCTTGGTGCTTTAGGGTCTTTTGTTTTGTTTTGTTTGAATTTGAGTGTGCAACGCTGCAAATGAGCAGGTGGGGTTTTTATATAGCTTTAACTACTGGTTGGCCCCATAAAGCTGCAGAGGTAACTTGTTCCTTGTTTAGTCTTGCAAGAAATTACTAGGTAGAATTTGGGCTCTTTTTTGTATCAATTATCATTCTCTTTTATGTTTACTGAAAAGAAATAAGTACAAGAATTCATTATTAGAAAAGAATGAAAAATGGTTTGGTGAATTTTGTTAAAAGTAAATTATAGAATGAAAAATAAGTTTGTTGTCAAAATAAAAAATTGTTAAAAAATAATAGTGAGCAAGTAAGAAAAGAAGAAAAGTATGGTTTTTATTAAAAAAATATGTATTGACTATTTTACCCTCATCTTAACTATAAATTTTAAATAAACTTGCACATAAATGAAGAAAATAAAATTCTCACCAGAATCCATAATAGACAAAAGTCAGATTTTGGAGGTTTTTTATTATTTTAAATAAAAATAAAATTAATAATAGATACCAAATTATTTAAAATAATGAAAATTTCTCATAATTGAAAAAATGATAATTGATACAAAAAAGAACCTTAGTAAACTCACTTTGGGTTTTAGTTTGAAGACTTTTATTCAAGTTACCTACCCACCCAGTTTTACTTGCATCGCTTGATTCAGGGAATGTGAAATTGGCAGTTGCTTACTTCCCTTGTTGGATAGGATGATTCTGCCTGCAAAAGAACTTAACGCATTCAAAAGCCAAGAAACTGTGATGGAAAGAGCAAATCCTTAGTCAAGTTCTCAGTTCAAATAGAACTCGCCCAGGAATCGTGACTTCTCTTCAACTTGGCCTATCACTTGCCGAAAGCAATGTCGCAAGTATTGTCACTCTCCAGAATCGGGGAGGTAAGCTGAGCTGGAAACACACTTTTGGAGAGAAAGAGAGATTGCAAACTTGCTTGGGCAAATCGAAATAGAGGTTCGAGAGTCCGGTAAATGGAGGGGATTTATTTTGCAAATTAGCAAATTATTAAACCCTTAGAATGTAAAAATAAAAAATCTTATTTACAATTGAACCCTTGCCCCTGATTCTGCACTGTTCAATTTTATTTTGATTACGTGGCATAATCTATACCATTGGTTACATGCAACAAATAAAAATCCCATTTTGTTCACCCTAGCTAAGTTCCTCTCTAATGTCGCTTTCCTAACTTTTAGATGTTAGGCTCAACTGCTTAATCTGTTGATTCACAAGAGGCTGTGCATTGGTGGAGCTGCAATAGCCAAGGGGTTATGCTGCTCCGGCGGCTTTCCGCCCTTCCTGGCCCCAGTAATCTCTTTTTCCGTGACTTGCTCTTCTTCTACTTAAAGCCTTATGCCATCTAAATCTCTCAGGAGCTTCTTGCGGGTGGTCATATCACCTCATAGTGAGTGTTTTTTTCTTCTTCTAGAAATTGAAACTATTTTAGAATTCGAATTCAATTTGATTTTTTATTTCACTTAAATAAAATACAAATTCCGAGCATACCATTACTGAAACAGAAATTACCCTAGACAATTGAAATAGAAATAGAAATAGAAATAGAAATAGAAATCGTACCAAATAATCCCTTTTGAAACCATACAGCTTTGTGCCATCATCTCCAGTACATCTCAGGATCTCTTATTAAATAAATATTTGATTCACTTAGTTCATCATATCCCTACCACCTTACACATGACGGTAGAGAATTTCTGAATTGTAAATCCATAACAACAATCATATTCCTTTCTACAACAATTCCATTCAATCAAAACTCTATTGCTTTCGCCTGATAATTGAATAACAGGGAGTGCTTGACGGCGTAGTCTCCTCTACCCTCAATTGCGTGCTTGACGGCGTAGTCTCCTTTACCCTCAATTGCGTTGCCGTCCTTCAGTTGATTCTGGCACTGGCAAGGCGGCTTCTTTGCCTGCTGCTGCTGCTGCTGCTGCTGCTGCTGAGTTCTTTGTGCAATTCGAGCGGCGAAGTCGTCGAAGCAATCCGCCATGGAGCGAAATGGGATTTCAGGGAAGAGAGAACTTGCTTCCACATCCTTGATTCCATCAATGGAGAAATTTATCTGACACCCCTTTATGAATATGTCGTGGGTCAGAGCCGCCACCACACTGCGCGGAAGAACATTCTCTGTACCAAGGAAAAAACAGAAGAGAGGTTAGAAAACTGGAAATCTGGAAATCTGGAAATCTGGTGGTGGGTGTTTCGGAGGAACTAGGAAGGAGAGTAAAACCACCTGCTGCGGCGGAGAGAAGGTTGTCTTCGGTGATGGTCTCTCGAGGGAGCGTTTTGCCCAGCTTCTTCTCCCACAGCTCAGCGAGTTCGTTCACGTTGAGGAAGTTGCAGGACGGTCGGAAATGCACAGATCTGTTTAGGGTTCTCTCGTCGTCCACCGCCTTCATCGTGAACTTTCCGATGTCTTTTCCGGCCACGAAATATGCTGTTCATCACAATTCCATTCTCCCTCATTCATTTCCCACAATAATAATAATAATATTAAATTAATAATAAGAGTAATAATGAAAGAAAGAAATAAAGAAATTCATTTTCTAGCCTATCACATGAATACAAAAAAAAAAACACTTCACTATTCTAGCCCTTTACTCCCTAGATAGAGGATAATCTTGCTTTGATTATCTATCCTCGTGTATTAAGGAGAGTCTACCTTAATGTTTATCTCTTGAGTCCAGATCCTCTACCTAACGGCTAACAGTAGAAGATTGTATTCACCTTACACAGTGTCCACATTTAAATATTTATGATCTACTCTATTAATGCTCAGAAGTAAACTCCTCTTTTAAATATAAGATAAAAAAAAGTGTAACAAGAACACACAATAAAAAATCCCAACTCCCTCTTCAATATAGGGTAAAAGTGTCATTAAAATAGATTGTGCGGTCCCAATTTTGAAGTCATACTTCTAAAATATAGTATCACTTTTATGAGTTTCATACCCTATGAAAGGCTGACCATATGTTACCACTTGAGTTTGAATATTCTACCTATTTGATGGGTAGAGATTTGTACTCCTTTACATTGCTCTACTGCACACTAACTAGAAAGAAGGTCCATTTCTGATTTTTTTGTTATAATTTATTAATATATCTCAATTCTTCAACTGGTGTAGAAAAACATGAAGAGGACATAGATCTCTATTAATCAACTAGCTTTACTAATCTAATTTGTACTTAAATCATTAAAATAAACCATACACATGGTAGTTAGATTTTTCTTTCAACGAGAAGTAATTTCTTGAAAACAAAGCACATGAGAAGTCAGTCATACAGATCTTAGCACATGAGAAGTCAATTATACAAATCTTCCATGAAGAAAAGTATTTTTTTTTTTTTTTTTTTTGAGTGAAAATGAAGAAAAGTAAATAAATAAATTAATAAAGAATGTTGGTCATACGAGGAAAAGTATAATACGAAACAGGCATAAATTCTACGAGAGCGTGCGTTCGTACCTTTGACGCTACCATCACCGTAGATTTGGAAGCGATCCAAGGGTGGAAGAACCTCGGAAGGGTGAGTGTTATCATGGTAGGGCCAAGCAGCGACGGAGTTGCAGCAGATGTAAGTGTAGGGAACCAGTGCTTCCTCAATCGCCCTTCGAATGACGCGCTTCTCCTTATACATTCTTAGCCCTGGTTCCACTGGATCAGCCCTGTCTATGTCATGTCCAAACTCCGATGGCAGAAACCTCTGCAAAACCCGCAGGCATATCAAGTGTTTGTTCTTTTTCCCTAGAGAAAATAAAATGACATCTCTGATCAGCTTCACACCTTAACAGTTCCCACGGCTTTGATGACTTCAACCAGGCTGAGCTGATCTGTGATGCTTTCTCCACCTACAGCTGATATCACAACCTCGATCTTCTGCTCCTTGAGTAGCTTCTCCATGAACTCCTTGTCCTTGATCGACCCCTTAATCATGGAAAGAAGAAGCAAACATTATTAACCCAGAAACACACACAGAGAGCTAGCGAGAGGGAGAGAGAGAGTATACCTGTTGGATGATTGCACCTTTGTCTTGAAGGGCTTTAATGGTTTGGGATTTGAAAGAGGTGGACCTGACAAGAACGTAGGTTGGTCGGCCGGTCTCCAAACAAGCTTCAGCAACAAAGCGGCCGATGAAGCCAGTGGCACCAACTATGAGAGTTCTGCTGTCGGAGGAACCAGGTTGAGCATCTGGGGCGATAGTCATCTTTACACTTGATCAGAGTCCTCTCTTTCTCCTCTTCTCTTCTTGGGTAAGTAGTAGTTGAGGAGGAAGAGAGAGTACTACTGTGCAGAGAGCACAAGAGATTCACTTATCAAGTTATAGAAATAAAGTTTCCTTCAAAACCATGGAAAAGGTTGACGTGAGTGACTGGGTGAAGTGTGGTGATATATATATATATATATATTCAAACTTAAACAAAGGGCAGAGAGAGAGAGAGAGAGAGAGACAGAGAAAGGTGTCAAGAGATCGACAAAAGCTTTTGCATTAAATTTGAGGGAATTAGCTAACCCCCGAACCAAACGGTCTGCTACCTTTGCACAACATCTTCAGTGTTGATTGGGCCATTTCCCCCAGTAGAGTTTCAGTTAATTCCCATTCTATTTAGTCTAGGCACTTGGAAGGTTAGGTGAAGGGGTTGGATTTAATTCCCAGGATGGTATTCATATTCCTACTCTTTTATCCACCTGAAGTTCTTCCTTCGCTTTCAACGCTTCATGACTTGAGCATTTTCCACTTTTTGCCCCTTCATAAAACGATCTGGCACTGCAATGGACAGATCTAAGGATGTAATTTTGCAACATTGGCATATGCATACCTAGCACTGCAAGTTCGACTCTTTTTAAGTTGAGCCAGCCTTGAACATAAGGGTGTCAATTGCGTATCGAAACTGTTTAACCGTATCGAACCGCGCCGTCTAAAACTGCACCGTACCGTACCGTTCAAAATTCGGTACGGTACGTACCGAAACCAAATTTCTTCAGTACGGTTCCGGTTTTAGGTACTCATACCGTTGGTACATACCGAAACCGTACCGTATCAAATTAAGAGATCTAAATTGTAATTTTACACTTAAAACACTTAACCTTTTCCCTATCCCTAATTCCCTATTTCAAATTTTCGTTTCATCATTCACTCATCTTCTTAGATTTACTTGTTTTGTCTCTATTAATTAGATTTATTTAATTTATCTATGTTAATTTCAAATTATATCGATTGGTTGATCACAATTTCATTAGGATCTTAATGAATTAATCACAAAAGTGGCATAAGTTCATTCGTACCAAAATTGTATCGCACTAGATACCGTATTTAAACCGTTTTCCCGTACCGATTTAATACCGAAACCGTATCGAACCGTTTTTATAGATACCGAAACCGTATTGTACCAGTTCTGATTTTCGGTATTCAAAGTTGGTACCGTATCGAATTACCGAAACCGTACCGATTGACACCCTTACTTGAACATCATGTGGCTTGGGTTGGGTTTGGTTCGGGTGAATTGGATTATTATTTTTGAGTATGGATCCTCCACCCACATAGAGAGAAAATTTTCAGTTGGTTTGATTATATTCATAGTAGTTGTCTAATTTACAAATAAAATTTACTTTTGAACGAAAGAGAGAGAAGAAATTGATTCTTACATCTTTGGAATTTTCTTAAAAAAAGAGGATTTTGTTTTTTAAATTGGACTAGTAACATGAATTTAATTATGTGAATTGAAAATTTTCCACTCTCCATATGGGCAGAGGATTAATCATATTCATTATCCGTGGCTCGAAGTGAAATTGCCCAAGCATAGGCCAATATGTTGAACATGCTTTGAGCTTCGCACAATACTTTATCAAGATCTCGATTTACTAAAAAAACCAAGAGAAACATAGGGTAAACAAAATCTGGCTTTTAAGTTAAGGGTAATTTTCATCTGGACCCCCTGAGGTTTGATCCATGTCATTTTTAGTCCAAAGAAATGGATACTTTGCATCTGCCTCCCCTGAGATATCCAATAAAGCTAATTAAGGACAAATTGTGCTTTTTATGACCAAAATACCCTTATATCTATTATTCCATAAGATTTACATCATATCATCACAATTAAATCCAACGGTAAGAATAGAAAAAAAGGTATTTACATCTTATAAATTTATGAATTATTAATCTTTGAATGTAAAAAATTATTAAATCTTTAAACCCTAAATGTTTCATCTTCCTTAACTCCCATCCCCACCACTACCACCACCGTCACAGCCACCGTCACAGCCACCTCCAAAGCCCAGAAAGCAGATTATACACCACCACTACTACCACCGCCACTGCCAGTGCCGCCCCATTATTGTTACTAGCATTCTCTTTCTTGGCAGCATCCACACCTTCAAAACGCCCTTCTCAACTCCAATCTTGTTGCAGAAGTCTTCGATCAATTCTTTGTCACTCTTCTGCATCTTCCTACCCAGCTTCTCCGAGATCCAACCGCAACCATTGTGGGAGAAAGAAAAAAACTCTACGAAAACCAATACACCAACAGAAACCCTAAGTCAATTGAATTTGCACACCCTAAGTCAATCGAATTTGCACATCAGCTTTAATGTCCAGAAGGAAGAGTGAATTTGCACATCGGCTTTAATGTCCAGAAGGAAGAGTGAATTTGCACATCGGCTTTAATGTCCAGAAGGAAGAGTGCCGAGGTAGCGCCCGCCATCGATCGGAGACTGAGGAGATCAGATCAGGTTCGCACAAGGGATCTGGATTTCCAAACGTCAAAGAAGAAACAAGAATTGAACATCTCTAATACTTTTTCAGACAGATTTTTTGAATTTCTTGGGGGAAGTCAAGCATGACTAAGCATCGCAATTGAGATGTTGGAAAAAACTCGGCTTGATCCCGGTGTCTGAAATGAAAATGCTTCAACTTCAAAGCTGAGATGTACCAGAAGGTGGTCTCGAGCGTTAGTATTACCCAGTTTGTATACATTAATTCTTGGGTTTTCTTCTTTTCCCCCCTTTTGCTTTTCTTCTTCTTTACCCCCAATTCATTGCAGATATGGAGTTTCATTAGGTTAATTGTGCTACACGTTCTGTTTTCTAAAAGAAGATATATTATTGTGAATGAATCTACTACAATGTAGACTATAGCAATGTCAGGATTAAGCCGGAACTAGTGTTTCTTCTCTTTGAATTCGAGCAATTTTCAGTGTTTCCTCTTTTCCTCCTCCTAGGCTTGGTAGTTGGGACGGCGGCGCCGGCAGTGGCGGTGGTAGTAGTGGTGGTGGTGTATAATCTGCTTTGCTTTGGAGGTGGAGGTGGAGGTAGTGGTGGGGATGAGAGTTAAGGAAGCCTAAACATTTAGAGTTAAAGATTTAATAATTTGTTTACATTCAAAGATTAATCATTCATAAATTTATAAGATGTAAATACTTTTTTTATTCTCATCGTTGGATTTAATTGTGATGATATGATGTAAATCTTACGAAATAATAGATATAAGGGTATTTTGGTCATAAAAAGCACAATTTGTCCTTAATTAACCTTATTGGATACCTCAGGGGAGGCAGATGCAAAGTATCCATTTCTTTGGACTAAAAATGACATAGATCAAACCTCAGGGGGTCCAGATGAAAATTACCCTTAAGTTAATTAAAGTCACTTGGTGTTGTGCTGATTTTGAAAGTTTCGCCTCTAGTTTTCAATATGCACTGTGCCATTTTGATGATTTTGTTGGATAAAAACCAAAGATATCTTCTACTTCTGGTGGATTTTATTTTTGTTTTTATTATTTTATTATTTTATTATATATATATATATATATATATATATATATATATATATATATATATATATATATATATGATATACATATATTTTAATTTTTTTGGTAATAACGCATTAAAACTGCATTCATGATAAACTATCGAGAGAAACAACCTGACGGTAAGAAATCCATCAATTAGGGAGAGGAAATGGGCCAAACAGTCAAACTCGCCACTGACCAGGTCTTCCTAGCCAAGGTGTCTGGTAAAGCATTAGACACTCTAGAAATAAAAAAGAAAGATACATACATCAATATCCTGACATAGCCTTAAAATATCTCCTAAAAAGACTAACATCCCAATCTAAGACCAAATTGATGCCTTTTAAGAAATGGATAATCGATTGATTATCAAAACATATTTAAATACATCTATATCCACTTCGAATAGCATTCTGAAGAGCATCACGAAGGCACAAAGCTTCAACAATTAAAGAAGACAAGAATTTTTGAACCTAAAACAACATGCAACAGATTTCCACTTAGAAAAAGAAAAGCATAACCAATCCCATTTTGTTCTTTAGATGTTGTAAAACTAGCATCACATAATACTGTGAATACTGTAGATATAGATTGAAAAGAAAAAAGAGGGAAATACACCTAATTTAAATGTTATCCTCTTGTAGAGAATCCACCATATGACCATCTCATTTCCTTCTTCTTCTTCTTCTTGTCAAGAATTAATTAGTAGCCTTATATGCTTGTTGAACCACCACAATCGGAGGGGTGTCTTTTTGTCGAAAGATCAAGAAATTATGACCAAACCATATATGTCATATTATGAAACAAAATCTTGCATAAATTGCACAAAACTCCTCCTTACCCAATCGCTGAAAATTCAACCATTTAAAAATAAAATCAGATAAAGAAAGAAAAGACTTTGGCGTTGGTGAGTATCTAATCGAACTACCATACCAAACGGCTCTCGCAAGCTTGTAGTAGGAAGATTTTGCCATCAAATAAAAAATGTAACTCTATCCATCCCTTGAGATTATTGTTTTAAAGTATATTAAAACTCCTTGTATTTGTAACTCAATGTTTTCAAATTATTAACCTAATATTCTAGATTCTAGCAAGCAATGGTAGACTTGGGTCAAGAATCATATTAATACTTTTCAACGATTTTGTAAGAAAATAGCTCATCCATTGTGTGTAATTGTGTAAAGCCTTCAAATGGCATGTGTACGTACAAATTATTAAATGAAAAAACCATGAATTAAGTGTAAAAAACACATTTAAGTTGGATGGGGAAAGTTCCCTGGTTTCAATTTTCAACGATTTTTTTTTTTAGATTTTTTTTGTAAGATCTCGGTCATATCTTGGTTTTTAGTTGGTCGACATCAATCTCAAGACAAAAATTTTGAACCATGATTTTGGACGACTTAGCCTAACCCTATTCATTTTTAGCCCCTAACCTTGACTTTTTTTTTTTTTTTTTTTGGTAATCCCTAACCTTGACTTTCTACATGCATGTATATTATATTTAAATCTATGATCATGTTTTCTTCTTCATAGACATGCATATACTCAAGTAATGTAAGATGAGACCATTGCATCAATTTTACACCTCTCTATCACACGTTTAAGGAAATAATCTATCTTGAATATTGACAAAGTGGTTAGAGGTAGGCTTCCTCCTAAATGTGTAGTTAAGAGATATGTGTTGGATCCTGTCCCATGGCCCATTAAAGCTATGTGGGGCCAGGCTTTAAGTGAAGCAATAGGGTTTCAAAAGAAACCCTATTGCCGCTTCACTCTTCCTAAGAGAGCCGGAGTGGGAGAAGAAAAGAAAGAGGGAGAGTTTTCTGGTTTCTCCAGCGAATCGGACGTTGATACATTGTCGAAATGAAGTGAGATTTGAAAGGAATGGTCGTGGCACCTAGCTCTTCATATCCAACGGTCAGAATATCATTCTACCACAGTTCTCGGGAAACCTCTCTGGTGACTTTTCTCCATTCTCTCTGTGATTCCATTTATTTGATGATGTGCTTGTGATTCTAAGTTCCTCTAGTGTTATCTAGAGATGGGATATTGATTTTGTACCCATTGTTATTATCATTTAGTGATAGTGGAAGTCTTGGGTGGACTCCGATAACGGTCCCGTAGTTTTTTCCCTTGCGAATTTTTCCACGTTAAAAATTCTTGTGTGTCTATTGTGGCTTGTGTGTTGAATGCTTGATCCATTACAGCGGTGTTTGTTTCTTTAATTTAAATTATCATATTGTTTAGCCCCATCAAAGTGGTATCAGAGCTTGATCGATAACTGTGTAAATTAAAATAGAAAGTACCTCAAGTACTATGATTAAAGCTTAATGGATCAAATTGGTTGATTTGGAAGCCTATGATGGAAGATCTATTATTTTGTAGAGATTTATATGAACTTGTTGAAGGTAATATTAATCAACCATCAGAGATGTCTGAACCTGAGTGGACCAAATTAAATAGGAAAACTATTGGCACGATCCGACAGTGGTTGGACATTAGTGTTTTCCATCATGTTGCGAATGAGACATCGGCAGAAGAACTTTGGAAAAAGTTAGCGAGTCTCTATGAAAGAAAAACAGCTGGGAATAAAGCTTTTTCTGATGAGAAAACTTGTTAACATGAAGTTGAAGGAAAATACTTCAATTACTGAACACTTGAATGAATATCAAAGCATAGTGAATCAGTTGAACACAATGAGGTTGAAGCTTGAAGATGAGTTGCAAGCTTTATTATTATTGAGTTCATTACCAGATTCTTTGGAGACTTTGGTTGTCTCAGTTAGCAATTCTGCTCCAGAGGGTAAACTATCATTGAGCATGATTACCAGTGCATTGTTGAATGAAGAGACAAGTAGGAAGTCCATGGGTTCAAATGATGCACAAGCACTTGTCATAGAGAACAGGGGGAGGAGCAGTGACAAGTTCAACAAAGGTCGTGATAAAGCCAGGAGTTGTGGTAAATCAAAAGACAAATCAAAGTCTAGAGAAAAATTCAAGTGTTATCATTGTGGTAAAGAGAGGCATATGAAAAGAAATTGCAGAATTTGGAAAAGAGAGCAAAGTGAAGAGAACAGTCAGAAGAAAGATGATGATAATAACACCGTCTCTATAGCATCTGATGATGCTTTAGTTCTTCTTTCTTTTGGTGATGATCAGTGTTTGCATGTGTCAGATCACCAAGTTGAGTGGATTATTGATACAGGAGCTTCTTATCATGCTACTCCTATTAGGGAATCCTTCACTAAATACAAAGTAGGAGACTTTGGAACTGTGAAGATGGGTAACACTAGTGCTTGCAATATTGTGGATATTGGTGATGTTTGTATAGTGACAAACATGGGCTACACACTCATTTTGGAAGATGTACGGCATGTTCCTGATTTGCATCTCAATTTGATCTCAAGGATTGCCTTGGATAGAAAAGGATTTGAGAGTACCTTCAGTAATGAAAAATGGAAGCTCACCAAGAGGTCATTGGTGGTTGCTAGAGGAGATGTATGTTGCTCTTTGTACAAGACAATAGTGAAAATATGTGAAGGTGGATTAAATGCAGCACAGGATGATTCCTTACCTGATCTATGGCATAGGAGACTGGGTCACATGAGTGACAAAGGGCTGCAAGTTATGGCAAAGAAGTCATTGATTCATCTTGCCAAAGGTATGTTTTTGAATCCTTGTGATTATTATTGTTTATTTGGGAAACAACATAGAGTTTCATTTCAAAAGCATCATGGTAGGAAGTCAAATTTATTAGAATTGGTACATTCTGATATTTGTGGTCCATTTGAGGTTCCATCGTTAGGAGGTAATAGATATTTTATTACTTTCATTGATGATGCATCACGAAAGGTGTGGTTGTTTTTGTTGAAATCCAAAGACCAGGCACTCCATTATTTTCAGCAGTTCCATGTCATGGCCGAAAGAGAAACAGAAAAATCTTTGGAGTGTCTCTGCAGTGATAATGGAGGAGAGTACACATCAAAAAAGAGTTCAAGAGCTATTGTTCTAAGTATGGCATCAGACATGAGAAAACAGTTCCTGAAACCCCTCAACACAATGGGGTAGCAAAGAGATACAACCGGACCATTGTTGAGAAAGTAAGATACATGTTGAAAATGGCTATGTTGCCAAAAGCATTTTGGGGAGAAGCAGCCAACACTGCTTGTTATCTGATGAACAGGTCTCCATCAGCTCCTTTAGAGTCTGATATTCCAGAAAGGGTATGGAGAGGGAAGGATGCCTCCTACTCTCATCTGAAGGTGTTTGGTTGCAAGGCATTTGCACATATACCAAATGAGTAAAGATCAAAGCTTGATGACAAGGCGGTTCCTTGCATATTCTTAGGATATGGAAATGAGGAATTTGGGTACAGATTATGGGATCCAGAAAAGAAGAAGACTTTCAGAAGTAGAGATGTAATATTTCGTGAAGCTGAAAATAGTACACACTTTGAGAAGTCTGAGAAGCCTACTCATGTTGAGAATGTTATGTTTGATCCCACATCCGTTTCAGGAGGAGAACCTACTCATGAAGAACAGGTTGACCTTAATGATCCAAAGATTGTGACAGATGATTCTATGGATCATGAAGATATTGAGCAGGGGAGCAACCCCCACAAGAAGAGGTTGTAGAATCTCAAGTGAGGTGGTCCACAAGAGAGCATAGACCAACACAAAAGTATCCCAGTTCTTAGTATATTCTTCTTACTGATGAGAGGGAGCCCGAAAGCTTTCAGGAAGCAGTGATCACAATGATAAAATTAGTTGGATGAAAGCTATGCAAGAAGAGATGAGTTCCTTGCATAAGAACCATACTTATGAGTTGGTAACACTTCCTAAAGGCAGAAAAGCATTGAGGAACAAATGGGTATACAAGATAAAGAGAGATGCATCTGAGAAGCTAGTGAAGCACAAGGCTCATTTGGTGGTGAAAGGGTTCGGACATAAGAAGGGCATTGACTTTGATGAGATCTTCTCTCTAGTTGTAAAATTGACATCCATTCGAGTCATTTTGGGTATAGTAGCTAGCATGGATCTTGAGCTTGAGCAGTTAGATGTGAAAATTGCATTTTTTTCATGGTGACTTAAATGAAGAAATTTATATGATGCAACCAGAAGAGTTTGAAGTCAAAGGGAAAGAGCATTTGGTATGCAAGTTAAAGAAGAGTCTTTATGGACTAAAGCAGACACCAAGGCAGTGATACAAGAAGTTTGACTCACTTATGGTGGCTATTGGGTATAAGAGGACTCAAGCAGATCATTGTGTATATTTCAAAAAATTTCCAGATGGTAAGTTCACTATTCTTCTCCTTTATGTTGATGATATGTTGATCATTGGGCAAGATACAGGTATGATTAAGAAGTTGAAAGAACAGTTGTTCAAGTCCTTTGATATAAAGGACTTAGGGCCAGCTAGACAAATATTGGGCATGTAGATTGTTCGTGACAGGAAGGCTAGGAAGCTGTGGTTGTCACAAGAAAAATATGTTGAACGGGTGCTTAAAAGGTTCAACATGCGGGTGCTAAGCTGATGTGTAAAAGCACTCCTCTTGCCAATCACTTTAAAAATATAGAACAAAACAAAAGAAACAGCACTTGAGAAAGTGGTGACCCCCCCCCTCTTAAACTTGCAAAAATAGTCAAGTTCATCTACCAATCAAGAAAGAGAAGCATTGCTAGGTATTCCTTACTCTTCTTGGCCTTGGTAGTCTTATGTATGCCATGGTCCTAAGCACAGTACTAGACCAAACAGGGGTTTCTTGCACTTTTACATTTGGTTTATTATTTTTATTTATTTACGGGTTTCGGGTTGGTTAGTGTTGTGAGCGCCGGTTTTAACGTTCGGGGTTTATAATCCAAGGAGAGATCATTGGGAAGCTGTGAAATGGATCTTCAGATATTTGAGAGGAAGTTCCAAATTGTGTTTATGTTTTGGAGGTTCAAATCCAGTCTTGGAAGGGTATACTGATTCTAACATGGTGAGTGACCTTGATTGTAGAAAGTCAACTTTTGGGTATTTGTTTACTTTTGCAGGGGGAGCTGTCTCTTGGCATTCCAAACTACATAAATGTGTGGCTTTGTCTACAATTGAGGTTGAATACATCGCCGCTGCAGAAGCAGGGAAAGAAATGTTGTGGTTGAAAAGATTTCTCCAAGAATTGGGTTTGAAGCAAGACAAGTATGTGTTATACTGTGATAGTCAGAGTGCTATTGACTTGAGCAAGAACTCTACATATAACTCTCGTACAAAGCACATTGATGTGAGATATCATTGGTTGCGTCATGTGGTAGAAGATTGTGAAAATTCACACTGATAAGAATGCCTCTGATATGTTAACAAAGATTGTTACTAGAGAGAAGTTTGAGGTGTGCAAGGAGCTTGCGCACATGGATTCCTAGTAAGGAGTCAAGTTGTGGTTTCCTCCCTCATGGGCACGGAGGGGGAGATTTGTTGGGTCCGGCCCATGGGTCATTAAAGCCATGTGGGGCCCAGCTTTAAGTGAAGCAATAGGGTTTCTTTCGAAACCCTATTGCCGCCTCACTCTCCTATATATATGGTTGCCGCATAAGAAAGATGAGAAAAAAAAGAGAAGAAGAAAAAGCCGCATAAGAGGAGAGAGAAAGAAAAAAAAAAAAAAAAGAGGGAGAGAGAGCCGGAGCGGGAGAAGAAAAGAGAGAGGGAGAGTTTTCTGGTTTCTCTAGCAAATCCAACGGTGATACATTTTCGGAATGAGGTGAGATTTGAAAGGAATGGTCGTGGCACCTAGCTCTTCATATCCAACGGTCAGAATATCATTCTACCACAGTTCTCGGGAAGCTTCTCTGGTGACTTTTCTCCATTCTCTTTGTGATTCCATTTATTTGATGATGAACTTGTGATTCTAAGTTCCTCTAGTGTTATCTAGAGATGTGATATTGATTCTATACCCATTGTTATTATCATTTAGTGATAGTGGAAGTTTTGGGTGGACTCCGATAACGGTCCCGTGGTTTTTCCCTTGCGAGTTTTTCCACGTTAAAAATTCTTGTGTGTCTATTGTGGCTTGTGTGTTGAATGCTTAATCCATTACAGCGGTGTTTGTTTCTTTAATTTACACTAGCATATTGTTTAGCCCCATCAATATGAGGGTAGTGCACTATAGTGGATCCCAACTTGGTGGGTTTCGGGACGTGGGGGTGGCAGGGGCATATGGTAATAAGAGTTGAACCCTCAAACGATTTCGACTTATAAAATTTCCATTGGACCCTCAAGACCATTTCAGTTTTAATATTGACTTGTACTTCCACCTTCTTGTCTGGTTTTGTAAAATGTAATCTCCTATCATTTAGGAGTAGTTGTAATAAAGTACAACTAATGGTTATTACATTACATTAACTAACTCTGTGTTTCTTTTACATCAACTAACTTTTTGTGTCTTACCTTTTAGTGGCTTTATAAATTAATTAACAATATTAAATCAAGGCCAACCTAATCCAAATTAATTAACAATACTAAAACAACTCCAACTAATTATTCTCTGACCCTTAGTTACAAAACTACAAGATACGTATGAGTTGATGTTGAGATTTTTGTTTCCTTAAAGAAAAATGGTACTTTGGTAACTAGGCCATTTAGGTTAAGAAAAATTTCTCAAATTTACAAATAAACTCTTAATATTAATCAAATTCACAGCATTGACGCCCGACCCCTTCTCTCTCCTTTTCATTGGCCAAGCAAAAATTCTTGAGGTCGACTATTTTTTTTCTCACATTTTTCCATCCCATGATTAAGAGGGGGCTCATATCTAATATAACTTATCAATACTTACACGTAATTTTTTTTAATTGTATGGTAGAAAAGTATAAAGGGTGTATGGTTTTTACTATTACAAATATTGTAAGAGAAGTTGTTTCATTACGTACTGATATGGAGAAAATATAATCGAACCTGGTTCAAACCTGGTTCGACCCTCGACTCCGGTCGGGATGAAAGGAATCGACTCGCTTCTGAGTGAGCCGGGTCTAGGAGATAGCTTGCTGAGAAAGAAAACTAACTCAATCACAAGCATGCCCCAATCCGATACGATCGGAATAGGCTAAACCTAAAAGCGGCTAGCAGTATTTGGCGGTTGTCACTCATCGTTGTTATATGGATAATTACCATATAACGATCGTATTATCAAATGAGTCATCTACTAGTCCAACCTAGTAGATATCTATCAATTAAGATCCAATGACTATCCGAAGAAATCTCAAATACATCAAAAGAAGGAGATTCGGAGGTACACTCTATATAAGACATTACCTACTCACAAGGTAAAATACATCAAACGAAGGAGATTCGGAGGTACACTCTATATAAGACATTACCTACTCACAAGGTAAAAACACACACACGGATACAATTTGAATCGTATTCTCGTTATTCATTCATTAGCTCTGTGCTCTAGTAGAGCCGTTTGTGATTAAGTTCATCAACTGACTTAGCCTTCGGAGGTGGACTCCCGATCCCAGCGATCGGGCCACATCTGACGTTCATTTTTGCAGGTCATTCTCGGAGATCTAAGGACTGAGTAGATTTTGGACGCATCACGTACATGTGCGTACATTAATAACCTTTGTTCAAACAAAATTTATTTATTTATTTTATTATTTTTGTTTTGGTCAAAAGATGCTTTTATATATAGGGAAATCGAGGGATGGGGTCCAACATATGTCGCTCTGCAGAAATCAAGTTCCTAACCATCCTGCTACTAACCTTCCTTGGCCAAACAAAAATTCTTGAGATCCACTATTTTCTCTTCATATTTTTCTATCACATGTTTAAGAGGGGCCCATATCTGATCTAACTTTTCAATGCTTACGCATAAATTCTTTTTAATTATGTAGTAGATAAGTAAAAAGAGAGCCTAGCTTCTAGGCTTACAGATGGAGAATTCGTTTCATATTACGTACATGTGCGTACATTAATAACCTTTGATGAAACAAAATTTATGTGATTGTCATTGGTTAGATAGATGATTAGATTTTAATAAATAAACGATTAAAAACGAATTTCGTTTGTTTATATCTTGACTTTCTCGTCACTAGTAGTTTGTCATGTTTAAATTTAAAATATTAAAAATTAAAAAAAAAAATTCACCGTTTCTAATTTGAAAAAATAAACCAAGCAAATGGGGACCAAGATTACCCCATCAACCCAAAAAAAAAAAAAAAATGGGGACCAATAGCCATAATAATCTGTATATTTGTAGATACTTTTCTGATATAAATGTCATTCACTCTCTTATCTTAAGATATTTAATGAACGAATAAACAACAAGAAGGAGAGTGGTGGACGGTGGCATCCAATATATTAGCATAGGAGGGTGAGGATGGGGAAATGTTTTAGATGCTTTGGTCCATGTTGGTCCATGGACTACACACTAGAATAGATCAAGCTCGACTTTTTTGAACGTTAGCTAGCACAAGTATGGTGCAATAAGAAAGAAGCTTTTGAACTCTTGAACTACTTCCCAACTAATAAGCTAGCTTAGCCATTGAATCTAGAGCTTTTTACATGAGCCCTCTCCATTTTCATGGGAAACAAATCACACTCCTTCTAAAATCAAAACCTTGCAAATACCCCTTCCACCATTAACCCCGTTACTTAAGACTGTTAACTAATCTTAATATGACCATATTACCTTCAAATATGGTAATATTTGAATATTTTATTTTCAAGAGTTTTTTACATGAACCTCCTCCATTTTCATGGGAAACAAGGCGCACCCCTTCTAAAATAAAAAACCTTACAAATATCCCCTCCACCGGAAGAACATTTGACGAGAAGCAATGCGTACCTCACTTGCATTATTTTTTCTTCTTCTCCTACGACGTTTCTTCTCCTCAAGATGAGGTACGCACTGCTTCTCCTCAAATGTTCCTTCGGTGGTATCGTGGGCGTTGATTAGTAGTAATGATGATAGATCACGAGGTATCATGAGTAACTGTGATGAGTGAGGTGGTATGACTTTGAAATAAGAAGTTCAAACGTTAACATATTGAGGGTAATATGCTCATATTAAAATTATTTAACAGTCCTAAGTAACAAGGTTAACGGTGGATGAGGTATTTGTAAGGTTTTTTATTTTAGAGGGGTGCCCCTTGTTTCCCATGAAAATGGAGGGGGCTCATGTAAAAAACTCTTGAAAATAAAAAATTCAAACATTACCATATTTGAGGGTAATATGGTCATATTAAGATTAGTTAACAGTCTTAAGTAACGGGGTTAATGGTGGAGGGGGTAATTGCAAGGTTTTGATTTTAAAGGGGGTGCGGTTTGTTTCCCATGAAAATGGAGGGGGCTCATGTAAAAAACTCTATAATTATATATGAACAATCACTATCTAAAAATTTATCAAGTCCATTTCCTAATCAACAAAAGAAGTATTTGCAACGAAAAATAAACATGGTATATATTGGCCAATGTAATAAGATCATCTCATTGACCATGGTAGGAATGTTTTATATCCCTCATGCCCACCCCCCAACCCCCTCCCCCACCTCCAAGAAAAATGAACATCCACAAGTACCAAATATAACCCTATGTTATAAAATGGAGAAGATATATTAAAGACAAGGAAGAAAATTAGGACAAGATCAATTGAACACTACTATTGAGTTATGTTCATTACATATTTATAGTAGAAGTAGCATATTCATTGATATAGAAATTGTTGCTGCACAATTCTGTTCGTCCCTTCAGCCGGATGAACCTGCAAGAATGAGCTCGACCGTGGAGGTCGAGTTTTCACCTCCGACGATCTAGTTAGGAATCCGATTGAGGAAGACAAGAAAGTAATGAACAATAAGAATTCGAATAGTGATAGTTCTATTCAGCGTACCTTTCTCTTGTGTTCTCATACCTTTTTATAGCTTTTCTCTGCATGAGTTTGAGTGGGACTCAAACCATATTTAGGTTATGATCTGACTCTTAGTCATTGAATCCTACTCAAACATGAGTAGCTGAGTCCTGATTGAATATTGTTTCTTTGACTAGAGTCTTATTCAGATTTACCTTGTTATTCAGCCTTACTAACTATCCAACCGACGTTGTCTTGGTCGGTCTGACTTGATCCGATTTGGTCGGACTAGGCTCAAACCGAACTGGTTTGATTCCGATCTGGTCGGCCTGGGCTCAAACCGAACTGGTTCGTGCTTTGTTTATTCTTTCCTTATCATAAGCCCCCGAGTCTCTGAAGTCCGAGCTTTCTCTTGTTCGGGCTTTAGAGATTTGGTGACCGAACACATTTTAGCCTCCAACCAGTATAACTTTGGATTTTTTGCAATATCCAGACTGATTTGGGAGATCTTCAAGCCTGACGTCATCTGACAGACTACAGCTTCGTAAAACGGGTATTGACGGTGCACGACTTTTTGGAGGTTCCACCTTTATGGACATGTGTCCAGGTAATTAAGTTCCATCATGATCATGAGGGATTTCGAAAGACGTGAATTTGAACCGTTTTTGGTGCTTCATTTGGTCCCTTGGATCTGGGTCAAATCATTTTGGTCGCTGGATAAAGCTACTTAGGCAAACCATGGATTTGGAATCTTCTGGAGAGGTAACTTGACCTTCTTTTTTGGTCCCTTGGATTGGGACTTCTTCAAAGGTATGGAAACCCCTTTTTCTTCTCTTCCCTCTCCACTTCTGCTTTGGATTTATTTTCATCTGTGAAGACGAAGAGAGTTGCAGATTTTTCAGAAGACCTTCCAGGCCCTTTTCCAGTGCTCGTTTAGCGATTCCTTTCACAAGTAAGTTCGTCTTCTCCTTATGAATCTTTTGCTGGTTTTTATTTTTGCATTCGTGCTGGTATTCGAGTATGTTTTCCTTTTTTCTTTCTCTTTGACTCTGCTTGTCATTTCTGCCTTTCTCAATTTGTAATCTCTACTTGTTCGGAATGAAGCAGTTTATTTAAGATTTCTCAGTTTGATCAATGCTTTTGCCTTTTCGAACATAACAGCTTGGTTGTTTGTATACTTGATAAAGAATTAAATCTTTTTGGTGCCTAATAGATTCAAGGCTTTTTCCCGAACCTAGGTAGGTCGGTTTTTGTTGCCTGTATCTTAGGTCTTTCTTTCCCAACCTTAGTAGGTCGGTTTTCCTACCTAAGGATTTTAGGGCTTTTTGTGCCTAAGTTGCTTAGGGCTTTTGTGCCTAAGTTGCTTAGGGCTTTTGTGCCTAAGTGACTTAGGGCTTTTTGTGCTTAAGTGACTTAGGGCTTTTGTGCCTAAGTGACTTAGGGCTTTTTGTGCCTAAGTTGCTTAGGGCTTTTGTACCTAAGTGACTTAGGGCCTTTTGTGCCTAAATTGCTTAGGGCTTCTTGTGCCTAAGTGACTTAGGGCTTCTTGTGGCTAAGTTGCTTAGGGCTTTTGTGCCTAAGTTGCTTAGGGCTTTGTGCCTAAGTGACTTAGGGCTTTTGTGCCTAAGTGACTTAGGGCTTTTGTACCTAAGTGACTTAGGGCTTTGTGCCTAAGTGACTTAGGGCTTTTGTGCCTAAGTGACTTAGGGCTTTTCTTCCCGACCTTAGTAGGTTGGTGGCCTAAGTGACTTAGGTCTTTTCTTCCCAACCTTAGTAGGTCGGTGGCCTAAGTGACTTAGGTCTTTTCTTCCCAACCTTAGTAGGTCGGTGGCCTAAGTGACTTAGGTCTTTTTGTGCCTAAGTTGCTTAGGGCTTTTCGTCCTAAGTTGCTTAGGGCTTTTCGTCCTAAGTTGCTTAGGGCTTTTCGTCCTAAGTTGCTTAGGCCTTTTCTTCCCGACCTTAGTAGGTCGGTGGCCTAAGTGACTTAGGGCTTTTTGTGCCTAAGTTGCTTAGGCTTTTCTTCCCGACCTTAGTAGGTCGGTGGCCTAAGTGGCTTAGGGCTTTTCCCGTTCACTTTCTTCTGGAAGCCCTTAGGTCTTCCACTTTCTTCTGGAAGCCCTTAGGTCTTTCACTTTCTTCTGGAAGCCCTTAGGTCTTACAGCTTTCCTGGAAGCCCTTAGGTCTTACACCTTTTCTGGAAGCCCTTAGGTTATTCCCCGAACACAATGTGAATAAATATCTTTGTTCGGTCATATGTTGTGCCTGTTTATCATCCTTTCTCTTCAAGTATCTTTGTTCGGTATAATGAAGTAATGTGTATCGGTCATTCGTGGCATCCTTCCATACAATTGCTAGTATGTTGCTTGGTAGGCGGTTGTGAAGAATCCGACCTTTGTCTTTGTTGATACCGAACATGTGAAGTAATTCAATGCTCGTTGTCTTTTATGTTCATCATTCAAGCCATGCTATTCGGTAGGGTTTGTTCGGTCATAAGTCCAAGTAATTGTTCGTCAACAGTTGCTCGGTCATAACCTACTACCCCCGAGGCATGATAACTTTGAGTATGATGAAACAATCTTTGAAGTTTTCGTGCCTAAGGAATTTTAGGTCTTTTTTGCCTAAGAATTTCAGGTCTTATCTGCCTAAGAGACTTAGGTCTTATCTGCATAAGAGACTTAGGTCTTTCTACCTGATGCTGGTCGAGTAGAGTTATTGATCTGGTCGAGCAGCGTCCTTCCAATGTTAGTCGAGTAAACTGATTGTGGTCGACTTATAGGTTTCTAGTATAGTAGTCTTTTAGATTTGTATATCTAGACCTCTTTCGTCGAGCATGGCTACTTGTCACTTTTCAAGTCTTTTATGCTCTGTGTACGAGGAGGTTGAGATGTGAAATGTTTATCTCTCTTTATTCCCCCGAGCATGATAGGTCAAGTATTTTTTGAGTTGTTATGCTTCATCCAACTGAGAATTTTTGCCTGTATGTAGAGCTCCTTTCTCTTGATCATGTATGGTCGATTATATCTTGAGCTTCCATACTTGTAATTTTGATGATATTTTGCTATCCATGAGCTCAAAGGCTTTGAAAATATTATATATAAGACTTTTGTTGTTGAAGCTAAATATATTGTTGCTGCTGAATTCCAGTGCTAGCTGACTTAAAGAGTAATATTGTTTGATATTCCACATCCAATTGTAGGTTGTATATGGCGAATAACTCCGATCATCCATCAATGAGTATGATAAAAGTAGCATAGTCAACAATGATTCTTGAACAACATTATAAATATGATGATGGGTTCATATAATATATCGTAATTGCCACTAGAAAGAGCCCTCTAAGTCTTTTCGTTCATCTCTTCCACCAATTGCGAATCGATTTTATGAATCTTAACTTCACATGTATAAGAGAAACAATGGAGGGTTTTGATCTGGAGAATAGTCATTTTGATATGGATACAGTCTTTTCTATCTGTTTTGCATGACGACTTTATTGTCATCACTTTCATATTTAACACCATTGTCAAGCCGAAGAAAGTGAAGTCCCTGGTCCTCTGAAGGATAATATCCATAATCATGCGTAGGAGGATCCAACTGGTAAAAGAAACTGACGGGCATTGCCTTAGCTCTCTTGTAACTAACTGATTAATTGTCTTTCAATGATTCCTGATGCAGAAATATGAGGATTTGATAAGAATATGTCATATGGTTGCACCATTTTCAATTTTCTTGCTTTACTTCTCCAGATGTCCACATCTCTTTTGATAGAGAAGGCATGTTTGAGACAAATCCCAGGGAGTAATGTAGGAGGTATCTGATTCACTTAATCACTGCCATATGATTGTTTGGGCTCCCCTCCATCATCATGTATGCTGATTGTCGAAGCCAAAGTCAGACCAAAGAGAAGCCGGATTTATTGCCATCAATAACGGCTCATTCCAATATGTACCAGTCTTGTCCGCAAACAATTCAAGCCATACTACTTCGGCAATTAAATCATGCCATGAGAACTAGATCAACATAAATTTTCCTTGATAGGACATCATTGGTGTGAAACCCAGCCCTGACCCTAATCCGGAAACTCTGTTTATTGTAGGTCCAGGTGACTCAAGTAAGGCAAGAAGTCATCTTTGGGCCATTTCTGTTGAAGACTTGATGGCTGGATTGGAATCCATGAGTGTTGATGCTAGTGTTCCAATGGTGGAAACTGCACCCGGATGAAGATTGGATTAGTTGATGGTCTTGGAGTGGTCTCTGTATTGATTCAAAGGCATTTCTAACTCCTAGGTATGTCACTCTAGAGGTGTGCAAAACCCCTTGATGTTTGGACTTGATCTGAGCCTTCAATTCCCTGTTTTGAAGTTGTTGTCTTGATTGGTCAACTCATCGGTCGATTGGATCAATCGACCAATCAATCGACCAATTGATTCTGTTTTGAAATTTGAATCCTATCACTTCTATTTAAGTCTAATCTCGGGAATACTCCGCCTCATCTGCCTCCTAAGCCTCTGGAACGAGTTATAACCCTAATCTAACCCATTCCCTTGCATTCTTTGGTGGTCTCTTTCAAAGACTTGAAGAATTCTTCATCTTTCTACGGCAAAGGTATGATCTCAACCACTCTCTCTTCTATCTCTGATTTTCTTTATTTTATTCTGTTTTCATTGAGATCAGAAAGGTGATGAAGCATTCTTGTAATCATCAATTCTCTGATCTCACCATATTCTTTAAGACTCATGATCATCATAATGTTCTTAAACCTTACTTATTGAATTCTTGAAAACCTAACCCTAATTCTTTGAAACCCCAACCTGTGTGATTGTCTGGAAAACTTTTGGTAACCTCCCTTGTGAAGGAAAATCTTCTTGAGTAATTCTGTGTTAACCAAAAATTTAATCATCTATACTTTCCTGTTTTGATTTGTCTTTGTTCATTCAAATCTCACAATTATTTTCCGAGGGAACCAAAAAGGGTAAAACCCTAATTCTTGGGTAAGATCAAGAACCTCTAGTTTAATCATGGTAACCCAATTATTATGTTTCCTTTACTAGATCTGAATTCTTTCATATCCTAGTTCATTATCTTTAATCTTCCTTTTTTTTTTTCCCCTCCTAACCTATGATAACCCTAATCAGGTTGACCTCATGATTTCTAGGTTGTAACTTGAGAATTGTTTTGAGTTATGGTTTAATATCCTCTATACCCTAGAATACTACCATGATAATTCCCTCTTAATTGTACCCTTTTGAACCATCAAATTCGATTCTTGCAGGCCACTGTCGCATTGGTCGACTCATTGGTCGATGGTCCAAAGATCAATCAATCGACCAATGAGTACAAGAACCTTAATCTTGGTCTGTTTCATTGATTTATGATCTTTTCCTTTATGCATCTTTCCTAACATGTTGTGTGCACTTGTTTAGGACTGTCTTCTCAGGTTTTGTCAAGATCATACTTGATTCTTTAAGATTCCATTCAAGTTAGAAGGTAAGGACAGTTAATTCCTTAACTACATAGATTGCTTGTTCTCTGGTTTCTACTTTATGAAACTATGAGATTACCTACTGTTATTATATTTTAATTCTGATCTCCTACTGTGGGAACAGTAGCACTTAATTATATAATCTTTTCATTGTTTATGTTATATGAATTTCTTATTACTGCTTAATCTGATGTTGCTTTTACATTCTCTTTTATATGATGAACTACTGGTTGTGTATGTCATGACTGATCTGAGAATGTGTTTGCTTAAGTTTGGTTTGGGATTGGGAAGTGTCCTTTTGACACTTCTGTCCTTGGACATTATCGGAAATAGTATGGGATGTTTCCGGGTTGCCCATCACACTTTCCCGAATCAATGGTTGTCATACCTAAGGATGTCTAGCTGTTTGCTAGGATATACCCCTGTTATATCAGACCCGATTCGGAAGGGTATTGAGACCGAACGACCCGTGGTAGCAATGGGGATTCACGGGCACTCAAGACCGGTGAGTTATATCCGTGAGACGACGGGAATCACATTGTGGGGGCCATTTATTGGAGGGTTACATATGGCTAGACTTGGGCTCATCGGCGCTCGAGACCGGTGAGTTATATCCGTGAGAGGACATGAGAGCTTCCCGTTTACCATATGTGGATAACCAATAGGGTTGATGAGTCCGGTGAGTAATATCCGTGACTCTAGTGTGAAGGATACCGGAAAGGATCCCAGAGGGGAGGAATGGAAGTATCCGGACCGACTTGATGTAACTAAGTAGATGACTTGCATTGGACTAGGCTTTTCCCCGACATGGCCGTACTTATGCCAAATGGTTGTGAGAGAGTGTGTTGACTTAACCCCCTACCATGGTTTGTCCGAGAGGGATGCCCGGACCCACTACCAAAGAGCCGTATGCGTGACCTACCCAAAGAAGTACGGTGCTATGACTTAAAGCATGTCTCGCCATAGAGACCAGATACATAGAGTTAGATGCATACATATATTACTTGTTTCATACCGCATTGCATCATGTTATGTTTTGCCACATGTTATCTATGATGTTATGGATTAACTACCTTACGAGTTTCTTCGAAACTCATTCCCCGTTGTATATTTCTTTTTGTTAGATTATCCTGCAGGTACAGAATACTATGACGAGCAGCATAAGCACAAGTCGTTGAAGCGTATTACACGCAAAGTGCCGCAACGATCAAGATTACTTTGATGATCCCCAGCGGATCAAGCTGCGTACTACTTTTGAGAACGGCATAGAGTTAGAACGGATTCATTGGATTGATGAAGTCCATACTTATGAAGACGTTATCTATAAACTTGAAGACGCTTGATCTTAGTTTATTTATTAGTACATTTGTGTCAGTTGTAATCCCTTTTGATTTTTATACTACGTTCCGCTATTTTGGTAAAGTGAGTTTCCGCCTCACTTCACTCCTTTTTGATATCATTGGATATCTGGTATCTTTCCGCACTCTGATTATTCTGATTGTTCATTTCTTGTTTTGAACCTTGTTTATAATATTAAACCTTGATTTATTTCTGTTCATGATTATGTTATTGCACATGTGGGAGGATGATTTCCTCGATACTTGATCTTCGGGGCTGTGGATCACACTCTCGGGTATGCTAGTTAGGGTACCGGTTGGGAGGATGTGACAGTTGGAGGATGCTACGTTTGTTGCGTATGCGAAACTGAACTCGATTGGGACATATTGACGGGACCAGCAGAGGCAAGTTGGCACGCAGTCATCCGAGACTCTATCTTCTTCTGAGGCTCTTTTAGGGCTTTCTGAGCGCCTTGACGGTGGTTGAAGAGCAAAAAGTCATAACCCTTCGATTTACCAGTAACCTTGTCCACAACGACGTTGTAGTCGTCAAGTTCGCCATATTGAGAGAATAACTCGGAAAGCATTGCTGAGGTAGTCTCCCACCCAAGTTCATGTACGATGAGCAGGATCACGGTCCGCGATTCGGTGAATTTCTTCAAGTACTTTCGAATCGTTTGTGGCTGCCACGCGAAGAAGTTCAATTAGTTGTTCTTTGTTGAACGGCTCTAGAAGCTTCGTTAGGTCTTCTTCTTCTGATGCTGCTTCTTTTACTTCTTCTACGTCTTCTTCCGTTTCCTCCTCGTTGTTCGAATCAGGTTCACTGATGGAGATGTGTACCTCGTCACCAACCTTTCGCTTCTTCGCCATCGATGGAGAGGAAGAGAATTGGAGATGCAGAATAAGGGAAACCGGGAATTTTTCTAACCAATCGCGCCTGCAAAGCTTGTCTTTGGCTTGCAAACGCCAGTCGCCTAGCTTCTTGCTGGTTGCTTTTGTTTCGGTCAAGCATGGTAGTATGGTGATAATAAGATACTGCAGGACTCTTCTTCTAACGTTCAAACAAGAAGGTATTTGCTTCTCTTTTTCTCTTTCCTCAAAAACGGAATTGGAGAGATGTGGGCCACTAGTCGCCACATGTAGAAACCTCCAGATGAATGTAGAAAGAAGAGAACGCACGTCTCTTAACTGTCTTTGCAAAAGCAAGAAAATTAATTCATTGCACACTGTTAGACAAAATAATCATGCAATCTCACTTTTCCTTCAGAAAGATAATTTAAACCATTGGTGGCACATGATTTTGAACTTCTATCTTATAATATTATAAAATTGATGTGATGCACTTAAATGAGTGATCGGATCCCAGAAAATTGAGCGACTTCCGCAAAACTTCTTATTTTCGCAATCCCAATTCGAGAATAATTCCTCAATCTTCATGAAATATTATTTTTAAAGAGAATAGACGTACCTTATTGTTGGATTACTCAAAAAGAGAATTCAAAGGTAGAATTAGCTCACAAAGGAATTTGATCACCTCATTATTATTTGGAGGGTTGATTTAGTCTTTCTGATCTGAGTTGCACGATGGCTTTTTGATCAAGATTCCTACAGACGGCGCCAATTGTTGCTGCACAATCCTGTTCGTCCTTTCAGCCGGATGAACCTGCAAGAATGAGCTCAACCGTTGAGGTCGAGTTTTCACCTCCGATGATCTAGTTAGGAATCCGATTGAGGAAGACAAGAAAGTAATGAACAATAAGAATTCGAATAGTGATAGTTCTATTCAGCGTACATTTCTCTTGTGTTCTCATACCTTTTTATAGCTTTTCTCTGCATGAGTTTGAGTGGGACTCAAACCATATTTAGGTTATGATCTGACTCTTAGTCATTGAATCCTACTCAAACATGAGTAGCTGAGTCCTGATTGAATATTGTTTCTTTGACTAGAGTCTTATTCAGATTTACCTTGTTATTCAGCCTTACTAACTATCCAACCGACCTTGTCTTGGTCGGTCTGACTTGATCCGATCTGGTCGGACTAGGCTCAAACCGAACTGGTTTGATTCCGATCTGGTCGGACTGGGCTCAAATCGAACTAGTTCGTGCTTTGTTTATTCTTTCCTTATCAGAAATATAAGAGTTTACAAGGAAATACAATATATGATTATTGCACGCAATAAGATGATCTTGATATAAAATGATAGATTGTTGTGATATTTTGTTAATGTGGAAATATTGATCACCAAGATTACACGTTAAAGTGGCTGAGATCTTCATTTAGAAACATCTTTTGGTATGATCTCTTTGAGGAGTGATGGACATTTATAATCAATATTATTTATAACACCCTCCTTTGTTGTCCATCAATAGATGATATACCTCATTAAAACCTTACTAAGAAAAAACCATGTGGGAAAAATTTTTAGTGAAGATAAAAGAGTATGCATATTTAAATATACGTCTTACTAGCTGCTTCATTAGAAACTTTACCAAAAGAGTGCAATACGTATTTTACTCTCCTTGATGATAACATCATTCTGCAAGATTATCTCATATATTAATTTCTCATGTATTGAGAAAAATATATATATAATTAGTTTCTCAAGATTTGAAATAACCAACTTCTTAGTAGATAAATCTGCCAAATTATCACTTGAACGAATTTGTTGAACCTCAATTTCACCATTTAGTTGAAGATCATGAGTAAAGAAATTTTTGGTGAAATATATTTTGTTCTATCTTATTTGATGTATTATATCTTTCAATCGAGATATACATGCAACATTATCTTCATATAATATTGTTGAGACTACATGTTTTATAGATTTGTTGAGTCATTGATCTTAACCAAACACAATCTCGGCTTGCTTAATAAATCTTTATTATCTCTGCATAATTTGAAGAAGTAACAACTATAATGTTTTGTTGAATGCCATAAAGTAGCTGTACTTCCACTTGTAAATAAATAATTTGTTTAAGATTTAGTTTTGTGTAGATTAGATAAATTGCATGCATCTACATGACAAATAAGTTTTTTTTTTTTTTTTTTTTGGTATCTAAGGTTCATCCGGGCCAGCTTGCGTGCACCTTGATTACATCCTCGAGGGGATACTTGTCGTCCGCAAGGGTCGAACCCATGACCTCTCCACTGAGAAGTATGGAACTTACCACTCTTTTTTTATTTTATTTTTTTGGTTGCCAACCCCGGTTTTCCAAGGCTTTTTGCCCTGACGAATCCAGTGTTCAACCCGGGTCGCACACCTGGCTGTGGTGGGTGAGTCTCCCAGCGGGAATTTTTTGCATCCACAAGGTTTCGATACCGGAACCTTGCTTAAGCGGACCAAGCTACTTACCACTTGGACCAACCCCCGTTGGTTTGGATCTTACCACTCTACATGACAAATAAGTTGATTCCACATTCATTTGAATAAAACAGCTCCATCTCAATAGTACTTCAAAAGTATCAAAATATACTTTCTTCTTCTTTCTTTCTTTCTTTTTTTTTTTTGGGGGGGGGGGGGTGTTTGTTTTCCTTGTGATGAAGGACGGTGTGGAATCTGAATCTTGTACGGTAGGCTATTGCACTATCCTCACATCCCTTCACTACATATTCAATAGAGGGTCTATCTCTAGAATTGGTAAGATCAATAAGAAGTAAGCCCCTTCTTAAATACGTGGTTGAGAGATATGAAGATAGCATAATTATCTACCTCTAGTGGGATCTAGAGTGATGAGGGAAGCAATTGTAGGAATTGAACCCTAAGACTACTTCGACTTGTAAATTTCCATTAGACACTAAAGACGATTTCTCTTTTCACATTGATTTGTACTTCTCTATCTTGTCTTGTCTTATATTATAAAATATAGATCTCTATTTATTGAGATTATAATGTAACAATGTGCAATTAATGGCGATTCATTAACCAATTTTGTTTTTCTTACATCTTAATTGCCTTCAGAAATTAATTAGCAATATTAAATCAAAGGCCATGCTAATCCAAATTGATTTACAATACTAAAACAAGTCCAACTCTCTAAGGTTTAAGTACAATCATGCAAGGTACGTACATTCGTACATTAATTAAGCTTTGATCATACAAAATAATCAAATAGTTGATGGTTAGATAAATCATTAAAAACAACTTTTCGTTTGTTTATATGTTGAATTGCAAAAATAAATATTTTCCTCACGATAAACATGCACAAGCATGTGTGATACATTCTTGATTATATATATATATATATATATATATATATATCATATATATCACATATATGTCCATATATAGATCTATATTGGATACCTCAAGGGAGGTAGATGCAAAGTGTCCATTTAGTTGGACTAAAAATGACATGGACCAAACCTCAGGGGGTCCAGATGAAAATTACCCTATATTGAATTGCAAAAATATATATTTTCCTCATGATATACATCACATGCATATATATACATATCTATTTTTATATTTATATATTTGTAATTTTTTTTTCTTCTTTGAGTTGAATTTTAATCTAAAACTCATACATTTGCATAGAAGAATTAAAACCATTACAATTACTCATTAAGAAATGAGAGTCGATTAGGATCCTCTCGGTAGGAAGATCTATGGCAATATAATAGAGGCACTAGAGAATGCCTTTACTCCCATTGCGTGTGTCTTGTTATTTTCATTCAATTTTAGGGTTGGGGTCCATTCCATAATGAAGGAATATGAACCGGTAAAAATTATTTATGTTTTAAATTAGGGTGGAATCCAAAACAAGAATTAGGGAGAGTGAGAGGATGGAGATTTGAGTTTTTTTCATAACAAAGCAATCAAGAGAAAGTAGCAATGTTTGACAATGAAAGATTAAGGATTGCCTGATCTTAAGGGGTGAAAATACATCGTAAACCTATGTTGTATTGTTTAAAGCATTTAAATACCTTAATGGAGAATAAGAATCATTTGAATTTCTCAGGCAGAACGTTGAAGGCTAATGGCATATAAGATGTTCACCACATTAATGAATTTCCTTCCCTATCCTTTGGTAGTTTTTAAACATTAAAATATATTTTTGATCAATTAATGATAATTATTAGAACAAATTGCATCGATACTCCAAAATGGAGGCCTTAAAGTACTGACATCCCACTTTATGTTTGAAAAACATAGACACCCCAATATATTATGTGTTTTGCCTTCTTGTAGTCTTGTTTCTCTATTTTTGTCTTGCCTTCTCGTTCATTAGTGCAAAAATGAATGTAGAGCAAGCGGAGATGAATTTTAGTCGGGGCTTGGCATTTTGGCAGTATCGCCTCTTCATGGCGTAAATGTAATTTGAGGGGTTAGGGCGACAGGCCATTGCAATGACAGATTGCCAGAATGCTCAAGTTTAATTAAAATTCATTGACCAAAAATAACAATCGATTCTAATTTGGTAAGAAACCCTCTGATACCAATTATTAGACCATTTAGGGTTTTCCTCAAAATCCTAATAAAAAGCATACAAGATGATTTATTATTTTTGGGTGTTCCTCCTCGTGCCTTGTATAAGCAGTTAAGGCGTGATTTGAAAAGTGAGAGCATGAGAGGTTGTTTAAGCGCTATATAAATAGTTTCTTCTTTTTGTTTATATCTTGTTACTTCTCTGTTTTTGTCTTCCTTTCTTGTTAATTAGAGCGAAGATGAATTTTGACAAGTAGGCAGAGATCAATTTTGACGAGCCGGTGGCAATAAATTTTAGTCCGGCATTGGCATTTAGGCAGTCCATTGACACCATTGCAGCGGCTCCCGTTGCCCTGACCCCTGCACCCTCTTCGATTGTTTCTAGCCTCGTTCATTCTCACTCGGTTGGCTCTGTCGCCTCTTCATCCGTCTCTGTTTCTTCACCCGCAAATGTAATTTGTTTTTTTATGTTTTCTTCCTAAATCATCCATTTGATTATTCTATTTTATGTTATGTACGTTGACAAATGTGGTTGGTTGGTGGCTGGATCCATCGTGCTGCTTCTGCTGTCCTCTTTCTTCCTAAGAAAGATAGTTCATCGACGTGATTCAAATATGTGACCTCTTAGCTCTGATACCACTTGTAGAACTTGCTAAAAACTCTCTTTTTCTCACCCCCATTTACCTCTCCCAAAGTCCTCTTAATGATACCAAATACCTAACCTATGTTTAACACTAAGTGGGACCCATCATATTCAAGTTTGAACTCCAATGCCGGCTAAAGAACCTCCAAGCAAAGGATTCTCTAATGCCCTTCTCTTTCTGTCATCTGGTTGTCTTCTCGTTGGCGTTCATTATGTGTCAGTGTTTAGGACGACGGAAATACTGTCGAAGGAACCTCCAATGCATTATTGATCTTGACCCACACTGTTTCAGTAGACATGCATAATGTATTATGCACCATTGATCTTGACAAACACTGGTTTAATAAACATGCACAATGTATTATGCACCACTGATCTTGACCAATACCATTTTAGTAGACATGTACGGATATTTATTTGCGGCAGGAAGCTGCCTGCTGCTCCCTGCTGCTGACGGCTGAGATTAAGCCATCGATCTAGAGGATACTACAGTTTTAGATCTCTCAACATTTGCAAAGACCATCGATCTAGATCTTTCAACTTCTTAAAGACAAGTTCATCAAAATCCACCCGTTTTTATTTTTCATGAAGTTTCTTAAGTTGACTCCTCATTAAAATTAAGGAATTTCTCTATAAATTTATATCCACAAATCCCCATTTTCCCAACCCAAAAGTTGGATTTCATTATGGAAAAACTATGGCTTCTTCAAGTCTGTTTGTGTTTCTCCTCGTCATTTTCCTCTCCTCTCACTTTCATCCTTTACCACTCATGATTCCATCAGCCAATCAACCCAACATCCTTGTTAGTGCAAATTTTTTCTCCCAAACAACCAATCAGCTAGTCTCTATGATTAACACACAACAAAAATAAAGTAGAAAGTGAAACCAATTTAAATTGGATGGAGAAAAGAGGGGGCATCAATCATGATTATATAATTTTTTTTTTGGTTGAAAATCATGAAATATATTTAATAGATCAAGAAAGAGTAGATTTTTTGATAATAAAGAAATTACAGATTTTAATGGAAAAAAAAAACATAAAAGGTATATTGGCCTTTTTAAATTAAGATATATAGGATAGAATAAAATGGTAATTGCCATTCCCATGCTAGTTATCAATTACCAAATAATTTTTAATAAAAACAATATAAGAAAAAGATTTAGAAAGGTTAGACTAAGCCCATCATCATCAATGACCTACCTAACTAGAATATGATATTGGTACAAGCAATCATTAACTCACTTCATAAAATTTCTTCAAATGAATCATACCATGAGATGACCAATCACATCTGTTAAATTCAACATTCAAATATTAAAATTAGAAATCATTGATTGAAGGAAAATTTACTTTCCTCGAAATGGAATCCAATATATAATATCTTTATTTTCACATGTGAGAGAAGAAAGGTGAAACTATTTGACTAGTCAATCAAGGTTGTGTTTCTCTTCCCATTAAATAACTTTTGATATATATAATCTCGATGCCTTGCATGAGTCACGCTTTAATGTATAGATCTATTTTTTATAAACAAAAAATAATAATAATAACTTTTGATATTGCAAACTAGGTCAAAATGTGGGTATACTTTTATTATAACCGTAGCAACCTCAGAAACACCAATAATAACACTAAAGAAAGTTTTGAATTCAAACTTTCATTTCTCTACATTTTCTTCATTTCTCATTATTTGAGCTTTTATGGAGCACGAGTCCCTACGATTTCTATGATAATGACTAAAAAGGAAAAAAAAATAATACCACCAACCCTTTGTTACGAATATAAATATAAATGAGGACAAATCTTGTTTTCTTTAAGAGGCATAAGTGATTCAAAAAGTGGGTATTTTATTAGCTAAGTTTATCGTGCAAAGTATTATTTTGGGTAATTTGGATTAATTTAAGAGATTTGTCCAAATAATAGGTTTGTTGGAAAGGGTGCAGAGTACTAATTTTGGCCAAGTGTCTCACATTAAATATTTTTTTTATTTGATTTGTAAAAACACATAATCTATACAATCTTTTTTGATTTCTTGAAAGAAATATTTTTATGGAACAGGAAAAAGCATTTTGTCCCCAAGTTCTCTTGGGATTAGACGTGCACAAGTCAAAATGGTGATGCAAAAATATGGTGAGACTTGATTATGCTTGATTGATTGAGCTTCTTTGATATTGATTAAGATTTTTTTGATTCAAAGTGAAATTGAACTCTTATGGAGGCAAGAAAAGAGTTTTTAATTACAAAAAGAGGGGAATATTCCAATACTACTTGAAAAATCAAAGGACCTAGCTTTTCTATCTCGGAAGTCTAGCATATGAATTATTATGTCTCTCTACAAAATAAAACGCTAAAGAACTAAATTCATATTTTCGTTTCAAAATTTTAGCAAACAAACACGGCCTAGGTGATGGATTCCTTCCGAACTCAACTACCCCTTGGGCTGAGTTTGTTTGTTGGAATAAAGGTAGGGTGAGAATCTTGAAAAAAATAAACTTTTACTACTTTTTCTTTAAATCCTAAAAGTGTACATTGTTTTTGTTTGGGTTGGGAAAGTTAGAGACAAGTTTTATTAATTATGATGAGGTCGCAACTCACAACACGTAACACAATTTTTCCACTCCAAGCCTTTTCAAAACCCAATAATATTTTAAACTTTATGAAAAAGTGTGAAAAAATAAAATGTGAGATTCACAATTAACATTTTTCTACCATTTCCTTTCATTTTCTTCTCTCTCACTCAACTATACATGAAATCCACATTTTTTTTTACATCCCACTTTTACAAATTGTTGTGGAGAGCATATATCCCGAGGGCCTCCTCGGGATGAACACACACACCCCCACACGGGACTTATAGGCCTTCTGAGAAAAAGATCTAGGGAACCCCATCGGGAGTAGCGCATGTCCCTTTTCGGGAAGGAGCATGAAGACTATTCGGGGAGACAGTTCGGGAGTATGCTAAAATGTCCTAAGACTAAGTCCCACATAACATTGTGAACGATCAAGTCAAGAAGGTTAGTTATAGAGAACCACTTGATATAGCCGTTTCGAAAATGACGGAGATGAGTGGGCGAATAACGGCTCTATCTGGCCCACCAAAAAAGGGGTCACTATTCCGAAGATATCTCATCCGCTTCTTCAACTAACGATCCGAAACTCAAGGAAGCACCGTCTCCAAGTAATTTCTATAGAAACCTACATCCTACATGGAGAAAGGTACGAGATTTATCTGATCAATTATTTATTACGTTCTTAAGAACTTTCTCAATAACTCTTATTGTTGCCTAGGCTGACTTGGGCGTCGGAGGCGGTTCCTCGACCAAAACTTAATCAAACCGTTCTTGTTTTCTTTGTGAGTGCAGGCATCTCAACTATTCCAACTTGGTTGTAGGGCTCTTAAGGTGGTCATCTTAGTATCCGGCCCTCAAAGAAGTTCTAGACGCAACACAAACAAATGCAACCTTAGGGTTTCCATTCAAGACATTTTGTGGCTCATTAATAATAATCTAATAATTAAGAAATGCTTCCTGACTAGTTAAGTAAATGCTATTAGGTTAAATACATCAATAAATGTGAGCTAAACAATGTGACTTGACGTAGGAGGTAGACGATGAAAGCCAACCTGGCTTGGATTTTTAGAATTTTCAAAGGATTCAGATCCAGAAACTTCTCCAATCCTCCTTTTTTTTCCTTTTGCTTAATTCGCATGCACTTTTATTTGTTTGTTTGCGTTTGGCTGTACTGAATTATATTGCCTGTGACACTTTTCCTCTTAACAAGTCTTCTGGAGGGGCCCAATTTCACCAAATTTTCTCCGTAACAGATCAAAGACATGGGAACCGACATTATTGTTAATTGGAGGCCCAATCAACATTCATGTCAAGCCCATGAGGACCCTTTTTAATTCAAACAAACCCAAAAGATGTTTTCTGGTGAACAGGTGCTTTGTATTAAACTAGGAATAGAAAATAAAAATTACATACGTTAGTAACGCTTCCCATTGGCAACTTGCTGAACAAGTCGAGCCAGATCCAGAAGAAGGTTACAGAAACATAAGTGGATTTCTCTAAGAGAGTTCAAGAAACTAGCTAAAAATATGCACAAAAATTAGATTCCCTAACATGATGTGTGAACACACAGCAATGTATCCAAAAAATATTAATTACTCATTTAATTAAAGATTTGTCAATAGACTCGGTTAGGTTTGTCAATATTGATTACTCTTTTTAACAGATCTGTCATTGATTGGTCATTTCTCATTTTCATTATCTCCTTCCCTATTCTTTGCATTTCTTATTGTATGCACGGAGATTTGTAAAAAGATGTTTCTATCTAAAATCGCATAGATTGATTAAAAATTCCTTAATATAATAATAATAAAAGATGATTATGAACATACTTTCTTTAGGAATCCATTGGAAAAGAAGTGCAGCGGAATCTCTTCTTTAATCTCTCACTTGAAGCTTACTTGAATTTGAAGTTGATTCTATAATCAACTTAATGCTAAATCTTTTATTTTAAACTCTTTCCTATTTACTGGCTGTTTACTGGCTTGATGGAATAATCTCTTTGAACTAACATAAAGAATAATGTGATAAAAAATTAGGGTTTAAATGAGAGATCTAACATCCTTTATATGTAAACTCGCTAGATTGTCCATCAAGGTCTAATGGTCTCTATTAGCGAATACTAGCGAAAACATAAATAGTAAAATATTTTATTATTATTCTAACAAGGATAGTTGGCCTCTACCAACCTAGATAGCCACGACTTTTCCACAAAAGAAAAAAAAAACCTTCTGAACCATTGGAGGGATTGTATGAACCAATAAGAACCATATAAGAGTATTTATGTGAATATAAAATATTCCTTTACTAGGAAAATTGAGCAGTATGTAATTGTTTTGTATTTTTTGCCGTAATTTGACCCAGGAACCATGCAGTTGGTTAGCATTCCCTTATATGAAAATAGGAAACCTAAAAGCACATGGAAGTGCCACCATAGCTAAAAGTTGCTACACTGTCACTTTGGCGCCCAAATGTTGGTTTTGGAACCCAAGCCATTGCTTCTTTCTTTTTTCTTTTTCTTTTTTTCATCACTTACCGACCACGTACAAAATAACTAAATAAATAAGTAAAATGAAAATTATAACTATTGAAAATTTATGTTTATTATTTTTTATTTTTATTTAAATATATGTATTAATCATGTATTTGATCTTATGATTTCTATAACAGAAATTTTATGTCCAATCCAGTGTGACGCAAATGAAGCCTGAACTTTGGTGTGACTTAGTCATGGTTATATAGCTATACATTAATATTGATAATTATATATGACTTGGTACTTGAGACTTTGGGATGTGGGTTGTAAGTCATAGGCCTTGATCCGAAAGACCCATTTTGTCATGGGCCTTAATCCGGAAAGCCTATGTTGGGTGAAAGTGTGGAAATGCCATTAGAGAGGCACTTTTCTTAGGAAAATCAACTGAATAGGTACTCTCACAAAGAGAGGTGATCTTACCCTTTTACCTTACAACCTTTAAGGCTCTATATAAACCCATTTTCGAGCTCAATTTTTACAATGAATTTTCTCCTCCTCTTTCTTTCTTTCTTATTCTGTTGTTATTCCGTTAAACAGTGAACATAACTTGATTACACCTTAAGTAAATTTTCTGGAGGTGCAACATTAAAGGTTTGGGCTGACTGATCTTGGGGTAAAGACACATTTAATATATGTATTACACAAATCGGGGTGTTTAAATACCTTAAAGAAAATACTTCTGGTACGTTTCAGCTTTGACAAAATGTCATGATTAAAACAACATTTCAAGTGTTCGTGTAAATTCCTCAAAAAGTTTCAACAGTAACATCCATTATGCTGGAAAGATAGTTTTGACCTGTTGATAGAAAATACACTAGATATTTTCATATCTCTCCTCACATTAGTCACACAAAAAGTTTTCCCCCTGCACCAAATATAAGATAATATTCTATTACATCTCATGGGTGGGCATTGGCCAAAACTAGCCAAAACTTTAGCTATTGAAAGATTTTGTGCGACAATTAGATAGAAAGATTCATTTTTGAGTAATTAATTAGATAAAAGATTATCACCAAATAGATTAAAGAATGCCATATGTTCTATGCTCAGGTGGCAATCGCATCTATTCATAAAACCATCTTGCAAGACTTGGAGATGATTGTCTAACCCCCATGCATTTCTAGGATATTCCAAGGTGGTTGAATGTTTAAAACCATCTTGCAAGACTTGGACCCATCTTAAGTGCAGATTTCTCTAGGATATTCCAAGGTGGTTCAATGTCTAAATGATGTCGTTGAGCAAGTTGCATGACTGATTAGCATTCAATTCTCCCACTGACTTTAAGACAGACACATTAATTCACGATGTTTTCAATGAAACCAAATGAGGTAACAACATCATGAAACTCGTGTCACACCCCCACTAGTTCAATAACCAATTTGCTGAACCAATTTGAGTATATCAAATTTTAGAGCAAATTGCTTCGGAACCCCAAAACAAAAACCTTAATGGATAGACACCCCTTTTTGAGTTTCAAAACATCCACCCCTTTCTTTGTTAGAATGATTAGAAATAGAGACAAAAATGCCAATACACCCTTTCACTGAAGAATTGTGATTAACAATTAAAAGACCATTATGCCCTCTTCTTTTTTCTTTTTAAAATGCAAGTTGATATTCTGGAGCAAGTAGGGCATTCAACAAGACAAGAAGCATTCTGTTTTCAAGAGATTAGTATCAGGGAGAACTTCTGTGTGAAGGATGAGCAAGTGTTAGACTAAGTATTTTTATGTATTTGATAAGCAGTAGAGTATAGGTATTTATAGAGATTTACAAAAACTAATGTAAACTATAGTTAGCTATTTGCTGACTGTAAACTATTGTTTTGCTCAGTCAGCAACTCCTTAACACACCCCCTCAAGCTTAACGGGTCGAGAACCGTGAGCTTGTCACGAAGCTGAAGAAAACGAGAGCATGGAAGCCCTTTTGTGAGTAAGTCAGCTAACTGATCCAAAGTGGAGACATATCGTACCATAAGTTGTCGAGAAGAGACCAGATCATGTACAAAGTGAAAATCAATCTCAACATGCTTGGAACGAGCATGAAAGATTGGATTGGCAGTCAAATATGTTGCCCCAATATTATCACACCAAACATGAGGTGCGGAAGACAAATAACTGCCAATCTCACCAAGAAGAGAGCGAATCCAAATCAACTCAGTAAGAGACATAGCAATCGCTCGATACTCTGCCTCGGTAGAAGATAGAGAAACGGTACGTTGTTTCTTAGAAGTCCAAGAGATAAGATGATTTCCAAGAAAGATAGAAAAACCAGTGGTGGACCGACGATCCTCTGGACACCCAGCCCAATCAGCATCTGAATAAGCAGTTAGAGTCATAGAAGAGGATACAGAGAAGAATAATCCCATGGTATAAGTTCCTCTCAAATAACGAAGGATGCATTTGACAGCACTCCAATGAACATCCGTTGGGGCATGCATAAACTGAGCAACCCGATTAACAGCAAAACCAATATCAGGTCTAGTATTTGCAAGATATTGTAAAGCCCTCACGGTACGCCTATACTCAGTGCCATCAGATAAAGGAGAGCCATCATGAAGAGACAAATGTGTACCAGAAGCAAAAGGAGTAGAAACCGGTTTTGTAGAACTCATATTTGTATGAGCTAAGAGATCAGTAATTTATTTGCGTTGAGATAAGAACATCCCCGCAGATGAGCGTACAACTTCAATGCCAAGAAAATAATGTAGATCGCCCAAGTCTTTAATTGCAAACTCGGTTGACAAAGCCTTTAGTAAAGAAGAAATTGCCGGAAAACTATTACCAGTTACCAAGATATCATCAACATAGATGAGAAAGTAGAGAGTCACTGAAGCATCTTTGTAGAAAAACAAAGAGGAATCCGTTTTACTCCCTTGAAACCCATGTGAAATAATAAAAGCAGTCAACCTATTATACCAAGCTCTAGGTGCCTGCTTGAGTCCATATAACGATTTCTTGAGGTGACAAACATGTGCAGGAAAAGCTGAATCAACAAAGCCTGAAGGTTGTTCCATAAAAACAGTCTCATCAAGATTTCCATGCAAAAATGCGTTGGAAACATCTAATTGGCGAACAGGCCAATGTTGCTGAATAGAAATAAAGAGAATAATGCGAATGGTGGTATGTTTGACCACAGGACTAAACGTATCACCAAACTCATAACCAGGTCTTTGATGATATCCTTTTGCAACCAAACGAGCCTTATAGCGATCAATTGTCCCATCAGCTTTCCTTTATATGCGAAACGCCCATTTACATCCAATTATATTTTGATCAGATGTGGATGGAACCAATATCCATGTTCCATTTTGAACAAGGGCATTAAACTCTTCTTGCATAGCGTTGCGCCAATGAGGTGAAAGAGCAGCCCGTGAATAACTAGTTGGAACATCTAAATCTTCAACTGAAGCACTTAAGTTGAGTTTCTCAGTAGGCTTTAAAGATCCTGTTTTAGATCTTGTCGTTATAGGATGACAAGAAATCTTTTTTTTTTTTTGTAAACAGGATGACAAGAAATCAATGGTTCTGTAATAGCAGCAATAGATCCATTTTCTAACATATTATTAGGCATGGGTTGATTAATAGAAGTAGAATAATGGGTAGATGGCAGCCCAATATTCTGTTGGAGCCCAGTAACTATTCTTTGGGGTTGGGTATTTTCACTAATATTTGAAGGGGTTGGGTTTACAATTGGATTACATAAATTTGATCCCAGCCCAGAACCCAAATTACATCCTTGTGAGCTATTGGAATTAAAAACATAACAAAGCCCATTACTGCCAGAATTATTACAAAGCCCATGACTACCAGAATTATTACAAGACCCACTATTGTCAGAATTATTACAAGGCCCATCACTTGAACTATTGCATGACAAAGGTATTGTAGGCATCACAGAAAGCCATTCTAAAGCAACTGGTAATGAAGAAGATGACATAAGCTCCATATAGGGAAAGCGCTGCTCAATAAACTCCACATGATGTGAGACATAAATTTTGCTAGCACAATGATCAAAACATAAGTACCTCTTATAAGATTGTGGATATCCAAGAAATATACAAGCTTTAGATCTAGGATCAAGTTTGGAAGAAGCATATGGTCTTAGCCAAGGATAGCAAAGACAGCCAAACACCCTAAGTGAAAAATAATCAGGTTGGGCACCAAATAAAGCCTCTGTAGGCGATTTGTCTCTCAGCAGTGATAATGGCAAACAATTTATCAAATATACAGCAGCCTTAACAGCAAAAGACCAAAACAATTTGGGCATTTGAGCTTGAAATAACAATGCTAACCCAGATTCAAGCACATGTCGATGCTTACGCTTAGCTAAACCATTTTGAGGTGGAGTATAAGGACAAGAAACCCGTAGAGCAACCCCATTAGCAGCCAATTCTTTAGACAAGCTTTTAAACTCGAGTACCACCATCACATTCTAGAGAACAAATCTTCAAAGAAAAATGATTTTCTACCAAAGCTTTAAAGCGCAAAAATACATCAAACAAGTCGGATTTATTCTTCAATGTATACAACCAAGTATACCTAGTGAACTCATCAATGAAAACAACATAATAGCGAAATCCATCAAACAAAACAGTAGGGGCAGGTCTCCATAAATCTGTATGTATAATATCTAATGGTCGTCTACTACTAGTTTGTGATATCAAAAATGGTTGGCAATGACTCTGTGAAATTTTGCAAGCATGACAAGCAGGAAGTGCTGAAGTAGAATGACCAAGTTGATGAAGAACATGTTTAGTTCTCTGAGGGGTTGGATGACCTAATCTTCGATGCCAATCAACACAAGAAACATCCAATCCAGTAGATGATTTAAAAACATTAGCAAGACATTGTTTAGAAGAAGAACAATGTTGTGAAACAGCAGTTGGAGAAACAACATTCCTAGTATGAATTTGAACAAAGTCTGAAAATCGCAGATAGTACAAACCATTAAAAGCCTTCCCCTCCAACAGAACCGAACGAGTCCTCTGATCCTTGATAACAAAAGAATCATGAAGAAATTCAAAGCATACATTATTGTCCAAAGCAAACCGAGCAACATAAAACAAATTATACTTCACATCTGGCACACAGAGTACATGAGAGAGAAGAAACTGATGACCAAAAACCTTAATTGTAGAACTACCAATGTGAGTAATGGAAAGAGAGCAACCATTACCTACATACACACTTTTAGATCCTGTGTATGGTTCATGAATGGCTAACTAAGCAATATCTGCAGTCAAGTGACCATTAGACCCAGAATCCAAGATCCACAGAGAAGAGGATGACTTAGAATCCAAAAATTGAGAAGAACACACAGCAGATGCACAAGAAAACTCACCAAGGAAAGCATGATTAAACCATTGAGGACATTGTGCACACAAATGCCCTGGAGTTCTACATAATTGGCATACTGATCTACCCTCATTCATGAATGAAGAGGCACAAAATCCCTAGACCGAGACTCACCAGAAGGAGAATTAAAACTATGAGAGGAAGAAGTTCCATACCTTTTATTCATCCTATTACCAGAAAATCCTCTACCAAATGCTCTTCCATATGGCCGGCGAACCCGAGGTCTACGACCTCTACCAAACCGCCCATCATTGACTTGAGCACTGCTACGACCACCAGAAGATCGTGATTGAAATTGTCCAATTCCATTTCGCAAGTCAGATGGAGTAGAAGCAATATTTGCAGTCAAGATACCACTCACAAATGCAGATGCAGAAGAATTCATATGCAATTCATGAGTCAATAACAAACCAGACAAATCAGAGAAAGAGACTGGATCAGCTCTGAGCCTCACAGACGTTGAGAAATCTTGAAATGATGCATCGAGTCCTCTAAGTGTTGTAAGCACCAAATCAACATCAGGTACAAGAGAATTTGCAGCAGTGAGAGCATCAGCAAGAACTCGGATCTAAATCAGGTAATTCAAAATAGAGGAAGTACCTCGTTGCACACAAAAGAGACGGTCCTTTAAATCAAGAATTCTCGATGCAGAGCTTGATGCATAAATCTTGGTCAGTGATTCCCAGGCTTCAAAGGAAGTTTTCGAAGAAACTATAAGTGGTAAAGTTGATTCAGACAAAGAAGCAATTAACCAGCCTAAAACAAGTTGATCTTGACGATGCCAGAGAGAAATTTGAGATGAAAGAGATGCCACAATTTCAGGCGAGACATCAGCAGCAGTAGGAAGAGATGGACAGGGAAAAGAACCATCTACATAACCAAGCAGGTCGTAGCCACGAAGAAACGGCAAAAACTGAGCCCGCCAAAGAGGAAAATTGGAACCATTGAGCTTCACGGGAAGAGCTGCAGCGAGATTTGGAAGCGCAATAAGAGAAGAAGATGATGGTGTCGCCATATTCAAGAGCTCATCACAAGAACTTCAAACCACAAAACCTCTTTGCTGAAACCGATCTTGAAACACAAAAACTCAGAAACCAGAAATCAAATCTTGAAACCTCTGAAACCAGATCTTCACCTTTGCTGAAATCAGATCTTGAATCCAGAGCTTGAAACGAAGAAGCCAAATCTGAAAACCTCTTAAACCAGAACTTGAAAAGCTTTTTGTTTTAAGATCTGCAAACCACTCTTCTGAAACTAGATTGTGAAATCAGCTGAAACCAGAAAACAGAGACACAGAAATGGAACTTGGAACCGTGAAACAGAGACCAAAAAATTGTCAAACAGAAAAACCAAGAATCTTCAAGAAAGGTACAGGGTAGTGGCCCACTAAAAAAAATACCTGATACCATGTTAGACTAAGTATTTTTATGTATTTGATAAGCAGTAGAGTACAGGTATTTATAGAGATTTACAAAAACTAATGTAAACTATAGTTAGTTGTTTGTTGACTGTAAACTATTGTTTTGCTGAGTCAGCAACTCCTTAACAGCAAGGATATAGAAGAAACCTTATCCTCTCCATTTAAAGTGCATTTGCTCAATCAAAAGAAAATCTCAAAAAAATTATATTTCAACCCATAATAAGAGAATTGAACATTTTAATGTAAGACTAAAATGGCTACCTAATTTGGCAAGCTATGATGCACCATTTTGTCCAGCAACATTGCTTCTCTTCCAGGCTTGCGCCATGGTGGAATAATCCTAGTTTTGCAGCCTCTGTCGTAATGTCACTGGAACAAACCTGATCGAGGATTTTGTTGGGCTAGCTCCAATCAAGCACTTATTTCAACAATTCAAGGAATCTGCTTCAAGGAACTATAATGGGTTTGTTTCAAAGACAGAGGTCTTCTTCTTCTTTCTTTTTTTTCTTATTTAATTATTTATTTATTTACTTTATTGTAAATTCAAGGATCACAAATCTTCAATTCTCTTAAGTAGAGTAGTCCTTATTGATCATCTTACAAAAACTCTTAAATGGAATAGTCTCTCTTAACAATGGATAACTAGTGGGGCAAGAAATTTTTTCTAAATTTTAAAATAAATAAATTATTATTCTTATTTTTTATTATATTTTAATTTTTCATATTATTATTGTGTTGTGAAAAGCTAATGAATTGATGAGGAAAATAATATTGATTATGGATGTCTATACCAAAAAGAGAATACCAAAAGATGTAACTTCTATTAAAGATCTTAGCCATCTTAGCGTGCAATCTTGGTAATCCATATTTTCATATTAATTAAAGATCGCAACACCTCAACTCATAATATTGATAATTAATATTTTTATTCTATGTACATTCTATCATGGGCACAGTCTATCATTCATATCAAGAGTATCTTATTGTTGTAAGAATCATATATTGTATTTTCCTGTAAACCTTAATATTTCCATATCAGAGAATATTATGTAATATCTTTACTTCCTCTATAAAGGATGCACACAACATAATGCGATTGAGAGACTACTTTTAGCTTGTCCTAATTTTCTTTCGTATCTTTATTATATATTTTTTAATTATCATTTAGTTTATAACAATCCCCATATTTTAAAAACATACTAAATAGAAAGGGAAACCAAAAAGTTTTTGCCTTGTGTTTATACTTCTTTATTTATATCTATACTTATTTTTCTTATATAAATTTTTTAATAAAAAAAATTAGGATCCTAAAAATGATTATTTACATATCGCACATTTGATAAGTTAAAAAATGAAAAAGAGGGTGAGGTAATTTTGGAATTTAAAAAAATAGAAAGAAAATATTATCTTAGAGGGGATTTTGCTTGGCAGAGGTGCCTACGTGGCACTGCTGCAAGCAGTGTAAGGTGAGGATTAAATTTGGGGTTTTTCATTAAATCCTCACTTTAGATATTAACCATGTGCAAAAATGTTTTTAAGTGATGTTCACTCGGTTTATTTGCTTTAACTCAGACCAGGAAGGTGGTTCAAACCAAACCAAATGTTAAACATCATCTTCTTCAGGTCTCAAAGATTCAATACCATTCTTCCCTCTTCGTTTCCGGTCACATTTGAGCCTTTATCGTAACTGAGTATTACTGAACTGATCTTCTTCCTTTAAGATTCTATTTCTCTATAAGCTCTCTAGCAAGGAATCATCGCCAGCCGGAGTTATGAGCCACATAATTTAATCTTCCATGCCACCCATTGTCTCCTTCAATATTTCAAACACCAAGCGAAGGACCTGGAAATTCAAATGCACAAATCAACTCAGACATCTAAAACTGGATGATGATGGCGGGTTCTACTCTGTTCCTTCACTCTCTCCTACAGAAGTTGGGCTCTTCCTCCATCAGCAAGGAAATTGTTATTGCACTCACTATTTTTTTTCACCCTACTCTGTGCTTGTATGGTGATTGGTCATCTCCTTAAGGATAATCGATGGGCTAACGAGTCCACCACTGCTCTTCTTCTAGGATTATGCGCTGGATCTATTGTCCTGTTGATCAGTAAAGGCCATAGCTCGAGCATACTTAATTTCAGTGAGGAGTTGTTCTTCATTTATTTGCTTCCTCCTATCATTTTCAATGCTGGGTGCATTTTTTCTATTGAAAAGGATTGGTGTGGCAGCTTTGCGCGTACAAGATTATCTGGCTGTTGTGCCATATTGTTAGCCACAGATTCTGTTTGCACATTACAATCCAAAAACTTGATCTCAGCATCATCAATGCTTTCCTAGCATTAAAATTGTTCGGGACTTTCCTTTATCTCTTCTGAAAATGTCATTCATGAATAGCTTCTTGGATGTACCAGAAAGAACATCACAGTTCAAACAATTGTGCTTCAACTTGAGATAATGTTCTTAATAGTGAAAGTCATCGAAATAAAAAAAGAAACTCCAAGTAGGTAATGAATAAGGAAATGATTCAATTTATACAGCAGCCCAAGTATTAACTAATAAGAAAGTCTTAAAATTTAAGCAGAACAAGCAGGTAGTGATGGTCCTCTCCTAGTCCAGCATCTGGTGGTGCTCTTGGATTGCTACCCACTTTTTGGATCTGAACCATCACTGGGTTCAGAAAAATTCTAGTTCTCTGTTCAAAAGAGAAAGAATAAGTAGATGGCGGTGACACTATGAGCTGACCAAGGCTCGTAGACATATGTTCTTCTCAATTACTCTTACCTCTATTTCTTGTCTAGTTCTGCTCTTCCTCTAGATTCAGTTTCAATAATGAACAACCATAAATCAATCTAAGGATGTGGAACATGTAATGGAGAGGAGCATAGTATATCAATGCAGAATCGTGGTATTGATCGCACAACAGGTGAGTATATACCAACGATTCTGCATTGACTTCCCGGAGTTGCAAGTGGATGGCACCAAGCCTCGCTTAGTAAAATGCAGCAGCTAGGTTCAGCAGCAGAGTCTCTTCGACTTCCCGCCCAGAACACAGATGAAATGATCCGTTCAGTCGTAATTCAAGTTATGACGACTAGAAACAAATTTTGTTGCTGTCCTGCGTCACTCTCAGGTTAAACTTGGCCCAGATACTACAGTTGACAACAAAATAATATATGTAACAGATAGAAGTAAAAGATCTAGAGTAAGCAAAACAGAGGAGAGAAATACTTCATTGCCTATCGTGTAACTGATCCATACATTTTAAAAGAGGGATATTGAAAGAGAAAATTTAAAAGAAAAATGGGGAGAACCTGCAATGTTGGAGAGTTGCAGTAGTTGGGGTGAAGAACGATGGGATTGTACGGTGATGACTCTTCGACTTTAGTCTGAATTTTGGTTGAGAGAAATTAAACAGGGAAGAAGATGATGGTTTGATTTGGTTTGAACCACCTTCCTGGTCCGAGTTAAAGCAAATAAATCGAGTGAACATCACTTAAAAGCATTTTTGTTGCAGATGGTTAATATCTAAGGTGAGGATTTAATGAAAAAACCCAGATTTAATCCTCACCTTACACTGCTTGCAGCAGTGCCTACACATGGCACTGCTGCCAAGCAAAATCCTCTTAGAGGAAATCATTAACAAATAGGAGTAGGACCAATGTGTCTAAAATTCAACTCTAGGGTGTTAGTGTTATAAGCTGTTTTGGGATGTCGGAGCAATTTGCTCTAAATTTTAATAGCTTCTTAAGCATCACAATTGCTTTGATAGCATTACTATACTTAGAAAATATGATGCTCACTACAACAAAAAGGGTATATAATTGCGGAATTTTCGCAGTAAAAGGTAAAAAAAATCTATAGCAATAGCCTATAACTGCAGATCACATGTGCTTTAATATCCATTGTTGTAGGCTCCATCGCAAATGCAGTAGCTACACAAAATACCGTACGTACAAGATTGTTCATAGCTATGGTTTTTTAATTACGAATGTTTCTGTAATTATATCTATAGGTGCACATTGTTAGTTGCGGATGTTTCCACATCTAACTTCTAGCTATACATATTGTAGCTACAAATGTTTCCGTGGTTATATATCCTCTAGCTGCATAAAATAACTATGGATTTTTATGCATCTACCCTATAGCTACGAAAAATATAACTGTAGATGTTTTATATCTAACTTCTAGCTACACATATTGTAGCGATGGATGATTCAACGACTATATATTCTCTGGATGCAAAAAGTATAACTGTAGATGTTTCCACAGCTACCAAAAATATAACTGTGGATGTTTCACATCTGATTTATAGTTACATATATTGTAGTGATGGATAGTATATGCATGTGTATGTTGACATTTTGAAGCATTTTTAACAAATGTCACCATAAGACGTTTACAACATTTGTTCAATAATGCCATCATAATAAGTATTTTTTTTTAAATTATTTTGTATTTAATCAATCAACTTATTTAATCGAATACAAATAATACATCTATTTCGTCAAAAGCATTTTATACAAATGAAGATCTAAAGTAACGATATTGATGCTTACACAATTCTAAAATCACCTCCATTTAGAGTTCCAATAGCTATACAAAATCCCAAACATCAACGTGAACATATTACCAGACACCCTGTTCCAATCAAATTTTCCTGAGACTATAGTATAACTTGAATGATGAAACAAAAAGGGTTTTCCAATGATGAAATTGTCAATGAGGGCTGAAGAATATTGCTAATGCAACTTAGGTTGCACAGCCGATGCATCGTCGTTCACCTTTGATAGAGCCAAATTTAGGGGTGGGACTCTTAAGTCAGCATAAGTTTGTCAAATTTCCTCCTCTTAGCTTCTGGACTACTAGGAGAAGAATTTTCTCATGACCCAACTATTGCTTTTGACTAGTACCTCTAGCATGCAAGGTCCAACTCCCCCCTTGGCAATTGTGGCATCGATGGAATGGAAGCAGTTGTTGCACCAACGGAATGGCATCAAGAACACATCTTTGATCAGTTGAAGACGTTTTAACAACCTCTCCTGCAAAATAAAATACAAAAGCATAAAGGTCATGGAGAGATCATGGGTTTGACCCTTGCGGACGACAAAGCTCCCTCTGAGGATGTAACCGTATTAAGAAACAACCTCAATGGGAAAAATGGTTGAATAATTTCATATGAGAGAACCTCAAATATTTAGGTAGCATACATCCCATGCTATTAGGTAACTATGAACAATAAAAGAAAGATATAAAACATGGAAATACAATACATGGAAATGTTTGTATGGAAACACAATATATGGAAATGATTTAATAGAGAAACCTAATCAAGTCAAAGCCAAATTAGGATATTGATGAAATGGAAGGATAAGATGGTATGGAAAGAATTCAAATGGAAAGGATGATGAATGGAAAGAATTCAAAAACTAAAACAAAAGAACAATATTGAAAGACACTGGACTAGCATGTTCAAGTCATCGCATAAAGATAAGATTGTATGTCCTTACCTATAATTAAGTAGAAGTCTTCTAGAAAGCAAACCAGAAACAATTATAAGACTTTTAGTAGAAACAGAGAACACTTATAGACAAGGTTACAATATTATATAAGTCAAATGAATCAAATTGGATCAAAGCCAAAAGCCACATGCTCTCTGGAAACCAGCCGGTTGCTTGGGCCAGTCGCTTGGCTCAAGTGACCGCCTTGAGCAACCGCCCCAAAAACAGTGTACTTTCAATCTGAAACTCAGGCTTTTGATCATCCGTTTTCAGTTCGATTTTGGGATGATCTCAATCCGAATTTCAAACCTAATAGACCCATAACTAAGGGGTAACACGAAACCTAACAATTAACGCAGATTAGTCACCCAGAATCCTCCCCTTGATTAGATCCATCCTTTTTACAAAAGCAGGGTTTCGTTTTTGGACAGGATCTCATCAAGAACATTGAAAAAGGGATATCGTAATGAGAGGATCATGAATAACCAAAGAGGAAAACAAATCTACTCTATTTAATAACTTAACAAGGAGACTGAGTGAATGGAGATTCACTAACGTCAACTAGATCAGCAAGAAAAAGAGGGAAAAGCTTCCAGATCACCAGCAACACTTTGCTCACCTTTTAGCAAGTCTCTACTGCCGCCTAACCACCAAAAACAGCAATCCCGAATATAATATTCATCAAGTGGGCGAGGGTTGCTATTTATAGAAGTCTGGGGGCAAATTAGGGTATTTTCCCCCAAAGCGGAACCAGCGGTCGCTTGGTTCAATCAACCGCCTCAAGCAACTGCCCCCTAGTATATTACTATACAAGGGTGCTTTGGTTAAGGGATTGCAACCCAAACACAACCTAACCCTAATTAACACATGGAGGAGGTCTTACCTTAAATCCGGACAACTCCAGACACCACTTGCCTTCCAGAGGTCCAACTTCCAAGCAAGACAGGTTCATCATCAAGAGAATCCAGATCCATGGGTTCAGGGTATGGATCATGGATTTCTATCTGGACACTCCACAAATTTACCTGGCTAGACCTTCAGGTTCTCAGACCTACAATACGGATCCCAGGTTAGAAATACGGGGGTTGTTACAGTCTTACTTTTACACGCATTTACCACGATGAATTGCGCTTCGACACTTCCCCACATGCAAGAGTCCCATCAAACTTCAAGATCTTCACCACTCCCAAGCTCTCAGCCTCCTTCTAGCATAAACAATACATTTATGAGGTAGAAGAGACATAAAATAGGGTTTTAAACCCAAAATCCCTAAATTGCCATGAATTTAGGTATAGAGGGCGATTGATCCAGCCGTGCAACTTGCCCCAATCGACCGACCCTCTCTCTCCTTCATGTGAAGGCCTATTTTGATGGCCTTCGAAGGGTAGGTAGAAAGTTTATTTCAAGGCCTAATCATTAGTATATTTTACCTTGCCATTTGAGTCATTTAGCATTGATTTATGGGCATGACAACATCTTCTTTTAATGCCTTCTAGACTAATTTTCTCTCTCCTCCTAAACTTCATTAGAGTGGCCGGGTCTTCTTCATGGTCATCCACCTCCATAGGTTCGATTTCCGAATCTCCGGACTCAACTGGAATGGTTCAAAGTTACTTTTTACTTGAGCTCCAAGTTCGCAGACTTGAAACCATGGGCTAATGGGTTAGGATTCAAGGGAATTTCACACTTATTGTGTCCCAATATAGCAAGCCTTGTAGGATTTGGGTTTACATGAAGTACTGGATAAAAGTTTGAGGTTACATAAAATACTGGATAATATTTTGGCCAATGTTTTACAAGAATCATTATTAGGTTCAAACACCTCAAGTTTTGCAAAAAAGATAGAGTCCTTGTCATCGTCATGTGCTTCGTAGGTGGTGGCAGCTAGGGTCTTACCAACCGCATGCTTCTGAGAGGAAACCCTAGCCGCATATGCTTGAAAAAGAGTGGTGGTTAGGGTTTTGGCTGAGTTTCCATAACTATCCTTAATAATGAGAAACAAAAATAAGAGTAGACTAGAAAAAGAAAAAGTTAAAATGAAAGAAATAATTTGTGCAAGATAATAAGATATCGTATAAAGAATTTGTGCAAGATAATAAAATAACATAAAAATGCACGAAGAGGACCAAGAGGAAAGAGGATAATCGAAATGGAAGAAGAACAATTGAGACATGTATTTTCATTTTTTGCTTGATAGTAACCATTAGGTTTCAAATTCATGCACCAAACTAGGGGGTAAAGTTAGGGTTAAACCTTTTATCATGTTTATTAGGTTGAAGCATATCTTTCAATCCACAAATAATTTTGACTTTAAGACATTATTGGTTTCAAGTGTCTAATACGACTTCACTCTTTGTGATTTTTTACGTAAACCAAGTGAATATGATTTTGGTCCATTAGTCTGATTTGTAGTATTTTATTACCAATAACAAACGAGGTCGAAAAATCTAAAATTTGGAGACTTTTGCCCATGACATTCCATTTTAGAGATGTGTGGCACTTAAATCAAGTGTCGCTACAATGATTGGAGCTTTTCAATAGATCCAATACAAATTTAGTTATGATATGGAGTCGCGATGAAAGATAAGGAAAAATGGTTTCACTCCTTTTCGCTTCTTCGAATTGTGGGTGGCCTGCTTAAGATTTTTGTGGTTGATTTTGAGAGTAAGATGGATGCTTCTTCCACTTTAAGCCAAAGAGCTACAAAATGTTTCTTCCTTCTTGAAGATAGTTTATATTCAACAACAAAATAATAATTCCATTTGCAGGATTTCTTTGTCACACAACATAAGCAGTTTGATGTATGAGCCAAGAGGCTTTGTTACTAGTTTTATGTGTATTAATATATATTTTTTTTATTTTTTTTTATAAAAAATAATAATTAAGGGAAAATTTCAAAGACATTCCAAAATGAATAGCAAAAAATACAGATATCTCATTAATATATAAAATTGGCAAAGACACCCCAAAATGTCTTTTAAATTTGTACAATGGCACAAACTTTGTTAGGTCATTGTTAGAGACTTTCATAATTCTTGAATTGCCCTTAACGTCTTATGACATTATAATATTGCCTTTAACCCCTTGCCCATACTTTGAGAAAATTTCTTTGATATATAGTATTTAACAAAAAAAAATTTACTTCATAAGGTTGCTAAAAAAAGGTTTTACTCCTTAAAAAAATCAAAACATAACAGATAGCATAACTCATGTGAAAATTCGAATTAATTTTGGCAAAAATCATTTGAATTTGAATTTTGAATGTAAAAGTAATTTAGGAGATTAACTGACTTTGTTATGTTTTTGTTCAAAAAAAAAAAAAAAAAAAGCATTGGCATTCAAAAATGGAGGACTTAAAGCATTGACACCCACTTTATGTTTGAAAAACACATACATCTCAAAATTGGATTTCATTGGACACATTAGTCCAATTTGTCACTGCAAACCATTAAATCACTTTTTTTCCCCTTCATACTTTGATAGGGATATTTTTGGAATTGAAAGAAAATAAAAAGTGATTTAATAGTGATTTAATGGTTTTCAATGACAAATTGGACTATTATGTTCATTGAAAATTTCAACTTTGAGGTGTTTGTGTTTTTCAAATATAAAGTGGGGTGTCAGTGTTCTAAAACCTCCATTTTGGGGTGCCAATGCAATTTGTTCAAAAAATGAAGAAGACTCTATTATGTGAGTAGCTAGTAACATTGAAGGGAGTCACAAGTAAAAAACTCCTTTTTTTTTTTTTTTTTTGCTAAGAAAATTTCAGTGTCACCCCTCAAGTTATCCCATAAATTTAATGCCATCTTATAAGCTATCATCAGTTTCCTAGAAAAAAATGTGCAGTTAATTTACCAGCTTTTGTTAAACATAACAATGCATGTGGGTTTAGATGATGTTTGTGGGGGAGGATACTGGATCTTAAGCGTCTAGTAGAAAGACCGGCCCCCGGAGTAAGGGAATATCTAACAGAAAAGAGCAGATATGGTTGAGATTCCACTTAAGCATTTCTCAGTAGGTGCTAATTTTCATGTGTCGAAGAGTCAATTCTTTCGATTGAATGGCTCTAACAACTGAGGTGGCTTTCGGCCAGATCCCCCTAAAAACCGTACGTGCGGGTCTCCCTGCATGCGGCTCACGCCATTCAAGGTGGCCTAGCATTCATTCGCAAATCCTATAGTGAAATTGAGTCTGCTTGACCTCGAAAGAAGGTAATGAAGACAATTTCATTAATTAGACCCCAGTAGAGTGAAAAATATGTCTAGGACACCCCTACTATTAGAACAAGAATATTTTTTAATGAAAAATCCTATGTTCAACTCTTTTCATTTTCTCCTTATACCATCTACGATTTCTTTTTCTCCTAATTACAAGTCCTCACAAAGTCTGGGAGCTATGGTTCATGGAAAGTGCTTTTAAACTTAGGATGTGGGGTAAATATTGAAAATGAATAACTAATGAGACTAATGATGTTAGTGATAGAGGATCTATTTGGTGTATTGGATAAATCAGAGGATGACATTAATAATAGGGGGTGACTTAGGCGGTTAAAACCGGATCTTACTTGTGTGGTGTGTCTGATGTGGTGGTGTCTACCATTGGATGCACGCCACATGGATTCTATTAAATTCCAATTGCTCAAAACATGGTTTTGTTCATTTTTAAAAGAAATTGGTTTTGACCAACGGGGCTTGGTCCAAGTGGTAAGCAGCTTGGTCCACTTAAGCAAGGTTCCGGTATTGAAACCTTGTGGATGCAAAAAATCTCCGCTGGAAGACTCACCCACCACAGCCTTTTGCCTTGGAAACCGTGGCAAAAAAAAAAGGGGGTTCGGGTAGGCCGTGTGCGATTGAGCACCGGATTAATCAAGAATGAACACCGGGTTCGCAAAAAAAAAAAGAAAAAAAGGAATCAGTTTTGTTTCACTTAAGTTGGTTAAATGTGACACATGATGTTTTGACAAATTAGAATTTAGAGCCTGTTTGGTTGGATGAATCCAGAAATTTGACATCTATAGATTTATGAATCAAATTTTTAAAAGTGTTTGGTTGGAAAACATCTATGGATTCATGAATTCACGGGTTTCAAGTTTTGCCTAAAAATTAGATTTTTTGGATTCCTATGGATTGGATGAAAACACTAGATTTCACCCTTGATACTATATATTGGGTGAAAACACTAGATTTGTATAAAAAGATGTGAATCTGTGGATTCATGTCTCAAGTTCCATCGCTTTTGCCATGACTCTATAGATTTAAAATCCACAGATTTGAATGATGTTTCAATAAAATTCACATGATATACGTCCTAACAGGTGCCACCATGTCCTGAAATTCCCTACATTTGGTTTAGGGAGGGTAAGACAGAGAAAGGGTGTTTAATCTGAATGCACCCTATCACATAAAATATTTGGAAAAAGAGACAGAAGATATCGATATCGACCGCCAAACATTATGCCCAGATGGAGCTACAACGCCATGATTTTCCCCTCTCTCTCTCTGTCTGAGTGAGAATGCAATTTTTGAAATTTGTGTCTGCGACCTGAAGAAGTTAGATAATCGCAAAAATAAAAGAATCAGATGAACAACCCAACTGAAAAAAAAAAAAAATTAGAAAACTAAAAGAGATATAGACAGCGAGAGACAGAGAAGGGAAATTGTGTTTCTGGTGTGTTTCTCGCCTGTGACAAGAACCAACACAATGATCTCGATTTTCATGGAACAAATGGGCATTTATTTATGGTGGATTTCCATACCTTTACAACTCTGATCCACGATTGTTTGCTAGATGCTTTTGCGCTGCTCTGTTCAACAGTTTAAGGTAAGGAAGTTTCTGGCCCCCAGATCTTCTCCAAATTATTGTCATTGGATGAAATCTTACGAATCCTTTCCAGTTTGATTGATTCTAGACCCTAAGTTTGGAAATTTAGGCTAAAAAATGGAAAAAGACAAGGTTTTGAAGATATTGTAGCTAAAAATGTCAATATTAGGGCCTTCCGTTAAATTCCTCTGAAGTTCTCAAGCAGTGAAATGAGCCGCTCGCCTTCGTTCTCTTTGAAGTCAGAGCCCAATTCTAAGCTTGACCCAAAAGCTTTGAGACGATGGGTTGTTGCCTTTTGTATCATTAGGTTTGATCTCGAACAAGGTCAGGTCATTGAGGAGTGTTACCCACCTGATTCTATAACTCAAGATGAGGAGCTTGAGATCGCCTTCAGTTCTTTCCCAGATTCAGTGTCTCAGCACCACAACCGATCGAGCATACATGATTGTATCTTTTTCTTCCGAGTACGAAGGCGAGAGAATACTCATTTGGCCCATTTGTCTTCATCTCAGATAACAGAGGGTGAAGACAAAGTGGGCTCTCCAAGATCTCCAAGATCTCCAAGGTCTCCGAGGTCTCCAAGGTCATTGGATGATAAGTTTCTAAGAAGGTCCAGCAGTAGCCGCAGGTCCAATCCTCCAGGTTATTTGTATGGTTTTGTGTTCAATAGGCAGAGGCAGGATGAGAGGTTAAAGCGAGGTGGAGAGCAGAAGTCTGTGGTTATCTTATCGTACTGTCCTTACTCCTGTGTTTTCAGGCGTTTGTTGCAAATCTTGGGTCCTTTGTATTTTGATATTGGTAAGATTGCTGTGGAGCATATCGCCCATTATGTCTCAAAGTGGCCTGCTCCAATGCCTGGGAAGTTAATGGAGCTCCCAATTGGAAATGTTGCACTGAAAACAAACCTGCCACCAGCTCATAGTTTGCCATTGGAGTGTGGAGTCTTCTTGTCCGATGAGTCTGCCTCATCGATGGCTCCTATTCTTCCTACTAATCAGTCAGTTCCACAAGGGCTTTTCCATGATGCAGATATTTTTGGTACATTCAGAGGGCTTCTTTTGCAGCTTTGGGTGCTATGGGAGCTCTTGATTATTGGTGAGCCTCTTCTGATTATAGCACCAACGCCACCTCAGTGTTGCGAAGCTGTTGCAACTCTTGTGAGTTTGGTGGCACCACTCCCATGCAGTGTCGACTTTAGGCCTTATTTCACCATCCATGGCCCAGATTTTGCCAATCTTAACTCGCTCACTGAAGGAGAGCCTTTTCCTCCTATGGTTTTGGGTGTGACTAACCTATTCTTTTTGAAGGCACTTCGAAATATCCCTCATATTGTTTCGGTTGGTAGTCCGGCTTCTAACTCAAGCAGGGTTCCCTTTTCTACTAAGTCCCCTGCTGGTAAAGTTTCTGGTAAACCAGAAGGATTTCGTCCACAGCTATCGTTAAAGAACTTTTCTCCTTCAAATTTGTTAAATGCAGTTAAGTTGAGGAGAGAAGGACCTCTTTGTCTGATGACAGAACACAAAGAAGCCCTTTGGAGCACCTATGTTCCGACAACAAAGCCAGACACTGCTATCTTGAATAGGCTTATTGATGCAGGGATGTCACCAAGGGTTGAGGAATCTATGTCTGTTGTTAACAATGAGATATTACGCCGGCATTTCTTGGAGCTTACTACAAACTTCCTTGCTCCTTTTGGTCCATACTTCAGAGCCACTACTCCTTCAGAAGGAACTTCTCCCTTTGTAGATCCTCCTCCTCTTCCTCCATTTAATGCTGAAGAATTCATTGCAAACTTATCAGCAAGGGGACCTGGGAAGTTCTTGTCCAAGAGGATGAGATCAAACTGGCTGGACCTATACAGGTAAATCAGAGCAAAGGCTACTGGATTTCTTGGTACTTCCACTGGTTGTTGATTTATATCATTTCCCTCACCCCCAGTTTGTGTTTCACTTTTTATTCTGTGTTTTTAATTTCATTTTCTGATAATTGGTCCAAGGAAGTCTTGCCACTGATTCCCCCCCCCCCCTGTAATTTCTAAGGCGCTTTTTAAAAGGGCAGAACTTTTTGCCATGGTTCCAAAGAAGGCGTGCTGTTGCTGAACAAGAACAACACAGATTGTGGAGACAGGCTAGAATAAAGACTGACATTCAGCAATTTATACCGAAGATGTCTGAACTGGAGGTTGTTGATTCTTTCCATTCCATTGAAAAACACTTACTTGGGGTGATACAGGTAATCTCTTCTTCCTTTTTGTAGATATCTTGGTCATTTCCTGTATAGTATGATGTTCTTGTTACTATAGAGTAACTTCTATGATAACTAATGTTTGAATATTCTGCACCCACAGTTCAGGAAAAAGCCTAATCTACTCTCTAATGTGTGTGTTAGTGATATAGACAAGCTGATGTTTGGAAGGCATTATTTTAGACTTAATTATAAGAAGAGTTGGTTTGCTTTACCAATTGGTGGACCAGATAATTGGGGTATTATTGTAATCCTATGATGACTAGCTACTGGCCAATGGGTACTCATGGTGAGAATCACGACTCCAAATTCACAAGGAAATATCAGTGTGGCTCACAAGAAAGGAGTCAGCTTATGTACTTCAAGAAGAGTATATTTTGTTTTTACTTTTATCCAATCCTATCTCCTAGTTTCTAATTTTAGAACATTCTTGAGTTAATTTCTCATGCCTTATAACTTGAGAGGCAAGCTATTGTCCTCTGTATATTTGTAAAGTTTTAGAAGCCTCCCCCACAATTTATGAAGTTGATTGATTGCTTCTGTGCATACAATTTTAGTCCTAGTGAGGATGAAGGGCTGAGAAAGCTAAGCTGGTGAGAGTTGAATTACAATTTCCCATCTAAATCTTCTTCTATATTATCTTCTTCCTTCCTCAATTGATCTCCCCTGCTAAGACTACCTTGTGACTGCTACAACTGCTGCTTAAAGACCACTTAAAGACTAGAGTCGATCCTTCAATTAAGTGCAGATCTTTTGACATTGGACCAAAAGGAGGCAGTAATCACCTTTTGTTTCTACTGTTATGCTCGGTTTTATCCTGCAGCTTTGTTCTCCAATTTCTCACCATCAAAACTTCTGATCTGGCAGAGGTTTGGAGGGCACATTTAGTCTTGAACCTTGGATTAGTGATGTATCCAGGGTTGGAACCCCCCCCCCCCCAATGAGCCCAAGCCCAACTGGAGTCAGGGAGGCCGAATCCATCCCGGGTAGAATGGTCAATTCCTACACTTGGATCAAGTTATATTGAAGACCCAAGTCTAGTAGTTTAGTTTATTTTGAAGAGAGTCATAGAGTTGTAAAGGAGTGTTTCCTATTAAGAAGTCTTACTTTTAAGGATAACTTAAATTAGGAAACTGTTATTTCCTTTTGGGTCCAGTTTGTCTATTATCTAATTAGTATTAGGTAACTTAAGTGTAATCTCAGATCCAAGGGCTGAGATTGCGTAGGAATTAGATTTGTTTGTCAAGTCTAATTTAAGTTGTGGTGGGGCCCTAGTAGTCAGAGAAACCCAGTTGGAGTCTAAGTCTTTTGTTTAGGCTATAAATAGCTTTTCTAGTGTAAGCTCCCCCCCCCACCCAAAAAAAAAAAAAAAAAAAATCTGGATTAATGAATTGAGTTAAGGTTGAGAAATAGGGTTGTGGGTTTCCCTTGAAACCTGCGGCTGGCTTGGTGTGAATTTTCTGCAATTTTTCAAGTTCTCTTCTTCAGCTTCTGTAACAGCAACCAACTTCAAGTAAGTACAATCCCTTCCCAACCTTCCCCTGGTACTCCAGGCCCAACCGTAGCCTTCCCCTCCCTCTTCCTGTTTCCTGCAATATCAGCACCCCTCCCCCACTGTTAAGCCTACTTCCCCAGCCCCCTTAGACCCCAATCCACTTCCCCTTGAGTTGCAGCAAGCCTTAGAATATCCCCTTACAGCTCCCTTCCCAAATAATCCTTTTACCCTAAAAGCCAGAATTTCCTGCAACCCTTCTTCTTCCCCACGTCCTCAGTCCTAACCCTAATAGGATTCATCTATTCCCTCATCAAATTAGCCCCATTCCACCCTCAATGGAGTCGCCCTAGTCTATAGGATTGACTTCTAACTTCAGTTTACCCCATTACAGCCCTAGTTCTTGGACGAGTTGCAGAAAATTTGGAATTTCCAAAATTTTCAGAAACTTCCTACTTCCTATCCCCATCTGCTCAGACCTGTTCTGGACTTCTGGAAACACCATTACAGCACCATACCACCTCTGAACCTGCATCCACAGCCCTCTCCTCCATCCCAGCCGAACCCTAAGTTCCCCTCCAAATTCAAATTTTGAATTAGGGTTTCAAAGTCTGTTATTCTCAGACTTTTCCTCGATTCCAGCAGCCTCCTAGGACCCTCAAACCTTTAACCAAGACCCCTAAAGGCTCCAATCAGCTGCTGCATCAATTAGAGTCCAAACTCCCACTGATATAGGACCTGGGCAAAACCAACCAGCTTTTATTGGACCAACTGGACCAGGTCGATCAGCCAAGCTGGTCTTCTAGGAGGACTGAAAAAGAGGCCAAAACACTATTCAGGTAACCAGTTACATGAACAGTGTCACAAACCCTTCTCTGGGTCTTAATGAGAATATTATTTGAAGAATTGGGGGCCCACCTGCATTCATTAATCTAAAACTAAGAACAAGGATAACTTAGCTGCAACTAAACCCAAATCAGAAAAATCAGAACTGAGACAAGGTTGGAAGTCTAAGACGTATAGCCAAGCCAGATTGTAGAGACTAGATCAGGATTTGGAAGAAGGACTAAATAGTTCAATTCTCAATTTCAATACGGACTTGAACAAGAAAAGAAGAGAAAAGGGACAAGGTGGTTCACCTATCTCAGCTAGACTCCTCAACCCTAGGTATTTAGCTCTCAACAGCAAGGTCCTCACGCTTCATATTACTCAAGCAAAGAGAAGAGATAATAAATTCAAAGCAAAACTTCATTAAGAAGTTAATAATCGGCTTAAGAAAAAGGGTTGTTCCTCTGCTTCCGCTGACTGTCTGTCTCTGAAGATGCCTGCTACTGTCTCTGCTGCTGCTGGTTTGCTGCTTTCGCCTCCTGCCCATACTGGTGATGTTTTCGATTCCTCCACTGCCACTACTACCTGCTGTCAGAGATCCGCTGATCCTTTGAAGCCGCGATTTGTGGATGACTAGAGCAATCCTCAGGTACCTCTCTCTCCTCCTCTTGCAGGAAATAAGTCTGTCTCGATTGTTGGTTTTTACCCCTCTTTCCCTACCTGCAACCTTTTCCGCTGCAGCCTTGACTTCGCCCCCTGCGCAGCTGCCAACCTTTTCGATGCCTGCCCTATGTTTAAACCTTTTCGATGCCTGCCCTATGTTTAAACACACCGCCCCCTTTTAAACCTCACAACCCTAAGCCTAAATCTATTCAACCATCTCTCTTACCCCAGCCCTAAGCCCAAAGCCCATTTCTTCCCAAGCCCAAACCCAAAACCTTCACTAACTCTTTAAATCAATCTCCTTCATCCTCCGGCACAATCCACTTAGCCCACCCTCCCACTAACTCCCTTATCTCTATTGCTCGAACCAATCCAAGCCCAAATACTTTTATTAAACATAAAACCCTTTCCACCAAAAAACCCAATTCCCGCACCTATGGCCCCCATAACCGTAGCCCATCTAAACACTCCAGCCCTCAAACGTCGAGTGCCTCTCCAACCCTCAACCCTTCTTATCCTGTAAACCCAACCCATAGCCCATCTATCTTTAACCTCTCCACACCTTCGGTCCCTACTAGCCTTCCATCGCCCGAGAGCTCCATTCCCCCTCCCATCTCCTCCCTTACCTAGACCACCCCTCTTTTACCCCCTTACTTTACCCCTAAACTGAACCCTTGCCCCTCCTCTCTCATCGGTACCCCCTTTAGTTCTGGATGATCTCTATCAATCCTAGTATTTTTGAGACCCCCTCCCCCTTGAGTTCCTCTTTGTGTGAGACCTCCCCTCCCCCTAATAGCTCCTTTGATGCTCCCCCCATATTGTTTAAATGTCAGATATTCTTATTTGGAACTTTAGGGGACTTAACTCCCTTGCAAAACAAGCTGAAGTTAAATCTCTCATTCGAGATTCTAAAGCTTCTTTTTGTGCTCTCCTTGAGACCCATGTCCATAATGATAATGCCCATCGGATTGCCTGGGCGATAGCCCCCTCTTGGTCCTTTCTCTTTAATTCTTCGATTTTCCCTAATGGTCGTATTTGGATTCTTTGGAACCCTTCAATTTTCCCTCCCTCCCTCCTTTTCTCCTCTCCTCAGCTTATGCACTTCCAGCTTTCCTCCCCCTCTGCTCCCACCTTCTTCCTCTCCATTGTTTATGACTTCAATCGTGCCGTAGATCGTATTTCCCTTTGGGATGACCTCCACTACATCTCTCCCTCCATGGTTGGGATGCCCTAGGGCATTGGAGGCGATTTCACCATTGTCCGGTATTCTCATGAGCGTGTAGGTGGCAGCCTACCTAACCTCACAACTATTGAAGTCATGAATTCCTTGATTGAGGATGCGAGTCTCCTTGATCTTTGTTGGCTAGGCCATTGGTTTACTTGGCATAATTGTAGAAGTGGTGAGGCTCGCATCGCTTCTAAGCTTGATTGTTTCCTAGCAAATGCTGCTTGGGTCTCCCAATTTCCTGATTCCCATGCCCATTTCTCTTCCCCCTCCTCTCTGACAACTCCCTTTGTCTCCTCCATCTCCTTGATCTCCCATCCTTTGGTCCCAAGCCTTTTAAATTATTTGATATGTGGACCTCCAATCCTTCTTTTCTTCCCACTATCTAGACTGCATGGTCTTAGTAGGTCTTTTGCCATTTCATGAATCTATCCATCCCTCTTGTGGCTTTTGCCCGTAAGCTTCGGAATACTAAGAATGCCCTCCGGTCTTGGAACTCCTCAACTATTTGGCAATATCTCATCTCGTGTTTCCTCCTGCTGAGGGGACCTCTTTAGGATCCAAAGCCTCCTCCATGATGACCCTTTTAGCTCGTCTCTATTGGAGGAAGAGAAATCCCTCTCTCTTAATCTGGCTTCCTTTGCTTCCCAAGAAGAATGTTTCCTTAGGAAGAAGCGAGAATCAAGTGGCTTGAGCTCGGGATGCTAATATGGCCTACTTTCATCGATCCCTTAAAGCTCGTCTCTAATACAACTCCTTTTCTTGTCTTTTTACTAGTAGTGGTTCCTGGATCTATGATCCTCCTAGTATCAAGACTGAAGTTGTCTCCTATTTCTCTAGGATCCTCTCTCCCTCCTTCCTCCCCTCTAGGCCCCCTCTTCCCCCCCCCACCTTAAATAAGTTCATTGATCCCTCTTCTCTTGATTCTCTTCGCTTTATTCCCTCCTCGGAGGAAATCATCTCTGCCATTCGCTCCCATAAATCTAATCGTGCCCTGGGCCCTGATGGTTTCAGTATGGGTTTCTTCTTTGTTGCTTGGGACTTCATTGAGCATGATCTTGTTTTTGCCATCTACAACTTCTTTCTTAATCCCTCCCAGCTTGCTTCCTTCAACCAAACATTCCTTTGCCTTGTCCCCAAAAAACTTGGAGCTTCCTCTGTCTTTGACTTCCGCCCAATCTCCCTTTGTAATATCCTCTACAAATTCATCTCCAAAATCCTTGTCAACAGGATCAAACTCGTCTTGCCTTCCCTTGTGAGCCCAAATCAGTCTGCCTTCATTTTTGGCCGTAGCATCTCTGATAATATCCTCCTGTGTGGTAATTGTTAAAGGTTTTGATAATTCTTCCCACTCCCCGGTTGTCCTTTCTAAAGATTGACCTTCATAAAGCTTTTGATTGTATCCGCTGGGAATTTTTATCAATGAGGTCCTCTCCACTATAATTTTCCCTCCCTCCTTTGTCTATTGGATTTGAGATTTGCATCTCTTCTCCCCATTTCTCCATCATCACTAATGGCTTCCCCGTTGGCTATTTGCCTTCTCGAGTAGGAATAATTCGACAAGGATGGCCGCTCTCTCCCTATCTCTTCACCCTGGCTCTGCAAGTCTTATCCTACCTCCTCCAGTCCAAAACTGATCAGCTTCTCATTGCTCCTATCCCCAAATGTAAAGCCCTCAACCTCACCCACCTTGCTTTCGCTGATGATGTCATGATCTTCTAAAAAGCTGACCAATTTTTCTATCTCCAACGTTCTCTCCACCCTCTCCTTCTTTGAGTCCTTGTTTGGCCTTAAGGTCAATCTGGAGAAATCTACTATCTTTCTCTCGGGCATCTCTGATTCTTCTCGAGCTTCCCTTTTACAACTCTCTGGTTTTAAGCTTGGCTCCTTCCCTCTAACCTACTTAGGCCTTTCCCTCATCCCTGGTAGGCTCACTCGCCACCATTGTTCCTCTTTGCTTGACCACATTCGGAAAAAACTTCAACTCTAGAAAGGCAAGCTCCTCTCCTTTGCTGGTCGTGTGATTCGCTCTGTTCTCCAATCTTCCTATCTCTATTGGTGTGGTATCTTCCCTCTCCCCAAATCCACCATCCATACCATACCATGGAATCTCTCTTCTCTGCTTTTCTCTGGAAGGGCCAAGAAACCTCTCGTTTCATCCGCCTATCAATTGGTTGGTTTGCCATTTGCCGTCCTAAATTTGAAGGAGGTCTTGGCATTCATAGGATTTATGATGTGAACTTAGCCTCGCCTCCTCAAACTCATTTGGAAAATTGTCAATAAGGATGATTCCATTTGGGTCTCTTGGGTCCACTCATATTTCCTCAAAATGGACTCCATCTAGACTATCTCGACTCTTTCCATCTCTTCTTGTATCTGGAAAAAACTCTTATCTCTGTGATCGTGTGCTCTTTTTGCTATTTCTATTCAAATCTCTTCTAGATTCTCCACTTCCTTCTGGCTTGATCCCTGGCATCCAATGGGTATTTTATTCTCCCTTCTTGGTCCCTGAGCTGTTTATGATTCCCGCATCCCCAAAGCTATCACCTCTCTCCTCTTTCGTCTTAAATGGCGCATGGTCTCCTCCCCCCACCCTAGTCTCACACATATATTGGAACTCTCTCCCTCCCTCCCCTCTCTTCCGCTGCTTTTGATACCCCCATCTGGTCCCTATCCCATACCAATACCTTCACCACTGCCTCTGCTTGGAATCTCCTTAGAACCACCTCCCCCACTGTCCCTTGGGCCCCTCTAGTCTGGTTCAAAGGCCACATTCCCCGCTACTCCCTCACCCTCTAGAGATTCCTCAACCTAGCCCTTCCCACCAATTCCTTCCTCATTAGCCGTCACATCCCTGCCAATCCAAGTTGTACCTTCTGTTGGAATGGTGTTGAAGACCTTGACCACCTTTTTTCTCCTGCCCTTTCTCTAGATTTATCTGGAGTTTAGCCCTTGCTTATATTTGGCCTAGATCGAGACGTGCTTATGGCTTTGCTAGAGATTGGAATTGGGTCCAGAGATCTTTCTTTGGCTCCTCGATTTGCGACCTAGTGGGGAAGCTAGTCTTTGCTGCTATGGGAATGCAACATGAGTAGATGGACCTCCAAATCTAGATCTCGTAACTTGATTTGGAAGGCCATCTACTTTGATATTTCTTCAAGGCTATCTTCTATTCCCCATCCCCTTATTTCTGACTTTCCAAAGAATAGGTTGATTGTTAGCTCTTGGAGTCTTAGATTCCCCCTTCAGTCGCTTCCTTGACTGTTTGCTTCCCCCCCCCCTCTCTTTTTCTTCCCTCTTTGTATCTTTGTATTTCTCCTTTTTCAGGTTCTTTATTATAATTTTTATTCATCCCAAAAAAAATAAATTCTGCTGGCTGAGAACAAGCTATTACATATTTGTGGATTGCTAATATTTGCTCTCCAAGTTACATAGAATAGGAACTATGGGCTGAAAATATTTGGCTGATCAAGCTGATATTCTCAGCCCCCCCCCCCCCCCCCCCCCCCCCACACACACAAAAAAGAAAAAAGAATAAAAAGTTACTAAAATTAAATTGTTAGAATCTTGGCTTTATAAATCAGCTACATGGATGGATATTAAAATAGAGATTGACTTTTAGAACCTAGGAAACAACTAAAATGGAAACTAAATAAAATCTACTGAAGTCTTCAGCCCTCCAAAGCTGGAGGTCCAAGTGGGCCCTGTCAAATCTTCCATAATCCATTCATTATCTAAAGCAAGACTGTGACACTGTTCACATTACTATTCATGTGAACAGTGTTTTGGCTCTTTAAGAAGCCAAGCCTATGCAACCAATTGGCCCCTGGCCCCCGCGCCCCCCCCCCTTTTTTTTTTTTTTTTTTTTCGTTTTTTTTGCCAAACAGCTTCACATCTACATGAACTCCCTTTTTAGAATCATTCATCTTCAAGGAATGGATGAAAGACGTGTAAATATCATAAAGCTTTGGGTCAAGGTGCTTAAAATCATTCGCATGTATCCAAGTGCTGTCCGTGATGGGCTTGCCTTTCCATTTGACAAGGAAAGAGTAATAACCTTTGCCTCCTTTCATCACGGTAACTTGTCATCAAGTACCTCCTTAATAGCATCTTCATTTCGCGTAACAAATTGAGGTAGGTGCAAGGCATGTGCTGAATCTCTGTTGGTTGGTTCAGTTCTATTAGGAGCTTGGTTTCTGTAATTTGCTATTTCTTGTTGCCCAAGTAAGGGTATTTGTGTAAAACTGCTTTCTCGACTTCGTTATAAATAAAGGGCTTGGGATCTCATTGATCCATTTAAGCCATTCTACCACAATCTTCTTTCTCAAGATGGCATCAGAGCCAAAATTTGATTAGGGAAGCAAAGAAAGAGAAAAGGGAAAAATCCGATAACGGAGAAGAAGGGATTGGATTCCTCGATTCAGTTCTCACCTACGAAGATAACTGCACCACCGCCACTGCCATCTCTCAATTTTTTCTCGCAGAAAAAGATCCACCATCGCCATAGCATCTTCTTCCCCATCGCCACCTGCAACCAGACCTTTTTGCAACTTTCCCATCGCTTCTTCTGCTTCTTCAATCACTGCAATCAGACCTGCAACTTCCGCCACCTCTAAACTTGAAACCAGACCTGGATCTTCGTAAAAACCCATTGCCACTACCTAAAACTTTGTTGGATTCTATTAGGAGTCTAATAAGAGTTTGTATAGGAGTTAAATTAGAGTTTGCATTCATGTAAACTTCTATTCCTTGTAATAGTCTACTTTCCACTTTATTATAAATAAAGGGCTTGAGATCATGGATCAATAAGCCATTCTACTACAATCGTTTCTTTCAACATGGCATCAGAGCCTAAATTTGATTAGGATCTTTTTCTTCTTTCCTTTTTTTTTCTCTGCACTATCTTTTTTCGTTCTTCAGTTACTGCTGCAAATTCGATTGGGTTTTTTTTTCTTCTCGTTCTTCCGCACTATCTTTTCTGTTGCGAAGACCACGAGAAAATATATCGAAGAAGAGAGAACCATCATCGCTTGTTCGACCTTCTTTTCTTTCTTCTTTTGCGGTTCGTCCTTTTTTCTCTCTTTGTTCTTTGTTCGTGCACTCATAGGTTCGATTAGGGAAGGCCAGAGGGAGGGGAAGAAGAAGAACAAGACCGATTCACAAGCTGCTTCCTCTTGTTTTTTGCTTCTTCTTGCTTCTTTTGATTAGAAGAGAAATCACATCGCACACTGTTGAAGCTCCTAATTTTTTCAAACCCATCGCTTTTTTTTTTTTGCGGTTCTTCAGTTCTGCTGACCGAGCTCGATTAGAAAAGACCAAGAACAGAAAAAAAAAAAAAAAGGAAGAAGAGGGAAGAACTCCGCAAACCCATCTTCTTCTATCTTCTTCTTGAGTTTCGATCGATCGCTGCTCCTCTACCATCGCCTCCCATCGAACCGGTAGTCTTCAATTTTTTCAGGTGTGAGCGTGTGAGGAAGAAGATATCGTTGGTTATTTTATTTGGTTGGTATTTTGGGTTCAACCTTTGGTTCGGTTTTTTAGCTTGGTTTGGTTCAGTTCTTGGCTCATTATCCAAAATAGACAAACCATATTTTTCCTTTTCTGTCTCTGGTTCTATTAGCCAAAACCGTGACCGACTAGATTTTTCTCTAGTTCTATTGCCAAAAAAAAAAAAGGAGAAAAATTGTCTTGAGTTGTTTGCCTATTGCATTTTGCGACGTTTCTGTTACTTTGAAAGGGTGAGCTAAGTTGCGATAATTTTGTCAACATGACAACTATTGATGATACTCTGCTCCCACTGGATCCGAATATTTTTCCACTTTTCATTCTCTTTCGGTAGTTTGACGGCACAAATTACTTGATCTGGTCTCGATTTGCTTACCTAACTATTCTTGGAAGAGGACTAGTTGGATACATTACGGGCACTACTATCAGGCCCACTACCGCAGGTGTTTTCGGTATGGATATCACGACTCTCTTATTATGCCATTCCTTTTGAATTCCATGCATCCAAATATTGCCGGGTTACCTATTACTTGATCTGCGCCCATCTGGAAGGCTACTCTGAAACATATGGACAGTTGGGGAATGATGCACGGGTTTATGAGCTCGAAAGAAGCTTCATGAGACTACCCAAGGAACTAGCTGTGGCCCCTATTATCTTTGAGTTGCGATCTCTTTGGCAAGAGTTGGATCATTATGGGGATTATCACCCCACTAATCCGGATGATGTGGTGACATATAGAAGTACATTGATAAGATTCGAGTATATGACTTCTTGGCGGGTTTGAGCGTGGAGTACGATCGGTCGAGTGCAAGTCTTAAGTCGTTCTCCCTTTCCTACACTAGACAGTCTTATGCTCTTGTTCGGTGTGGGGTCGTCGATTAGTCATGCTTCGTACTCCTATTATGGAGAAATCAGCTTTCATCTGTTCGCGCTTCTGTCCGGCTGGAGTTGTCAAGTGTGAGCACTTCCAACCATTCATACCGGAAAATTGTTGGCTGCTGGGGCTTGCTGATTTTGGCAGGAGCACGCGGGGAAACCAAAGACTAATCTTTCGGGCGGTTTCCACCACACCCTCTGGGCGTTGGTTTTTCACGGGAGGAGTTCGGCTACTCTGCGGTTTCTCTTCTTCTGCCGGTCGCCTCGACCATCTTTCTCTACTACCCCTACCAACTCCTACCTAGCTACTTCGGGATCTGGGGGGAGTTGGTCGTGGTATGGACTTTATTTGCTCGGCCGTTGGAGGATCTACTTCGCTTTGACTACATCTTCTAATCCGGTCCATTCGGTAATATCGGAGCCTTCATTAGTGGCACCGTGGGCTCGGTCAACCCCTTTCAAATTTTGTCATTTTCTCAGATTTGTTTTCCGATACTTTTATCTTACCATTACAATTTCTTCCTTTCCAAGTTTCCCCATTGGAATTTCCTTTGTTATTATCTTCCCACGTGTACGCTACATGAGGGGGAGATTGAAGATGTCTACAATTCAAAGCCTTTCATGTAGACTTCCTTATGTAGAATTTGATCTTTGTTACCTTTGAAAGTTTGTCCCTTACCTCCCTTACCTTCGCAATCTTCCACTTTTGAGATCTAACATTGCTATAGAGCTATCTTTTGACTGGCGCTTGATCTCGTTAACCCCGGAGATTTTCCCTTAACTTGACATCTTCCCTTCGGAGATCTAACCTTGCAAAAGACTTGTCGTTTGACCTTTGCGAACTTGATCTCTATTACCTTTGGAGATTGTCACTTATCTTGAAAAATTTTCCCCTACCTTTGGAGATTTTCCCTTGGCAAACTTTCCCTTTAAAGATCTAACATTGCTACCAATCAAAACTTTCACTTTGACTGTTTTACCCTAGCTATTGTTACCCCAAAAATATATTTTCCCTCAGATTTGTGCAGAAATTTAGTCTTCTCAACATTTGAAGATTCTACTTTTTTACTTGGGCGTTCTTCCTTGGAGACATAAAGTTGCAGTAAAGATGAGGACAAATCAAATGGAAGTCTATATGGCAGTCGTAACCTATAAGTTTGAAGATCAAATTGCAGATGTTTACCTGGACAGATGTTTTATACTTTTTTGGTCAAGTTGGACATGTGTGATATCCATGCCTCAACTTGAGGGGGAGTGTTGGATTCTATTAGGAGTCTAATAAGAATTTGTATAGGAGTTAAATTAGAGTTTGCATTCATGTAAACTTCTATTCCTTGTAATAGTCTACTTTCCACTTTATTATAAATAAAGGGCTTGAGATCATGGATCAATAAGCCATTCTACTACAATCGTTTCTTTCAACAAACTTCTTAAAAGACAATCGCTGCATTTTTTTCTCTGCCATGAACTATCACCTATTGCCTCTGCCCTTTGTCGAATCTTAAAAAGCCATTGCTGCAATTTTATTTTATTTTTCCTTCCATTATACACTCTGTCGAACTTTTTCCCCCTTATTGAACCAGCGACTACGACAATGATTTATTTCCAAACCTGTGACAATACCCCCGCCAAAAAATGTTACTCCTTATCCCATGAATCCTATTATTCCCTAGGTTTTTTGGGTGGTTAGCCTATTCAATTTTGCGACATTTTAGTTGTTTCGAAATGGTGAAAATTGAAGAACAATAGCAAGTTTTTTGAGACACCAACCACTGATGGTACTATTGCTCCCACTGGCTTTGAATATTTTCCCACTCTTCCTCTCTTTCAGTGAGATTTGATGGAACAAATTACTTGATTTGGTCTCGATTTGCATACTTGACTATTGCCGAAAGAGGACTTGTTGGGCACATAATGAGCATCACTATTAAGTCTACAACCACGTGTTTTTCAGGATAAATGGATATCGAATGACTCTGTTATCATGTTGTTTCTTTTGAATTCCATGAATCCAACTATTGCCCTTGTATACCTATTACTTGATGTTGCGGCCCAGATCTGGAAAGCTACTACAGAAATATATGGACAGTTGGGGAATGATGCACATGTTTATGAGTTACGAAAGAAGCTTCATGAGACTACCTAAAAGGAACTGATTGTAGCTTAATACTATGCTGAATCACGCTCTCTTTGGCAAGTATCACCCCATGAATCCTGATGATGTGGCTACTTATAGGAAGCACGTTGATAAGATTTGGGTATATGATTTTTTGGCTGGTTTGAATGTGGAGTACAATCAAATTAGGGTACAAGTATTGAGTTGTTCTCCCTTTCCTACGCTAGAACAGTCTTATGCCCATGTTTAGTGTGAGAAAAATTGTGGATTAGCCATGCTTCATGCTCTTATTGTGGATAAATTAGCCTACAGTTTGTTATCACTAAATCTGATTCAACCAAGGAGATTGTCAAGTGTGAGCAATGTCATAGAACCATATCACACCAATGCTAATTGTTGGAAGTGCCATTGGAAGCCTGCTGATTTTTAGCATAAAGGGGCATAAAGAAGGGGAAAACTGAATGCTAATATTTTTGAGATTGTTCCCACAACACCTTCTGTAGACATTGGTTTTTCACAAAAGGAATTAGCTACTTTGCGATGTATTCTGTAGTCTTATATTGCTGGTACAACTTTTATTATTGCTTCCTTTGCTACCCGTACCAACTTCTACCTTGCCACTTCAAGTAAAACTTTTATAGGCTTCCATGTTTCTTTGATTTTTGCTCCTTGGATCATTGATACAGGAGTCACAAATCATATAAGAGGTTCATCATCTTTTTCTTACATTATTCTCCAACTTTTGGGAAAGATAAAATTCAAATTGCTGGTGGCTCTTATTCTTCCATTGTTGGAAAATGGACCATTCAACATTCTTCATCACTTTGTTTGTCTAAAGTTTTGCATGTTCCTTCCTTCTCTACTAACTTGTGTTTTGTTTGTAGTTTTACACATACTTGTATTGTAAAGTGATTTTTTCCCATCCTACTATGTCTTCCAAGATTTGGTAATGGGTAGGAGATTGGACATGGTAAATTGGACAACGGGCTTTATTTGCTAGAGCTGATTGGAGGATCTACTTTTGCTCTGGCTGCATTTTCTCACCGGGTCCATTCAGTTATGTTAGACCTTCATCAGTGGCATCGTAGGCTAGGTCACCCCCTTTAGAAACTCTTAAGAAAGTATTTTTTGATTTAGTTTCTTTGTAATAAGGACAATTTTTTTTTTTTTTTTTTTTGTGAAGCCTGCATTTTTGGGAAGCAGACTCGTTCTGCCTATTTACCTTCTCTTCATAATAGAAAATCTATTCATTTTGTGTTAATTCATATTGATGTGTGGGGCCTTTACTGACACGTGTCTGTTTCGGCCATAAATAGTTTGTTACTTTTATTGATTGTCACTTTCGATCTACTTGGATTTATCTTTTAAAACAAAAAAGAAGAAGAGGTTTTTCGATGTTTTCGTGATTTTTATAATATGATAAAACTCAGTTCAATGCTACTTTGAAGATCCTTTGCATTAACAATGGCATATTATATATTGATGGTGAATTTTAAAGACATCTCTCTGACTTTGGCATAATACACCAAACTAGTTTTGTTGAAATGACTGCCTAGATGGGAATTGCTGAAAGGAAGAACCGACATTTATTAGAGATAGCCCATTCTATTATGATTACTATGAATGTCTCTGATCAATATTGGAGTGATGCTATATTTATTGCCTCTTACCTTATGAATAGGATGCCCTGTAGGATACTTAGTTTTAGGTGTTCTAATGAGATTCTCTAGGGAAACTTTATTTTTTATTCCCCCAAAGGTTTTTGGATGTATGTGTTATGCCAGAATCACAACCCCACCAGAGTAAGCTGGCTCCCCATGGCCTACGCTGCATCTTTCTTAAGTATTTTGCTACTCAAAAGGGGTACAAATGTTATCATCCTCCTTTTAGGTTCCTTCGAGCTTTGGACTTTCTTGCCACACACACATTCCCACACACCACCATGACATTTAGGAGTTTAGGAAGAGCTTCCTGAATAAGGGGAGACTTTGGCTAGTATACTTAAGGACTCTAATTCTCCTCTTCCTTTTTCTGAACCTTGTGGTGAACCTGGTCAAGGGGAGACCACTTTTGTGAGGCACACTATTGAGGTGTTTCAAAACAAAATTGACCAGAATAAGGATGTGCATACTTATCAAAGGAAGGACTACAGTCGGCTAAAGCAGGTGGAGCAAGTTGACATGTTATCACTTCAATCTCTTGCTCCAGAATCAGATTCTACTGTTTTTCCTGAGGTATCTTCTTTTGATCTTCCTATTTGCTATTAAAAAAGGAGTTGGATCATATACGTAACATTCCATAGCTAAGTTTGCTTTTTATGACTTTTTGTATGACTCTTACCATGCTTTTATATCCTCTCTATCATCCGTTTTTGTTCCTAAGAGGTTGTAGGAAGCCTATGCTAATAAGAGATGGAAGGTAACTATGGTAGAGGAAATGCAGGTAATGAAGAAAAATGATACTTGAGAGTTGGTTACACTTCCCCTAGGAAGAAAAGAAAAGAAAAACCTGTGATCTGTAAGTGGATGTTTGTGGTTAAACAAAATATGGATGGATCAGTCAATAGGTTGAAAGCTAGACTAGTTGCAAAGGGGTTTACCTAGACCCATGAGATTGATTATCAAGAGACTTTTGCCTCTGTTGCAAAACTAAACACTATTAGAGTTCTTTTGGCTGTAATTGTGAACAAAGACTGAACTTGACTTGTATCAACTAATTGTAAAGAATGCCTTCTTACATGGGGAGTTGGAGGAAGGAGCCTATATGGAAATCCCACATGGTTTCTTTGATGACGATACTGCAGGAAAAATTTGTGGATTGAAGAGGTCAACTTATGGGTTGAAGCAGTCTCCTAGATGTTGGTTTGGTTGCCTCTGGAAGGCAGTGACCTTTATTGGGTACAACCAAAGCAATATTGATCATATACTGTTTGTTAAGAAGTTAGCTACTAAGATCACACTTCTCATTGTTTATGTGGACGATACTGTTATCACAGGGAATGATGGTGAGGATATACAAAGGTTGAAGGACTTTCTTGGTAAAGGGTTTGAGATTAAAGATTTAGGGAAGTTACAATATTTCCTAGGAATTGAGGTGGCTTAATCAAAGAAGGGTATATATCTTTCCTAGAGGAAGTATGTTCTAGAGTGAGAATGTTGGGGTGTAAAGCAGTTAATACCCTTATTGAGTCTGGAGCTAAACTTAAGGAGAAAGAGGGAGAACAAGTGGACAAAGGAAGCTATCAAAGGCTGGTAGGGAAGTTTATCTATTTGCCTCACACCAGGCTAAACATTGCTTATGCCATGGGAATGGTGAGCCAGTCATGCATATATCCATATTCAGCTCATATAAAACCCATTGATAATCTAAAGGGTAGAAGCATATACTGATGTAGACTTGGCTGGGTTTGCTGACAGGAAGTCAATTTCAGGTTATTGTACCTTTGTTGGAGGTAATCTAGTTACGTGGAGGAGTAAGAAACAGAACGTGGTAGATTCATCTAAAACAGAAGCTGAATATAGAGTTATGGTTTATGGAATTTGTGAGCTATTGTGGTTGAAAGGTCTACTAGAAGTTATTGGAGTTCAAGTTTCAAGCCCTATAATGTTGTATTGTGACAACAAGGCAGCCATTAGTATTGCCAATAATCTTGTGCAACATGATCGAACTAAGCACATTAAAAGTGATAGATTTTTTTGTCAAAGGAAAGTTGGAACAAGGGATGATTTGGATGCCTTTTGTAAGTTCTAGAGACCAAGCGGCTAATATTTTAACTAATGGTTTGAAGGAAGGAGATTTCCTTTCTATTGTAGACAAGTTGGACATGACTAACATATATGCCTCAACTTGAGGGGGATGTTGGTTGGTTCAGTTATGTTTGGAGTTCAGTTCTATTAGGAATTTATTTTTTAATGTAATTTTCTATTTCTTGTTGCTCAAGTAAGGGTATTTGTGTAATGGTGCCTTTTCTACTTCATTATAAGTAAAGGGCTTGGGGTCTCACTGATCCATTCAAGCCATTACCACAATCTTCTTTCTCAACAATCTCATTTGTCGAAATGAGGGCTAAGATAAATAGTAAGGTCAGCCACGTTGAAGACATTGCTGATCTTTGTGTTTGGCGGCAGCTCTAACATGCATGCATCAGTACCAATGTGTTTAAACACTTTAAAGGGTCTCATCTTTGTAAGATGTAGCTTGTGATTGGCACTTGGTGGTAGCCTTTCTGGAGCAATGTGTACTATAAGCATATTTCCTGACTAAAACTCCACATAGCGTCTATGATGGTTGGGCTGAAACTTGGTAGCCTTCATTGTTAATGCCATGCATTGCACTGCATGCACCCCTGTGATGTGCCTTTAGAACTCATCAGCCTCTTGCTAACTCTTACTTGTGGTGGCAATGGCACATAATCAGTGAGTTACTTGGGTTGCTGTCCAAGCACAATTTCAAAAGGTGTCTTCCGGGTGGTAGGATTGATGGAGCTGTTATAAGAAAATTCAGCTGTGTCCAACACCTATGGCTGTGTTTTCTCATGATCACGCACCAAACATTGGAGGAGGTTACCTAAGCTCCTATTCTTCACTTCAGTTTGATCATCTGTTTGAGGGTCTGTTGAAATCTTCAGCTTTGCGGCCATAGAGTCTTCCTCAAGTAGCTCATAAACTTCACACCACGATCAGAACCGATGGAGTTTGGCAATCCATGGATTTGCATCATGTTTTAGAAGAATATTTTTGTTACATGACTTGCATCTATTGTCTTTCAGCAAGGGATAAAAGCATGCCATTTTAGAAAAACGATCCTCTACTACAAAAATTGAGTCAGACCTCTTGCTGTAGGTGGTAACCCAAGGACAGTCCATGCTAAGGTGCTGCCAAGGACATAAGGAATGGGCAATGGAGTGTAGAGTTGATATTTTTCTTATCTCCTTCAGCAAGTTGGCAAGCATGACATTGTTGGATCACATGTTGTACATCATGAAGCATGTGTGGCCAGTAGTACAAAATTACAAATCAGCCACTAGTGCATAGGTTGTGTCCTTCCCAAAATTTTCTCCCACTATGTAGCTCATGAACTAGGTGCTGCCTCGTGGATGTGTTAAGCATGCAAAGGCATGTCCTTTGGAAAAGATAACCATCATCAAGTGATTAGGATCACTACTGCCCTGCTGTAGTTTTCTGCAAAATGTTAGAAAAATCAACATCTGAGAGATGCTCATCATTGATATTTTCCATCCTGGCGCTATGGGCTGCAAAGGTGTTCACCATAACCAGCAGTCTACTAAGTGCATCAGCCACTTGGTTCTCTTTTCCAGCCTTGTATTTCAAGGCAAATATGAACTCTTGCAAGTATGAGATTCACTTGGCATGGTGGTTGCTTATAGACCTATGGGAATGAAGGTACTTCAAAGCTGCATGATCTGAAAATAGGACAAATTCTTCACCAATTATGTAGTGTCTCCAGTGCTTCAGATTTTGGATGACGGCATAGAGCTCCAAATCATAGGTAGAATACCTCTTCGTGGCATCATTGTTACTACAAAAGCAATGAAATGACTGGCCTGCTTAAGAACTCCTCCAATCCCAACTTGTGAAGCATATTTAGCAACTTTTAAATTCAAATATCAAATCAAAGCTGGGGAGGTGTAGGATAGGTGCCTGTATCATCATCTCCTTTAAAGCCTTAGTGGCTGCTTGTATCCATTGGAATTGGACTTTACCCCCTTTCATGCACTCTGTGATAAGTGTCATGGGAGCACTAAAATTCCAGATAAATCTTCAAAAAAACAGGCAAGACCGTGGAAACTACGGACCTTGGTCAAGGTCTTTGGAATGGGCCAGTCAACTACACTTTTAAATCTTCTCTGAATCAGCTTCTACTCCCTTTGAAGGAATAATGAAACCAACGAAAAAGACGATTGAGCAGTGTAATGGAGCACTTCTTGAGGTTGATGTAGAGCTATTCATCATGTGCGCACTTCATCACACCCTCAGATGCTCAACTTGTTCTTGCTGGCTGCAGCTGTAAATGAGTATAACATCAAAGTACACAAAACTTCCCAATGAATGGTCATCGGACTTGAGTCATCACCTTAGTGAAGTTGCTTAGTGCATTAGTGTGTCCAAAAGGCATTTACCTTCCATTTGTACAACCCATCTTTAGTTTTAAAAGCTGTCTTCTATTCATCGCAGGGTCATATGTGGATTTGATGATAGCCAATCTTCAAATCTATTTTCAGAAAGATGGAAGAGCTGGACAACATGTCTAGCATATCATCTAATCTTGATAAAGGAAATTACTTGACTGTGATCTTGTTTACGGCTCAGCTGTCGATGCACATCCTCTAAGAACCATCCTTCTTGGATGCCAGCAAAGCTGGTACAGCACAGGGGCTTTTACTTTCTACAACAAAGTAATTTTGCAGCAGCTATTCTATTTGTCTTCATGCTCAGTTGGGCTGAGTCAAAGCAGAATTGTTAGAATAGAACTGGCTACCATATCAATGGCATCTTAGATGTCCCTCATGAGTGGTAGCGTACTGGTAAGTCCTCTGGAACAATTTCTGCAAATTCAGAGAGTAGCTCTCTGATAGATCTTGGGAATTGCACCTCTTTGTTCTTAGGTTCTGCCTCTTTAGTGACAAGTGCTAAAATGATGCCTAGAAAAATTTTCTTCACTTGTAGCAAGGAAGTCATGGTGAGGGATGACTAGCAATATTTTTTTTTTCTGAGTTTGCTGCCCTTTAAGAAGTCCCATCTCTTTCTTGCTTTCTACCTTTGGGTGCTTGGTAGTAGACTTCACTATTTGCTGCCTTTTTGCGTGGGATGCCTTCAACTTGAGCTTCATTAACGGTACATTGAGGGGATTCAACACCAATCACTTCCCTTTGAAATCAAAGGTACATCGATTCTTTGCATCACCTACAAGCAAGTTTTGAAAATTTAGTCATCTCGGTCATCTCAGTACATAACGAGATGACCAGAATTCCAAAATTTCGGCAAAATCTTGCCGAAATTTCAGAATCTTTATTTATTTATTATATTATTTTTTAATTTTTAATTTTGATCCTTAATCTCGGTGGGTTTTCGCAATCATTCTAGCTTGGTTTTCGGTGTGCAACCTAATTTGAGGTCAATAAACACACGAGGAGTTTTATTGTTACCTAAAACCTAAATTGAAGTGGTGTTTTGATCGGCACATGCGCGGCTGTATGTGGGCGAAACTGGATGTCTGGAACATGAATTTTATCCAATATTAAAATGGATATGATCATATGATGCAAGAGAATACTAAGATCTATATTAAAATGCAACAAAAAAAGATAACAACTAAAATTCAATATTCAAGTAGTCAAGTACAAGTGTAGATGTCAGTAGTCAATGTTATAGGGTTGAAACAGTGTTAAGTGTATAACTATAGGAGTATATGAATGAATTCTTCCTAATTTACAATACACATCACACCTATGAATAACCTAATAATAGCTGTTGTGCCGTGATGGCTCCATCGTCTCAACCCCATAGGCTTGCCTCCGCAAACAGTGGACATACTCAGCCCATGTCATCGAACCCATATAGTGCTGCGTATAGTTAGACACTGCCCTTCTGTAGGTAGTATCATCTATAAAACAGCCCATTCATCTTAAAGAAGGTGTCATAAGGGGAAGGAGTAAGGACTGCCGTGAAGAAATTTTGGAAATTTCTGAAATTTCAAACTTTTTAGTTTCAGCCATCATTTCATTTCGTCCTACTGGGAACACCAAAATCTTGGCAAAATTTAAAACCTTGCCTACAATGACATTGTTGTCATTACATCCAAGGGCGTCCAAGCAACACATCACTAAGCACTGTGGGGATAACATCACATCAAACATTCTCCCCAGTCTGAGATTTTCAAGGGGCAGAATAATGGTTCTTAACCTCTGAAGTTTCATTATTTAACAGAGACAGTTTGTAAGGTTGTGGGTGAGGTTCGATCTTGAGTTGTCCATCCACCACAAAATCTTGTGACATGTCATTGACGTAACTGCAACCATCAACAATCATTTGGGCTGCGGCTGGTCCACTTCCCATCATGGTTATTAAAGCGGCAAAGCGATTGGGGATCCGTCTTGGCGATTAGGCGGCTAAGTGGCGCTTAGGCGGCAATAAAGCGACCAAAGCGGTTTAGTCAATATTTTTAATATAACTACTTTTAAACTACTTTTTAATACAAATACTTTTTATAATAAACTAAAGTACTAAACAAACATTCAACAATCACTTCATAAAAATAAAAATAAAAAACAATTAAGAATCACAATTATGAATAACAATATTATTCATATATAGTTTAGTGAAATTATTTCACAAATTATTTTTAACATGACTTTTTTGTTAAATATACATGAATAATATTTGAATTGGAATCAGAATTGATGTATCCATTTTCCCCTTTTTTTAACCAAACAATGCCGACATGATAAATTAATAGATCTCATTATTCCGATTTCCAAGTCATTGTTTATTTAATGATTCATTGATTATTAATGTTGAATATGGCTCATGCTTCACATTCTGTTGCCGACAGGCACTTTGGGCCTTGGAGTTCATTTGCAAATTGGGCTTCGATTCCGAAATGGCTCACATATTTAAATTTATATATGGCATTGTAGAATAAATTATGATTAAAATAATAATAATAATTATAATATCTACAAATTAAAAAATGTAAAAAAAGCGACTGCTTTAGTATCTAGGCGGCAATATGGCGCAAAAGGTGGCAAAACGGTAGTGCCTAAGCAAAAAACCGGCAAGAAATCAGCCAGTTAGTTAAGCGGTTCAAAAACCGCTTTGCCGCCTAGGCGGCTGCTTTGATAACCATGCTTCCCATGAGCGTGTGAAAAAAATATACTGTCACCTCTAATCTTCACCTTTTTGTTGAGTCAATAAGATTTTGGTCACCACCGTGACCTCATAAGTATCTTATACCATGTGTCGTCCGCTTCTTCTCATTCTTGAGTAATGTCAATACCCTAATCATCACCAAGCTATGGTTCACGAAGCAACACTTCGGGCTTGTCTTCCAAGGCTGCAATGCCGATGTTAGTTTTGTTTCCTTTGGGACAATACTTAACGACATGTCCAATGCCATCACAATCAAAGCAGCAGATCGATATCTTATCCCTATTAACCATGGGCGTCCTTCCTTTTTCTTGGGCAGTAAAAGGAGGTTTAGAAGGCTGTCCATTTGATTTAAAAGGTCTGTAGGGCTTCTTACCTTCAACAACTTGGGAGTTGTAACATTGAGGGGCTCTCTTCAATGTCTTCAGCTTCAAGGGCCTTTTCAAAGCAATCATTGAGGTTGATAATGGGTGCTACTCCCATCTTGTCATGAATCTTCACTTTCAGCCCCAACTTGAAGCTTGAGAGGAGCTGGTCATCATCTTCATCTACCGCAATATCTGCAATTAGGTTTTCAAATTTGTCCATGTACTATTCAATGGGAAAAGTGCCTTGCTGAATGGTATTAAGCTGATCTTTTAGCCTCCTACTGAAGGCAGAAGCAAGGAATTTCACCTTAAGAGGGAGTGTCTTTCATTTGTTTTCATGAGGTTGGTTCTTCATGTAGGTGACGCAACATTGATTCATAATTTCTCCAGCACTCCCTTGCTGGTCCAGTAAAGCTAACATGAATGAGCTTTAGTTTTCGTTCCTCTGTCAAGGAGAATGAATGGAGATAGTCAGCAAAGGTGCAGGCAGTTATAGAAAAGAATGGGATCAGATTTCCGGTTATAATCCTTAAATTCCATCTTAATTTTGTGTTTGTCATCTTGTCGCTCCCCACCAAAGTTATCATTATATTCTTCATGTTGGATTTGGACCTTTGAGGACCCGGTAGCCAAAGTTGTTGATGAGGTGGAAGTCTACTTGTAGTATTTTGCCTTGTACTCTCGTTGATTTCATGCATCTCTCTCTCCATGTTGTCAACTCTGTCCATCAGCCTTAGTAGAGCTTGAAATTGAACATTGATAGAATTGGAGCATGATTAGGTTGTTAGAACTACCTTATTTCACCATAGCTCTGATACCAAATAATGTTAGGCTTAAGATCAAGGAGGACTTAGCCCCAATTAAACTTGCAAATCAGAAAAGCCAGAACTGAAACAGAAATGGAAGTATATGGGGTATAGCCAAACCAGTTTGTAGAAAGTAGATCAGGATTTGAATCAAGAACACAGTAGTTCAATACAGAAGCAATTTCAAAACAGGCTTAAACATGAGAAGACGAGAAAAGAATGAAGCTGGTTCAGCTCTCTCAGCTAGGTTCCTCAACCCTAGGTCCTTAGCTCTCGACAGCAAGGTCCTCACCCTTCTTATCACTCAAACCTAGACACAAGAAAATAAATTCAAGAGTTTTTTTCCGCGTGCCCACTTTAGTGGGCAGTAGTGGGCCGATAATTCTTGACTGCCCACTTAAGTGAGCACAATTCCATGGCGCCCACCTTTTGGTTTTTGCATAATTCTAAGTTACCCATTGTTAACGGTCAAAGCTTTGACCGTTACCTTTATTGTTCAAGTGACTAAAATACCCCTACATGAGTTAAATGACTAAAATGCCCCCTTTTATTCAATTAAGTGACCCAACCACTACCCATTGGCTTCCTATATCGCTAGAAACCCCACCACCGCCCCCTCCCTCTGCCTGAGATAATCTCAAATCCCATGACAAATCCAACCTGTATCAGCAGGCCTTTTTTGTTTCTTCCTTCAATCATGCCTCAATTTTGATTTTGATCTAGCAAAGCACACTAGGAGGATGTTGGAAATCTTGTTTGTTTTCGGTCTGCCATCGATCTGTTCATCTGCTGGATACTGGAGCTGATCCAGGTTAGTATGCGAAGAAACAAATTTAAGGGGAATTTTAGAAGAGGAAGAATTTCCGGTGTTTGATCTATTTTTAGGGTTTTCTTGTTCAATTATACAGACACGAAAACCCTAGACACAAACACATGAAAACTCCATTTATCTCTCATGTACTTCCAAGACTTGTTATGATTCTTTTTGCCTCAACTTTCTTGAATATGGAGTTCTTTGACTTGGGTCACCTTGAATTAAGAGATGGACAACCATGATCATAGGAAGAATTATACAATTGGTTAGATTTCTACGCTTGGTTCTTTGCTTTTGCTCTATTGACTTTGATTGTGATCTTAATGTTAAATGGGTACTTTTTGTTGGTTCTTTCAATGAGTATCTGCAAGGGGTGACATCTGTGGTTGAGAAGGAGAATGATGGAGCTAGGATAGGTTGTGACTTGTGGGTTCAGGATGATGGGAACAGGATGACCCCATCTTCTTCAAAGCTGCAACAAAATGGAAAAGGGGTTGGTTTTTCTCATGAGGATGTCAAGAAGATTGTGGAGGGGAATGTTAGTGTTTTTTTTGCAGAGTGTGGTTTGACAATTTGGGCAAGTAATGATCCCCATATTTTGCCAAAAATGGAAAATCATTTCTTCCTCTCTCTTTTTTTTTTTTTTTTTTTTTTGAAGGGCTCTAGAGAGTGTGATTCCTAGTAGAAACAGGGGAAGAAGCTGGTATGGTTTCTCAAATCTAGTTTGGTTTCCGACAATGGCAGGGGAGGTGCAATGGTCACCGGTAGGGGAGGGGCGGTGATGGGGTTTCTGGCTAGATATGGGAAGAAGATGGGTGAAGGGAGAACACTTAGGGGGTTGGGTCACTTAATTGAGTGAGAGGGTATTTAAGTCATTTTGGTTGTTTAGAGGTATATTAGTCACTTGACCAACAAAGGTAATGGTCAAAACTTTGACCACTAACAGTGGATAACTTGGAATGATGCAAAAACCTAAAGATGGGCGCCATGGAATTTTGCCCACTTAAGTGGGCAGTGAAGAATTATAGGCGTAGTTAAGTGGGCGCCCTGGAAAAAACTTTAAATTCAATGCAAAGCTTCATTAATAAGTTCTTAAAAATCTGTAGGCTGAGAACAGCCTATTATATATTTATAGAATATAGAAACAATGGGCTGAGAATTTTTTGCTGCTCTAGCTAATATTCTCAGCAACCCAGAAAAAAATAAAGACTTACTAAATTAGATTATTAGAATATAGGCTTTGTAAATCAACCACATTCATGAATACTAAAGTAGAAACTAACTTTTAGAACTCAAGAAACAACTAAAATGGAAACGAAAGAAAATTTACTATAGTCGTCAGTCCTCAACAGCTGTACATGGTTGGGCCCCCCCCAATCAAATCTTCCATAATCTGCTCATTAAAATCCAAAGCAAGGCTGGGATGTTGTTCACGTTACTCTTCACATGAACTGTGTTTTGGCTCTTTGAGAAGCCTGCCTATGCAACCAATTGGCCTTACTGGTCCAAGGGGTTGGTTCAGAAGTTAACCAGCCCTATTCTTCTTAATTCTTTTGTTATATTTCTTACCAAACAGTTTGGCATCTACATCATTTGTAGCTTTGGGAGATCAAAGATCATTAGATTTTATTTAGTTTCTACCATTATCTTAGTATTATTCATGCATGTGGCTGAATTATAGGGCCTAGTAGTTCCTATTTCGATAATAATTTATTGTCAAAGTTACTAAATAGTTTCAACTTCCAATTTCAGTTTATGATGGTTCTATTTCTTGTAAAGCTTTAGCCAATCCATAAATAGGCCCTTTCATTGACATGGAAGATAAAATTTTGGGAGAAATCAAATTTGCAGGCCATGTTGCCATCACTTTTGAGTAATCCATGTTCAACATATTCAACCCCCCACAAAAAAAAAATTCCATGTTCAAAAAAGCTGAATTGGCTGTAGGTGAGCGACCTTGGGCTGAGATAGCCCATCAATGTATGCTGTTTCTTCGTCTATTTTCATTGTGCTGTAACTGTGAAACCATCTGCTGCTGTAGAACCAGAGGGTATCCTTGTGTCTTGTCCCATGCGACCTAAGTTTGGTTGCAACCAGCTGGAGGTTTGGTTTCTACACTAAATCCTGTTGTCATCTTATTTTCTAATTTGTTGACCTGGTCTTGTTTATTATTCTGGCTGATGCTTTTGGGAATGGTGATTCTGTCAATCATAATACTGACACTAATAATAATAATTTGATAGGTATAAAGACAGTAAAGTCCCTAAGACAATGTTACATAATTCCTGATGACCGTTTTACCGTCATACCCCAGAACACTCCCATTAAAGTTGGTTTATGGATATCACACATGCCCAATTTGCATCCAAGAAGACAAAAGCATTACTACTTAAAACCCTTGCATGAGCCAACTGGTCTCCAAAATTGAAATGGGTGGTGCAAATCAGTCCTAGTTCCAATCTCTCTCTGTTAAATGATGGCTAACGTCAACATTCTTGATTATATATTGGTAGACTGGAACTGGATTATGGGTAATAATGTTAGCAGACTGTTAGGAACCCAGATTTAGCAGTAAAATCACCTCTTGAATTCTCACACAGTAAGTCTTAAGAGTAGATGGAGAAATCCACGCAGTTCAAGACACAACAGAAGCAGAACATTAACCAAGCACTCTAGCCTAGCTATGAGAGGACAGTACTCTCCTTCAAGTCACCTTCCCCAAACCCAACAGAAACACACTGATACCCCTCCCTCACTCACACCTCACAAACGCATAGTGCCCCTTGTTTCTGGAGGTGACCTATGTTGAGTTTGTTGTAAAATGATACCCATTTTTAGTTTCTTTGGAGGAGGTTTTGCTGGCCGCTTTGGGTTGCTTGGAGATCTCATGATTTTATCAATGGTGGCAATATCTTTGGAGGGCTTTAAAGCTGAAAGACTTCTGGAAAGCAGTTTGGGACTTTATCCCTTTTCACATATGGTTTGGAAGGAATTTGTGTGCCTATTGAAGGGAAATCTGAGACCTCTCCCCGGATGTTTACTCTTAATCACAACAGAGGTCTTAGAAGTGGTGCCATTGATGAAATGTTCAGCGTAAAGCTGTGTATGACTTATGGTCAAGAGTTTGGGGCTTTGTTTGGCCCCTGCCTCAAGCTCCTAAAATTTTGGAGGCTATATTGCGAACTTATGAGAGGGAGTCAAGTTGAATGCTGGTGAGAGCTCTCTTGTGAAACTCAGATGGGCTAGAGTAATTCTTATTTTTAGAAACAACGGGTATCTTCCCATGGGTGCATTTGAGCCATTACTTGGGAGTTTCTACAGATTTTGAAGCACAGTTTTCTGCTCTACTGCTTGGTTTTCAAAGGCTATCGACATAGGAATTACAAAGAGAAGGGGGGGGGGGATTTGACTCATCATTAGTGGCTGGGTCAGTGGTGTCTAATTGGGTTCCTTGATTCTGTTGTCAAAACTGGTGACTCGAGAAAATTACTACCTGTTATAGGGAAGCTGATTTTTTTTTTCTTTTTCTGGATACTTTCATGTGTCTGGGTATATGCCTACATGTTAATTTGCGAACTTTACATCTCTTTTTTCTAATATATTCTTGCCAATCTCAAGTGGAAGAAAGTGGGAATCAATTCTTAATTTCTTGTAGCACCAGAGCGTATTAATTGAAACTGATTGAGGAATGGACTAGGCAGATATTAGCTTTATCTGATTTGCTGATTGTTACAAAAAATTGTACTTATTTGTCTCATAAATGTAGCTTCAAGTCAACTTAGTTCAATTCTTTTTTTCTTGCCACAACAGTCTGGCAGGGGCAGTCCAGACTCTGCAGCAGCTTGCCAGAAACTGAAAGGAGATCTGCAGGCAGTGTTCAATGTGCTTCCAGAAGACATGCAAGAGCTTCTTCTTTTCAATCCACAGAGGGCAGCCCTTTTACAAGGTAGCCTTGAACTGATGAAGCTTCCTGGGCATCCTTCCATCCAACTTGGGGTCATTTCTACAAGCTCACCGAGGTAAACTTTGGTATTGGTCTGTTCAGTGGCAGCTGGGAGCTCCAGTGAGGAGAAGTTTGTTGTTGAATGGAACATGGAACTTGCTGTTAGCAGCTCCAATGAAGAGAAATTTGTTATTGGAGGAACATGGAACTTGCTGGCCCTTTTTATCGTCATCCTCTCCATTGCCAGATTGGTTTGAGTTTCTGTGGTTGGCAAAAACTAATCCTTTTTAGGTTGGATCAGCAAGCTCTTTCTCTGCTTTTCTGCTAAATGCTGCTTAGTCCCCTTGGCAGCATGACATTGCTTTTAACAATTTGTTGAAACTTTTGCATCCAACAGAAGGGAGACATCTTGCCAATCAAGGTATAGTGAGACATAATTCACTACATTAATGATGCTGTATATCTGTATCAAGTTGACCGAGTAATTGCTTGTTCAAGGGCAGAGGCAAGGATCAGGAAGATAACCATGTTTCAGAATATTTATTATTTCAAGTTCTTTGTATCTTTGGAATTCATTGTTGTACAAGAGAAATCCCTGTAAAAACCATGTATCAGGTCTTCAGGTCACTGTGATGCAGTAGTGCAGTTAACTTACCCTTTAAGGTTTCTCAGTTTCAATGAAATTTGTTTTCCATTCAATTTTAAGCTCCAACAATGTCAATGTAGACTTCCCGTTTAGACAAATCTGTCAAAGGGAATTCACTGACGAAATGAATTTCATATCAACGGATTGAATGTCAGAAGTTATTCTGAAAGACAAGGAAAAGTTCCCTCTTTGGGCCCCTGTTGCCCAGGAATTCTCAACGAGCCCTCGAGTTTGTCTAGAATTTCCCTGATTCTGATGTCCAAAGAGCAAACCCGAGTAGAGAACTGTTTGGATCTCAAGGTCCTTTTCAATATGAGTTCCGTCGGTGAGATTTCTTTGTTGTTTTTATTTTTGGGAAATTTTCCCACATGATCAGATTTAAGAAAAAAAATTTAGATATTTTTAATTTTTTTTACTAAAATAGATTTTATTTTTAAAAATAATTATCAAACTTCAAATTTTGTGATACATTTTCTAGCCCAACTAATATCCTTCCATGAATTATTCAAATTAATTAAAGAATGATACGAAGATTAAGAGCTACACAACACAAGATGTTATTGGCTCTAGAATTACTAAGAGATTGAATGGAGTTTTTAAAGAGGTTGTTTTTATTTAAAAGATTTGAGGATAATTTTGGGTAGTTTATGGTAGGATATTAGTTTGACGGAAAAAACTATTTCACAATTTGGGATTTGGTAATTATTTTCAAAAATAGGATTCATTTAAGTAAAAAAAAATTTAAAAATATCTTATTGAATAAATCTTTTTTAAAATCTGACCATCTAGGAAATTTTCCTTTTCTATTTTTCGGAACTACTACACTGGAGAGGGGGATGATTTATATATTGGGGATTTCTCACTCAAAGGAGATTTGAACTCTTCACCTTTAATTGGGAGGCTAGTCTTTGTTGACTATGCCAATCCCTTGAGATAACTTCCATTATCTTTTTCATGTGGTAAATTGCTTTTAAGAGATAGGTGCTTAATTTCTTATTGTTTTTTTTTTTTTTTTTTGCTAAAGAAAGATTCTATTAATTATTGTAGCAAAGACATAGTTTGTTAAAATCTAATACAACAAATGTTTGTAGATAGTCTACTGATGCTGTAAATGCAAAATGATTAAACCATTGCTGGAGTGTCGGACTTCCTGGAGCCTTGGGTTTGGTATGTTTATTATTACATATAATATCCACCAAATTCGGAACATGTATTATTGACCATTTGTTGTGATTCCGTGATGAGAGTAGATCTATCACTCCGTGATGAGAGTAGATCTATCACTTCTTGTTCATTGGACCATATTTCCTCTAGTTGTATTTTCCTTATCTTTGCTTGATTTATTCCATGTTTCACTCCAACAAGTGTGGCTTCCCCCTCCCTCCCCCCCCCCCCTCACACACCCCCCCCCACCCTCCCCCCCCCCCCCCACACCCCCCCCCCCCCCCCCCCTTTCTTTTACCATTACTCCCACACCCCCCCCCCAACAAAAAAAAAAAAAAGGTAAAAAGATAATTTATTTAATAAATAAAAAATTAATTATTTATATATGAAATGAAGTAATTATTTTTTTTTTTTTTTTTTTTTTTTTTTTTTTTTTTTTGGTAATCAACAATCTTATTCAACGCGGGCAAGGGGTGGGGAGGAACATAATTCCACCAACCACACAGTGGAAGATGGCCAATCTTTCGGGCCCGAAACCGAAAGGGCCTTCCTGGCTAAGAGATCTGCAATCACATTAGAACTCCTAGGAATAAAGGCAGGGATACAATGTGTAAAGTTATCCATTAAATAATGGATATCTTGGATCAGTGGGTCCACTACCATCGGGGGTTGAAGCTCACCATCAAGGTACCTGATTATCTGTTTACAGTCAGACTTAATTAAAATTGACTCGTAACCGCATGCAAGTGCCTCCAATAATCCTACTCTAAAAGCAAGTATTTCACCTTCTTCAGCTGAATTATAGGTCCCAGGTACTGATGAAGCACTCAATAGCTTTCCTTCGGCATCTCGAATAATAATACCTGCACCACCCTTCTTATTTCTTGCAACCCATGAGGCATCTACATTCACTTTCACAAATCCTCTTGGAGGAGGTTCCCAAGTCAACCGACCATTTTCTTCGTTGCCCAACCCCCTTTCTGATGTGGGTTTGGCTGTTTTTTGATTGTTCCAGAACTCTTGCATGGAGTAGTCTGCCTTCTCCACCACTTCCTGGGGTTTCCAGTTCTTGTTGCCCATGATCCGATCATTTCTAGCTTTCCATAACCACCACACTACAAAGGAACTAAGACTCTTCATAATTTCTTCATCATGCTTGTTTAACTTGCTAAATTCCTTCCATATAGATAGCCATTCTTGAAGAGATCTACATTTATCATCCGAAATTCTCCATGAGAGAGGAGAACCAAACCATACACTCTTCGCAAACTGGCAATGTAGTAGTACATGGGAAGTTGTTTCTTCATCCAAGCCACATTCTCCACATAATGCATCTACCCCAATCTTCTTGGAGATTAGGTTGGATGTAGTTGCAAGACATTCATTACACGCCCTCCATAGAAAATTTTTGATTTTTGGCCATGTTTTACACTTCCATATCTCTTTCCAGTGCTCTTCACTCAACTCATTCCAACTATGAGTTTTTGATGTTGAAGGGGTCTTCCTTTCCTCCTCCTCTTGGTGTTGTACAAGTACTTTATATGCACTTTTCACGGAGAACTTTCCATCTCTACTGCAGCCCCAAACAAGAGCATCTTCGTTAGGGAACAATGCCAACTTGATATTTAGAATTGCATTAGCCTCTTCAGGAGAAAACCACCTAATGATTTCTGTGTTGTTCCATCCTCTCGACTGTTGATCTATCAAGTCTGCCACTTTTGAAATCCCACAATCAGTTGGCTTTGTAGAAAGGACTTTGAACTTCTTGAGTGTAGGAATCCATGGATCTTTCCAAACATCGATTAGATCTCCCTTTCCTATTTTCCAAATTAGTCCTTTTTTGAGTACTTCTCTACCCTCCATGATACTTCTCCATGCCCAAGATGGATTATTGCCCAAACGTGCCTCCATGAATGTTGTATTTGGGAAATAGATCTTCTTAAGGAATTGAGCCCAACATGCATCGGGTTGAGAGAGAAGTCTCCAAGCTACCTTGCTTAACATAGCTTTGTTCTGCATTAATGGATCTCTGAAGCCCACTCCTCCCTTTGCCTTTTCTTTGCACAATCTTTTCCAAGACATCCAATGTATTTTTGCTTTTTCCCTAGTCCCTCCCCAAAAGAATCTTGCAGCTCGGGCTTTCACCTTATTATGAATGGAGTTTGGGATTTTGAAGTGAGAAATTGCATAGTTGGAGGATGGAAGAGCTACAGCCTTTAAAAGTACTTCTCGGCTAGTTTGATTCAAGAGCTTATGTGTCCATCCTTGGAATCTACTCTCCGCCTTATCACTAAGGGAGTGAAATAATGCCACTTTAGATACCCCAAAGTCCGTTGGAAGCCCTAGATATTTGGTTGGCCCTTCTCCATAGGATACCTTCAAAATTTTTGAGAACCACCTCTTCACTTTTTGCACTGTGTTGGGACTAAAGCACACATTGGATTTGTTGTAATTTATCATCTGGCCAGAAGCTTTGCAGTAAGTATGGATTCCTTCTTTTAAAGCATGGACACTCTTCAGGTTGACTTCAGAGAAAAGTACACAATCATCTGCAAACATCAAATGTGTGAGAGGGTCTGTTCTTCCTTTGATGCGAATGCCTTTAATTTCACCTCTACTTTCTCCAAGTGTGATCATCTGAGTCAATCCTTGTGAACAGAGTACAAAAAGTGCTGGCGATAAAGGGTCTCCTTGCCTTAGGCCTCGTTCCGGATTTATTGAAAATCTCTCCGATCCATTGATTAAAAAAGAGTATCTCACAGAGAATAGCACATTTAATATTAAATCAACAAATCTAATATTAAACCCCAATTGAGTAAGAATGGCTTCAACATACCTCCATTCAACTCTATCATATGCTCTTTTCATATCCAGTTTGAGAGCCAACATTGCCTTCTTGCCCTTCTTCTTCTTTCTGATGAAATGGAAAGCTTCATGAGCCATGAAGATATTATCTGATATGAGTCGGTCTTTCACGAAGGCTGTCTGGGATGAAGGAACAAGATCAGGTAACAGGGAGTTAAGTCTGGATGCCAGCACTTTGGTAGCCACCTTCACAGCAACACAGCATAAGCTTATTGGCCTGAAATCCTCCACAAGCTCAGGAGCATCCTTCTTTGGTATTAAGCATACCAATGTATCATTTGTACCCTCGGGGTGAAAACCTGATGAGAAAAAATCACAAACGAATTTAAATAATTCGTCATGGGTTAGCTCCCAAAATCTTTGAAAAAATAGAGGGGGGAAGCCATCAACACCAGGGCTTTTCAGAGGACCCATGGCATACAAAGCCATTTTCACTTCATCAATGGTAGGGGCTGCAAGTAACATATAGTTTTGTTCCTCTGAAACTTTTGGTTGAATGCCCTGAATTACACAAGTGAGATCCCTATCCTCAACCCCTTCAGAGGTGAAGAGGGTTTGGTAGTATACTTCAAATAGGCTATAAATATTCTCCTCATTAGAGCACCAATCCCCATCTTCATTCTTTATTTTAAAGACTCGGTTGTGTCTTCTTCTTGCCACTGCCTTTGCATGAAAGAATGAAGTGTTTTTCTCACCATCCTGGAGCCAATCAACCCTGGATTTTTGTCTCCATAATGTCTCCTCGCAAGCCATTAGTTGTTCCAATTCCTTAGCCACTTGATTCTCTTTGAGCTGGGAATCTTCTTGTACTCTATTACCTTGTAATTGAGAAAGCTCCTTTTTGAGTTTTTCAATTTGAGTATGAATATTTCCAAAAGAATTTCGATTCCATTCTTTAAGATCTTCTTGACACCACTCTAACTTCTTAAATAACAATGAAGGTGGAGGGGTATCCGGCTCTCTTGACCATGCTTTCTTAACCACACCTTCACAATTTTGATTCTTCAGCCACATGGCTTCAAATCGAAACGGTCGAGGACCTCTTCTAGGTCTTCCATACGAATCAATAACCAAAGGGGCATGATCAGAAGATAAGGCAGTCTCCACAAATACGACAGTTTCTGGAAAATTACACAGCCATTCAGAATTACCCAAAGCTCTATCCAACTTGATTCGAATATTAGCTGCACCAATTCTCTTATTACTCCATGTATAAGATGCACCATGTGAGCCCAAATCAGTGAAGCCACATCCGTTCACCATTTCTTGAAATTGCCATACATCCTTACTTCCTGTACATGTACCTCCACTTTTTTCCTGCCAAGAAAGAAAGGAATTAAAATCACCAGTACAAAGCCAATTCCCCTGTCTTCCATCACTCATTTTGGTCAATGCTTCCCACACTTTTTTTCTTCTATGTTTTTTGGGATCCCCATATACTAGTGTTAGAAAGGATTGTTGTTTCTTGTAAGTAATGCAACAGTCAATTACTCTTTTATTTGAATCTAGAATTTCCATCTTAACATCATCATTCCAGAATAATGCCAACCCCCCAGCCATTCCTATTGGGTCCACTGTCATGCTATATTCCATTCCAATTTTTTTCCTCATTTTTTCTATTTCATTCGCATTGACCTTAGTCTCCATCAAGAACATGATGTCTGGTTTCCATTTCTTGGTGAGATTTGTAAGAGCTCGAACTGAAGGGGGACTCGCTAGACCCCTGCAGTTCCAAGATATGATGATCATGATGACCCGTGATGCTGGTCTCCACCACGCACCACGGGGGTAAGCTTTAAAAAATGTTCATCATCCTCCTCTCTCTGCTGACCACTCTGAGCTTCTACTTCCTGAGTGCCCTTTCTCTTCTTCTTATTTACATTTTCAGTAGCCATGTCCATCTCAAACTGAGCATCACTTTCCCGCTGATATTGCATAATCTGTTGAAAGCTAGCTTCGGGTGGGAGTGTAGAGGCACCGGTCAAAAGCTGATTTGTGTTATGGGACATTTGAAAATTTCTTCCTTGAAGATTCGGTTGTTGCATGTAAGTATTGTCTTCAGGTGTGTGAGAAAGATTTGAGATGGTTAAGTGGGTTGGTAACATTATTTGGGTTGGGGAGGATGGGCTGGAAGGGGTAGATTGTATGTGTGGTGAGGATGGGCTAACGGGTTGGGAATAGTGACATAAAGTATTTGGGCTTGGGCTTGGGCTTGGGCTTGATGGTATTGGGTTTAAATTCGTTTGGGACAAGTTGGGAATTATTTGTGATGTGTTAGGGTTAATAAGTGAAACAGATGCTAGGTTTGGGATTAAGGATGAGAGAAGACGTTGAAGCTCAGGATTAAAAAAGCTGGCTGCCGTTTCAGAGGAGAGAGAGGAGAAGTTACCCGCAAGGTGAGGTTGGGCGATTTCAACGATCTGCTGCAGGGTGGTTGTCGGAACAACATTTTGGGTTGGCAGTACAGTTGGTATGCTCTCCATGGCCGTTTGTGGTCCCAAACTCAGGCTCTGCGATATGGAGTTGAAGATTTGACCGACTGGCACCAAGGACGGTGTGGTAGATGTGGTCGGGATTGTGTTTCCTTCATCATCTCCTTTGCCAGCAGCTTTTTCCAATGTAGTAGCCGGATTTCTTCTCCTGTAATGTTCTGAAAATGCATAGTGCATGGAAACTGCTTTCTCAATCAGCCGTTTATCAGGTGGAGATGCTCGCAGATTTGTGCCAGATCTATTGTAATTTCTTCTCTGATGTTGAGGTGAAAATAGGGTAGGGCACCTCTCTTCTTCATGCCCTAAAACCCCACACCCATAGCAGTACATAGGAAGCCTTTCCCATTTAACCAGAATTTTATCCACTGACCCTGATCGCCTTCTAGCCGGGATTGAGGATTTGAGGGGTTTCCTGCGATCAATGGTGATACGGCATCTAAAATAGCATGTTCTTTCTCCCCACTGAGTCCCGCTTATGAGCATCCCTCTTCCTGGTTCGCCTATCAGTGCTGCTAATTGAAACCCAAATTCCATATTGAGCAAATCAGTTGGTATATCATGAAATTGGCACCAGAAATCGATGTGTGTGAATACCCACTGTTTGTCATCTCTCCAGGGTTCCAGCATAAGCACGTTGCCTCCTACACTCCAAGGTGACTCTTCAATAACATTGAACATGTCTTGGGTATGTTCAAATTGAAATTTATACTGATCTTCCTTCATTTGTGTGATTTCCAGAGATTTTACTAGGTTCCATGCTCTGGGGAGGGCTTCAAAAATTGCTTGCCTTCGGTAAGGTTTCCCAGTCAATACCCATCCAACTAGTGTGTTCTCGTTGCCTTCGTATGCTATATCTTCTAGTTCATCGGGCACATCAATTCCTTCATCATCTGAAAGACTAATTTCTGAATATGCATCATTATCAGTCTGAAACGATGGTCTCTGAGTAGGGCCTCTCCCACCTCCTCTTCCTCTGCCCTGTCCGAAAGCCATTCTAACCCTGTCTGATGACTACTGGTAAGTAGACTCAATGCTGTTGAGATTACCGAAAGCCAGATAACCAACCCCTTGAAAACAACTAAATATTCAAACAAGGTATGGAAAATTTCTGAGAAGAGACACAGTCACATAAGAAACTGAGAGGAGAAAGGTCTGATGCTTACAGAGAAAATACCAGCACTAAGGTTAACTACACTCACAGAGGAGGAGAAAACATACACTCACAGAGGAGGAGAAAACATTCACTCACAGAGGAGGAGAAAATTTTTGATCAGAAGTGCTTGCAGAGCTTCGGTAAGGTTTATACATCATTACTTATAGAAATCTGTAAATCATGAATCCATATTAAAGTGTTGTGTAACAGTCTATTGGGGTTGGGGATGATTTTGTTAAATGATTTGTTGTTTCTTTCTTTCCAGATGAAGTAAGAGGTTATTATAAAGACAGACACCATCCATTTTTTTGTTCCTCTATCAATTCCATTGTCTAAAAAGAAAGAGCAGCAAAGATCCATGAAAGATAAATAAATCCATCTTTCGGTTCTCAACCCCAGGGGACCAGCTGCCCAGATTCTTTTTGTCCACTCACAAGAGATGAACACGTGCCACAAAGTCTTCGGACTTTTTCCACAGAGTTCACATGTTGAATTTGCTTTTAAAGAGGTTGTTTGGCACATCGTTTCCACCATTTACGAGTTTGCATCCAATGTAATTTTCTTGGACATTTTTCACCTCAAGAATGCTTTTGAATCCTTCCAACATAAATGACATTCATTGTAATAGCTCCTTTGACCTATAGAAAATCCTCTGTTGTGCACATCTCTCTATTGTGCACAGCAGTGCAGCCCCACATTTTGACATGTGGCATATTCTTAATAAACGGCTCAGATTAGAAATGGAGAGCTTTAAGTGAAACTAACCCATCTTATGAACCGTTTTTTGTACCCGGTCCAAATATGGTTGCTGAGGATATATTTTTTTTTTACATTTTTCTCCCATGGTATTCCTCTTAGAGTCTTAGTCCGATTCATCATGACCATCTCCCTCAAGTGACTATGGATTCAAGGGAGAACCTCCGTTTTCCTGTGGTTGCTGCAGTGCGCAATTGTTGTTGCACCTTCTTTAGTTTCTTTGTTATTTGGCATCATCGAGTCGTGACTATAGTTCCGACACCTGGGAACAGTAGACGAGTAAAGACGCTCAACGATTCCATCTCTTCGATCTTTCAATTCGATTATGTGATTAAAGAAGCAACAACGATTGTCTATCAAAGTCCAGGACATCCACACTGGATCCCTTAAGATGGATCTAAGACTAAAAGCATCATAATCCATTATACGGCAACCTTTTAATCAACACTCAAGAGAGTTTCCGATCTACAAATGTCACCTCACGATATCGATTTTGTATGCAAAATTTATTGAAAAGTACCTAATGATAACCTACAGATCTATCAGATCTACAATTACTAACCATTTATAAATTACTCTCTATCTTATCAACATCAAACCTAACCATGGATTACAGGTCGTGAGAAACACAAAGAGAAACTTCCTCTGCATCTCTTTTTCATCGTCAACCACCGATAACGAAAACTAGAGGTAGATCTAGCCGTAAAACAATCACTCAAAAAGACGACGCTAGTAATCGCTGAAACAATCCAAATTAGAGAAATGCGTCACCGTTTGAAAAGTATCAGGCATCAAGGAGGAGTAGAATCAAGGACGAAGCAAAAAATCCCATAGAAAAAATGGACATAGTCCCTAGCGACCATATTTAGAACCAGGTTGTAAAAATGGGTTTTTTTTTTTTTTTTTGGGATGGGTCATTTTAATTTAAAACTTTGCCTTCAAATCTATACCGTTTGTTAAGAATATGCCACGTGTCAAATTGTGGTACTGCACTGTTGTGTACAGTAAATGATTTTTTTACCTTTGACCTTTGTTCAATAAATTTCTTTTTAACCAAAAAGAGAAAAAGATTATTAACAATATTTTTTTTGGTCAACGCTAAGGAAATTTTCATCAAGTAAACGCATCTAAGGTCATAGACTTGGAGGTATAGAAGGAGATATAATAAAACAAGGTAAGAGTGCTCCGTCAATGTCAAAAGAAGTTTGAAACGATGAGCTTCCCTAGCCAAAAAGTTTGCATACACATTCCTAGATTGGGAAATATAGACAAAATTGACATGTCTAAAATCATAAATAAGTTTAATAATTTAAAAAAACAAGACTAAAATACCTTCAAGTGCGCTTTTAACTCCATAAAGGGCCTGAATGATTTTTTTATTTTTTATTTTTTATATAAGAAATATAAACACAATATTGATATTTTTTTTGGTAAAACACAATAATGATATCAACCACTTGGAAATCGGAACTACATTCGTGATCGTGGGTTTGCCTAAACTCTCTTTTTCCAACGAACCGCCTTGGCCACTCGCGCAGTCCACTCGCTCTGCGCAGGCATTGTTTTGGAGAAGAAGATCCACATTTAACGACTAAGATTTACTCTAGTTAGATTTCAATCATTTTTTTGATCCATTTACATTTGACACACGTGTCAAGACTCTTTTTGGGTCTAAAACACGTATTGAGACTTAAAATGTTAGATTTCCATCATTTTGTTTGATCCATTTTCATTTGACACACGTGTTAAAACTCTTTTTGGGTTTACACACTTGTTAAGACTTGATAGTGAAGTAATGGACACATATCTAGTCCATTTATGCATGTGAAGGAGTTAGATGTATTTTAAGATTTTATTTTTGGGTTAAAGATGTATTTAAAGATCACATTAAAGGATTGCCCATTTATAAGTTACATATATTTTTTTAAATTTAATCACAATCTATTGATGTGACATGTACATGAACCTTAATTTTTTGATGTAATATTAAGAGATATGTCACCCATCTACAACAAAAATAGAGAGTGCATAACTCTATTTTCTTGTCAAAAATAGACTGGATAAAATTTCGGTAAATAATTGAGTATACAATATTTTATTTTCTATCCAAAAAAATAAGGTAAAAAAATCCCAGCTGGTGGAATGATTGATAATCTCACTTCTTGATAGAGAGGTCGTGGTTCAACCCTTGCCGGGCCCATATATAATATATCCGTATCTAATTTTCCTATATATAAAAAAAGGGTGTTTGTACATAAAAAAAAAAAAAAAATAAAAAAAATAAATTAATTAAAGTTGGTGTTTTATATGGGGCACCGCGCGTCTCCATTGCACCTCCGATTTTCGAATTTGACTCCTACTATTAAAAAAGTGGGAAAATGTTAAAGAAACTTCTTAGAACGCTTCTGATCGGAACTCAATAGGGAGGTAAAGGAGGGTTTTCATCACTTGATTTGCTCTCTCTTCTCCTGAATATGTCTGGGTATGTTCTTCCTCTCTCTCTCTCCACTTGATTTTGTGTGAAAGAGTGTGTTTTCAGTGATAACAGTAGAACCCGGTTTTTTCTAATTCCTTTTTGGTTCTTATTTTATCTTAAATTTTCAGTGAACTTGATGTGATATTGTTCATACTATTCTATATTAGATCGTTGATCCTTCAGTGACATTTTCTTTTTTCTTTTAATCGTTCTTACTTCAATCAGGAGGTAGTCATCTTTTACTCCTCCTTTTCTGGTTTAGCAGTGGGAATGTACCCTGATTTTTCCGGTTCCCATTATCCAGAAGACTATAGAAAGCTTCTTCCTTTAAATAAATTTTACCCCAGAATTTTCTCAGTTCCTGCAAGATGGTGTCTACTCTTGACCCAGTTCAAATGTCTGGGAGTTTTCTTTAATATGGAATAATCACTCGTCAGCCTTTCCCCTTTGAATTTTTGTTGATGTATCTGTAGTGTTTTCTGTAACTTGTGTAATACTCTGTATTGTCATGAAATTAATAACACTCTTTAATGTAATGTAGTTACCGTAGGGGAATTTAGTTTATTTTCTTCTCAGTTGATATAAACCCCACTCATTAAACTACACATATTGTGGGAAATACGATGAATCTCTTTCTAACTGCGTAATTGTGGTAGATACCTTCATACTGTTGAGTTTCTTTAGAAAAGATATCTGGTGGGTCAAAAATGTTCTGTAAAACCATTAGTAATTGTATAATTTTTGCCCAGTAAGGTAAAAAGCTTATATAAATGGATGAAGACAATAAGTTGTTAGTTAAACGGAATGGCCTCAAAGGAACCAAAATTTTGTAAGATAACACAACTACTCCCTCGCCTATTTAAGTAATAGGTTGAAAGGGTTCTGCAGAAAGTCCCTCTTAAAAATGTGTATTGTAGGAGTATGAGTAATAACAACTACATGTGTTGTAGTTTAGACTTAGTTTTGAACTATTACCACATATTGTATTCTTTCATACTTGTGCTAAATTAATGCACCATAAAACTTGAACAACAAAACTTTCTGTATCACTTTCTTTGTCCATTTTATAGTGCGGTCTACATCACATATGATATGGTGTTGGTTTGTCTTTTTATCCATGTCTATCTGTTATTCATTTTTGGGCATTTAATGTGACTCACATTGGATGCTAGATCACAATCAACAGTAGTGTTGCTAACCTTCTTAAGTTTTATAAAAACATGGATCTGGAACCTCTTATATTAAAATAAGACATAGTGGTTCTATCCTGGAATTGCAGGATTGTCTTGCATTGGGATGCTCCTTTTAAAAGTAGTCTGAGCAGTTTAGGAAGAAGAATATTTTGAGGTTGCTTTCTTGAGTGACTGGATGATACAAGGGAATCCTAAGAACTGGTGGGGGAGACAAGGACCAATGCTCCATATATGCAGTGTAAAATAAGGTTCCGGTACTTTTTGAGAAAATTATTATAAAGATAAAATGTTCTCCGCAAATTTTTCGCTGTGTGTTTGACAGGGGAATAATGTATAGGAATTTAAAAAGAATATTGCCACTGTTGTTTTAAACTCATTTTTTCTTTTGGGGATTAATGAGGGTATTTCCCTGAAATGTCTTTTTATTTTGTTTGGGGGGGGGGGGGGGGGGGTTTGTTGGCAGTGAAAGTATATCAGTTGAGGATATTGTGTTTTTGTATTAATCCTTTGTGTATAGATTTATATGTATGACATAATTGCATGTTTGTTCTTGGTAAACATTAATTTTCACTTTTTGAACCATGCAGACCATCGTGGATAGTTGATAGCAGGAGAATTGCAACAAAAATCAAGAGTGCCTCTGAGACATGTAATCCTGGAAAAGTCAAATGGAAAAGCAATCCAACAAAGGCTTGTCCAGCGTGCAGTCATATCATTGATAACAGTGATGTATGTTCCTTAACTTTTATAGGTTTTCTGATAATTTACTAGCTTCTCCATTAAGAAAATGGCATAATTTTTTTTTAATTGATAGCTGCTGTAAGTTAATAAATAGGCCATGAGTACTGGACTAAATTAATAAGAGAAACCCTGAAGCAAACTGCATTATCCTCATATTGGGGAAGTGACCTCTATCTTGAAACCAAAACAACAGAGAACCTATAATTTGATTAAAGCAAGAATTGGTTTGTCACGTGTGCTTCATGTTGCCTATAACATACTGAGCCATTGTTTTTAAGGAATATAACTATATGAGTGGCTGTGTTGCATTACAAGAACAAGGGAGGACCTGATATAATACAAATTTTACCTGACAAGTTTTATCTTCTTCTTTTGTCCTAAATCAAGCATACTGTACCATGCAATCCAGAAACTCTCTTCTGGTGTAGGGAACTTCTCTCTCTTTTTCTCAAACATAATACTATTTGAAAGATCAAAACAGTACTAAGTAACCGTATTTATGCCAAAGAATCCAGACTAAGAACAAAACAGTACCAAGTAACCATATTTATGCCGAAGAATCCAGTCTAAGGATAAAATTGATAACAAAAAATCAGATTTTCCTACATAGGGGACGGATCAAACTGATGGCACACAAGGATTCCTGATCTTTGGAGAGCAGCTTTTCATTAATCAAAATTCATGTAAAATGTTAGTCTCCCTTGACACTAAATGACTAATACGCTGAAAGTCCTAACCTAAATCCGTAACTAATAAGGTAACACAAATGTACTGAAAAACTGAGTTAATGAAAAAACTAACTCTAATTAGGATTAGACATAGAGAATATGAACCCATCCTAACAAAAACACTTAATAACAATTAGAATAAACAAATGAGGAAGCTTTTACTAGTATTATAAGCACATTAAAGTGGCCCATTACAATGTAAACATATGTGATCAAAGCATAGCTGTCTAAACATTAAGGCAATCCAAGGTGATGGAAGGGTGATGCAGTATCAATAGGCCAGTTCAGTCGGTTCTGGTCCAACCTCTAAAAGAACTGGTCCAGTGGGGTTTCGTCCAATAATAGTGGGCTTAGTTAAATAAAATAGTTCCTATTTATTTTTTGTCTTTGATTTGTTTTAGTTTTCCTACGCAGCAGCAAGTTAGACTTTGCTTTTTGCTTTTGAGTTTCATATTTCCACTAGGATATTGTGTTTTGTATTCTTTAAATAGCTTGTATTAGGATGTGATCTAGAAAATAGATTGAATGAAATAAGCTGATTGTTATTTGGTAGTGAGATTCCTTCCCCTGCCTCTATTTCCCCTTCTTCCTCTTCCCATCCTGTAATTTCCCGCTCATGAAAGCCCACCATAGCAAGCCAATCCCAAGCCTGTGTTAAGGGGTGCATAAGCACTTAGATTACAAAGCCTCCCACAGTCCCACCTAGTCGTTCAAGCACCTAATTTTGTTGTGTTTTGTGTGTGTGTGTTTTGAATTTCTCCCCTTTTTGTACTTATTTGGTACGGTTACGATATATATGTTGTATCACAAAAAATTAACATTTTCTTGGTACATACAAAAAAAGTCATCATTAAACTGCATCGAGTCATTAAAAATCAACATTAAGCTGCATTAAGTCATTGAAAATCAATATTAAGCCACTTAAAGTCATAAAACATATACATGAAACTGGAAGAGAAGAGAGCTAGTCAAGCAAGCCATTGCAAGTTTTAGTATTGAACATTTAAAACAAACAGTTGGTTTATACTGTTTTTGGGATTGGTCACTGTCATGATATACCTACTCTCAGATTTGAGTTATGGGATTAGAAATGTGTCATATTTGTAGGTTTTCTTAGGATCTCACAATTTAAAGAAATGTTCTTGTGCTCAAAGAAGTTTTGTCGGTCTAATGGATTTATTTTTACATGAGACTTTTTGCATTAGGTAGATCAGGAACCAGTTTTCCAGCAATTCTAAGTTTGTTCAAATATGATCTATATTGAACGAGTACATTCCATTCAACTTTATTTGGTGTTTCTAAATTGTCAAAATCTTTGAATCAAAATATTTTTTTTTGACACCAACACAAATGATTAAGTTTACTGCGCTTTTGGCTTTTGCAATGTTTTTGCCATATTAAGATTTATGAAAATTTTAGATATGAAAAACCCTAGCATTAAAAAGTTGAAAATTTCACCGGTGATTGGAAATCCTGTCTTTGTTCTTAATGGAGGTTGACTATTTATTCATTTGAGTTTTTAGTTTATACGGATTCAACTAGGATGGCATAAAAAATATCTTAACTAAAGGTAACATTTACTCAAACGATATTAGGTATACATTGGAAACATGGTGTTTAATACCAACAAGGAGACCAATATGGTGCAATTATAAGATGGATCAAATAGGGAATTTTTTTCTTCTTTCAGTTTTTCATAATTCATTCTTTTTTGTTAGAATTGTGGAAAGGTGAGAGTCCAGGTTATTTGAGGAACATTTTTGTTTTAAAGATTAGATAGAGTTGGAGTCCTAGTTAAATGCCAAGTGAGTAACAGTTTTTGCTAAGGAATTGGAGTATTTGATTAGGACTTTGGAGTCTTTTAGTTTATTTTCTTCAAGTGCTCATGTTTAGTGGGAGATTTTCGATGAATGGAATTTTGGGTTTGTTAATGTAATGGTACAAGTGAATCTCTTTATCCTCCTTCCTGGTTTCCCTGATCCAGTAGTACCAGCAACCAAATTTTTTAGTTATCGATCTCTTCAGGAGTTCTGGTCTTCCTTATTTCTGTTTAAAATTTAAGGTTTAGCCCACTCGATTACGTGTGATTCAGTTCTCAAAGACCCAGATCCAAGAGCCCTCTTCTATTTTGAGTTTGCTTATGACTATCAAAACTGATGGCTTTTGTTCTTTTCAAGTTCTTTTATTTTTTTTTTCTACGTATGGGTGCTTTATTACTTTCTTGAAGGTCCCTAGCGTAGGTCCTTATCCTCTCGCATACTGAACCAATGGACTTAGTTTGAGCTGACTTCATCCTTTTTGTTTTTGAAAATTAGAACCAATCAATGTAGTTATCAAGGGTTGCCTGCCAGTTAAAAAAAATACCTGTGGATCATGTTTGCCATTTCACTCCTAAAATCAGATGAATAAATTCGAGGTCAGTATCTAGGGGAGGAAGTAGGTACTGAAAATCTGTGGGTAATCAATAGGCTGGACTAGAGAAATAGGCTGGACTAGAGATAAGAATGAATCCTAGTAAAACTATGAGAAGGAAAGTTAGAAATTTGGCTAATTGAAATAACTATAAGTGAACAGGATCATATCAAGTTTTTAATTAATGAAATCGATCAAAACAGGTCAGCATTCATGGTGAATTGGTCCAGAGTGGACATATAAATAGGAGCAGAAGAGAAATTTCAGTATAAAGTGAATATCAGCAGGTCTGATGTGTACCAAATCTGAGCCAGGTTCTTTAGGGTTGAAGAACAGGTCTTAATGGCTAGATTGTCCTAATCAGAATTCATGAAAACAATTCTTCCATAGGAATCTGAACTTGAACAGAATTTTGTTGCAGGAACTAGAACAAGTAATAGAGGATGAATTACAGACAATTAATTATAGTAACTTACTTTAATTGAGGGGCAGGACTTCACACAATGGTCAGCAGACCACAGTTGTAGCCTGATGTCAAGGCATCAAAGCAGCCTCTCAGCAAAAGTTGCTAGGGACCCTGGACTCTGCTTGTATGGAAGCCTTAGGTGCAGGTTCGCCCTTTCCAGTAGCCTGAATTGATAGAAAGGAAGAAGATGGAAGAATTAATATAATGGAAAAACGCTTGGGCTTCAAACTGCAAGGTGCTTGGATGATTCAAATTCCAACTAACATTGACCAAACAGAAGGGGTCTTGATCACTCACAAGAATATTCAACATCGAGAAGAAGAGCAGCAACAGCTTTTCATGTATCAAAATTTATGTACAGTGTAGGCCTCCCTTAAATACCTATATAGAAGACATGAAAATGTCTAGAAAATTGAATAAGAGAAACTTACTCTGACGGTACTAGACTTATGGAGCCATGGAGAAAGTAATTTGCAGAGTTATTAGGTCTGTGCAGATTTTGGAATCAGTGGATCCGTAAAGAGCAAAAGTGCCTCTATTGGGTAGAAGGCTGTGCCTAAAATAATATGCAGAGATATTAGAATTGGTGGATCCATAAAGAAAAAGTGCCTTTATCAAGTGGAAGGCAGTGGAGTAGAAAATTTGCCCCCGCCGCAACTATGCAAAGGAGTAACGACCAATTAAGCACTCAAAAACCATTTGATGATTATATCTAGTTGGAACCCAAACAAAGATGGCTTACACAATTGAACGTGTAGCCAAGTAGTAAGGCATTGGTATTTGGTGCCAGCATGCAACAGTTTGAATCCTTTACTCCATATTGTTAACACTTGACTCCCACTTGTAATGAGTGAGTTCATTCAAAATGAAGGAACATACACGAAGTGTCAGATCCTTTCAACCACCTTCCAGTTCACATGCACTATTCTTGAAAAGCTTAACTTTATGATTCGATAAACTGGCAAACAGGAAACAACTAGAGTTTTGCACTGTTCAGTTCTCCAATTATGTTGTCTCTTGCCACCTGCTGATGCCAAGTGCTTAAGTGCTGAGAAGATAAGTTCACTTTTAAAGAGGAGCTGTTATACATCACCAGTAAGAGAGTCTTCTGTTTGCTTAATCTATGTCTATCTTTTGAAGTTCATTATTTCCCTTCTATTGCTGGGGAAAAGTGATGCAGGAACCCAGCCTTGGACTGACCGAAGCCCAACTGGGTACCAGACCAAGATGAACCAGGTCCAGTTTAAGTCATGGTCTAGTAGGATTCCAGGAAATATATTATTTGGGGGAAACAATGTCTTTCTTTATCTTACCCTGTTTATTTTAGCAGTCAGATTCTTGGGATATTTGGTTTCTAATAAATTTAAATTTCCTAAATTGAGTTACTGTCCTGGTCAAAGAGTTAATCTTATATTATTTAGTCTTTTGATTTTATACATGTATGTTTTAATCGTCTGTAGTTAGACAGAGATTGGACTATGAGTTCTCAGGTTTGTATTTACAATAATAGACTTGTTTGTTGCTTGGCATGTAATAAGATTGAACAAGATTTTCTTTTTCCTTATTCCTCCTAGCACTTTCCTATTTCTTACTCAACACTATTGTCCAATTTGGCTGCATCTGTTACTCAGCATGTAATAGTGTCATTTCTTTTATTTTTGCATTTATTGCTTGTTAAAAGATAAAAGGGTTGCTCAATTATCTGTAGTATGCTTCCTCAATCAATTTTCAGTTTGATATTTAGAGCGGAACTAGCCATCTATGTTTAGCATGTGGAATCTGTCTGTTTTCAGATCAGTCATGAGTGGCCAGGTCTTCCTAAAGGTGTGAAATTTGATCCGTCTGATCAAGAGATAATTTGGCATTTACTTGCAAAGGTTGGTAAGGGGGATGCAAAACCCCATCCTTTTATTGATGAGTTCATTCTAACCGTTGATAAAGATGAAGGAATTTGTTATAGCCACCCTCAGAATTTACCAGGTCAGTGTTGAAGTATCAGCATGGTTTACTTTTTGACCCTTGCACTGTACTAAATTTTTCAAAAAACTACTTTTAGGTGTTAAGCAGGATGGAAGTGTGTCCCATTTCTTTCATAGAGCAATCAAAGCTTACAACACTGGATCACGAAAGCGTCGAAAAATACAAGGTGATGATTGTGGTGATGTCCGCTGGCATAAAACTGGCAGGACCAAACCTGTAATCTTAGATGGGATACAGCGAGGATGCAAGAAAATTATGGTTCTCTATATGAGCATGGCAAAGGGTGGGAAACCTGAGAAGACTAATTGGGTTATGCACCAGTATCACCTAGGCACAGGCGAGGATGAGAAGGATGGGGAATATGTCATTTCTAAAATTTTTTATCAGCAACAAGGAAAACAGAGTGATACAATCGAACAAGACATGCCTTCCAATGTGCCTGAAGCACAAGATGTTCCTTCTGATGTGCCTGAAGCTCCAATTGTAAAAGTTGATCCACTCACTCCTGAACCTCGTCGTACTGATAGGCGACATTCTGATCTTCATGTTGGACAACTGCCTTCAATTATTTCAGTAAACCCCTCTGTCCTGGTAAAAGAAAGATTCATCTGGCACCCCTTAAACATATTTTTGGTTACTTCTTGTTTTTCAAAGCTTTCCATTTAAACAATAAATTCTATATAATGTATCGCAACTGTATTCCCCCCCCCCCCCCTCCCAAAAAAAATGGTAAAAGGAAAAAACAAAGGCAGACAGCTACTAATCGGAAGATTTCTCATATCTACCATTTGTGTTTTTTTCATTGATCTGCTACTTCAGCATCCTGAGAAACCACATGGTGAAGATAGGGTGCAATTTCCAGGGGAAAATCTTAATGGAGAAGTACACCATGAAATGGAAGATCATGATATCCAGCAGCATACCCTTAACTTTCCACAAGAATCTACATTTTCTTGCATGAAACCTTCACAGGTATATTTCTTGCTAAATTAAGGTTAAATTCATTGATCTCCTTCCCTTTCTACTTTTGCCCCATTTACCTTCCTGTGCTGGGTTGCCAGTTCCTGCTTGTCTAATATTATATATTATATGTATAATATACATAATATTTTCTTTTTCTGTTCTTCTACCTCAGCATCCTGAGACAACATATGTACAAGATGGAGTGGAAGTTTCGTGGGAAAAGCTTGATGATCAAGATTGCCAAGAAGTCTTAAATCAACATGACCACATGGTAAATGATCATGATCACAACGAGGAAGATCCAAAATGGTGGGAAGGAGAATCACAGTTTATTTTAGATTCTCAGCAGCTTGTGGAAGGGCTGTCTTTATGTGATGAACTTCTTCAGAGTCAGTCCTCAAATCCTGATGTAGATGGTGAAGAAAGAAAGGCCAAACCCCGTCTTTCTGATTATGCCCGCTTGGGTCCAGAAGATTTGAAGAAGGATTTAGAAGAGTGCCAGAACTTGGCCCTTGATCATGGAGATATTGACATTGATGCATCTGCAGATGTCAGACTCAGCCAATTTGTACGTTTCTGTTGCTTTCAATTTCATTTTCTCTGTTCAAGGTTGAAACTCCCAATACTACTGCTGTGCTGACATTCCCTTGTAATGGATCTTCCAAATGATTTTGTAGGAGTTTGGATCACAAGATAGCCTATTTGCTTGGATTGGGACCAAGACAGTCGATTGATTAAACTATGTGCTTTCTTTGGTAAGATGGTCCAAATTTTTTGTCTAGCATCATCAGCTTCTGCAACTATCTTCTTTTTGGTACATATGTAATGCCAGGTGTGGAGGAAGTATAGGTGTTCTTTTTTCCTTGTTTGCGCTAAGATCGTCTTTAGTTTTTTGAAGCTCTTTTTTCAGCTGCAACTGTTTTCTTTTGTTATATATACAAAGAGCTTTTATTACAATACACCTGTAAGTATGGACACTGAACTTATGCTGTAATTGGAATCACATTATTTAAGATACACTGGTTCAAGTGTTCAATAATTCTGGAATCTTTTACCATGGTTGTTTGTGTGGATATTTTGTTAAATAATGAAAGCATACAATATAAATGAAAGAGAATTTAGAATAGACAATTGAGTTTGGGTATAATATCTAGAAGTAGCCAAGTTGCCATATGCATGTATGCCTTCTGTGTCAAATGATTGCCGTCCCAACTGATGTGTGTATCAGGAATGGCACACTCTGTAGCCTTTGGAGCTCCACATGAATTCTTAAGATCATAATTATAGTTCCCTCCACTTCCACAACATGCTTTCTGTAGAGAGTTTATGTCAAACCCTGAAATTCAAATATTGGGAGGGAATTAAAGAAAGAAATTTAGCACATAAAAATCCATGTTTTTAATTCATCAATGAAGAAAAGGTTATTAATTAAGATTTATTTACCAAGGAAAAGAGCTCTGTGATAGACCCATTCAAAGGCATTGTAGTAATCAGCATAAACTATATGAACACCTGGGTATTTGTTTCTCAGTTGTTGTAGGGCTTTTTGGAGCTGATGATTGTGAAACATTACTAACTTATTGAAGCCTTTCAAACAGTTGAGTTCATCATAAGCTGCCGTATCATTGGTTTGGAATACTGTGAGATAACTTGGCAAACACCCAATTGGTAAAATCCCTGGTACTACTACTTGGGTTGCACCTAGTTTTATGACTTCCTGCATCCAATTAAATCGAAGCTTATAATGATGCATTAAATATTGTGAACTTAAAGAGTAAATTCTATCAAAAAAAAAAAAACTTGATTAAGTTATTTGATTTAGATTATCATTTCTGGATTTGATAAAATAATTAGTTCCAGTTATGTAGGAAACTTACCATAACAGTTCTTTTGATGGACTGAACAACCTGAGGCATAAGAGTCTTTTGTATCTTCTTTAGGGGACTGCGTTTAAGTAAGAAGGCATAATTATAATCATTAATACCGATCTCCCCCACAAAGAAAATTGATCTTCTGAGCTTCTCCTCACAGTAATCTATGAAGTAATCTGTTGAGCAAAGGTAAACAAACATCAGTTGATGGTGAAATTAAGCTCAGCTAATCGAATTGATTGTGTTATATGTATGACCTTCTGCATGGCAAGTGGATTTCAAGTGGGACTTCAACCAATCGAGTTGCACAGAGAGAGAACTGTTAGTTAATGGAGAAGAAATATTGTTCTTTGCAAGGAAGGATGAATTGAGAGCAGTAGCACCAGACACAGCAAAATTCACACCATAAGTGAAGTCAGAATCCTTTTCCAAGTAAGGATTAAGAAGTGGGAGACGAAGAAACAAAGCTGCAAAACATCAAATAATACATTAGTCATGATTACAGCAGCAACAACTAGAAATCCTTATCTCAAAAAAATGGGTTGATCATATGATCATCTCATAACAAAACAGAGAGAAACTATAATTGAGGAGTGAAAGGTGAAAGTGTAAGATGATCAAAGAAAGCTCAGGAACACAGGACAATCTCAGTTACATGGTGTCAACAACACAGATACCTTCCCTCCTCCCTTTGAAGCTCTATCTGAGGTCATGCTAGTCAGATCAAGGCCAAGACCATGCATGTCCTTCTTCGTGACCTCATGTATGGTCATTTTAGCCTTCCCCCTGTAGCTCTTTCACTGAGGAATGGATGATTCCTCTTTTTCTAGGGTTTTCTCAGGTCTCCATTGTATATAGATGAAATTAATAAATGAATATTGAGAGATTTCTTAAGAAAAAGTTTGTTACCGATATAGTCGATGATGAGTAAACCATTGGAGCATCGTCCTGTAGGGTGTCTAAACAAAGAAATACCATAGGGAAGGTGAGCATAGACAGAAGCAAATGGAGATTTGCTTTCACGTATGAGATTTCCAGTATCAGCTAAAGAATCACCCAGTTGATATATAGCATCAGTGTGGCATAAAAAAAAAGCAGAAGAAGGAAGGGGAAGAAGAAAAAAGAGAGAGTTGAATATCAGAAGGAATGAGAAGATCAAGTTTATTTGTGAGGCTGCCATGGTTGTGAAGTGAGACTATCAATATTGAAAGATCAGATATCACTGTGAGAAGCTGGTGTTAATAAGTTTTAGTTGTGCTCTCTTATCTTGTTTAACTGAGTAGAAGCTAAATCAAGCTACGTAACCTGGAAATTAACATCTCAATTAAGAGAGTTTTAATTAGAATGACTATCTCATAACCTCCATTTGCACATGAGGAAGTAGGCTATTGTAGTTTACGCAACTACTACTAAGTAATCCCATAAACTTCAATTACTAACTCATGCACAGTGCATGACACCTTGTTTAAGGGACCTTGCTTCTTTCCTGCACATTTAATTCGCAGGACGGTCCAGTGAAGTCATCTCGATAGTCTAATGCTGAAATTTCGGTCAAGATTGAATCTTGACTGTTTGTTTTGATCAAGATCTTTTGAAAGCAGCGAACGGTCGAGATTTGATCTCGACTGAAATTTTTCCATCCGACGGCCGGGATGGCTTCATTGGACTATTCTGTGCATTAAATGCGTAGGACATAAGCTTTTTCGTTGTTTAAGCCTACCAAGTTGCGTCTGCTGTTGGTAATATTGCTTCTTCTTCTGTGTGTTTGGTGCTCGAAGATCGGCTTAGTGTGCTAAACTTCCTCATCACCTTAGAGTTGTTGGGATGGATTGTTGAGCTTACTTGAGTTTGTAAACCACGGCACCAATATGCTGAAGAACCTGATAAGGGCCACAAATCCTGGGTTGTATCTTCAGGTTTCCCCTCAAGGCTAAGGTGGCCTACCCATGTAGCTGCAGCATGAGATTCAATCCGATTCCTTCTTGGAAGTCCTAAAAGTAGTCTCTATTCTCCACCTGCTCCATTTGACATTTTTTCCTCCTGTGTTTTTCATTTCGTTGTGTCATGACCAAGGTTTAGAGTATCGGTATTGAATACTGTATTGTACTAGTTAATACATTTTGATGCAATCCAATACGTGCCCTTTGGGAAAGAGAAGAGAGACGTATCAATACGTATTGTCTTAGTTGTTTCTAATATGGCTACGTATTTTCACCAAAAACACAGTATGGATACATACTAGCTATCATTGTTTCGTATCATTGGATACTTTAAACCATGTCAACATCTCAAGTAACTTAACTGATGTTTCACCAACTCAAACCCCCCAAATCTCCTTGGACAGCCATGTCCATCAAAGCTGGTTCAACCTGATTCTTTTGAGTTGAATATTTGAAAAATGTGTGAATAAGTGAATCTTAAAATAGTAGTCTTTTTTTTTTTTTTTTTTAGGGTTAAATATACTTATATTTGGTGAAGAATATTTATTGTTCAATTCCCACACATGTTATTGCAGTATTATCCATTAAATCAATTAATTCAATACAATTGGCAAATCTTCATAATACATTACATGCAGTGGTGCATGCTTAGATCTGACCATGCATTGGCAATCTGATCTTGATGTTAATTCCCAATCATTTTTAGATATTTTATTCTCATAATTTGTATTTCTACACATAAAAATTAATAAATGAAAGAAAGCCTAAAATAGACATTTGAGCTGTGGTATAATCTCTCGAATAAGCCAATGTGCCATGAACCAATTTGCCTTCTGTGTCAAATGAATGCCATCCCAGCTCATGTATGAATCAGGAATCTGACAGGTTGTAGACTTTGGAGCTCCACAGAAAAGTGAAAGATCAAAATTGTATTTCCCTTTTCTACTTCCACAACAGGCTTTCAGTCGAGAATCTATGTCAAACCCTGAAATTTAATTATTGCGAGAAAAAATCAGAGAAAACTAAGATCATTAGTGAATAGAAGTCCTCAGTTCTAAGATCAAATGTGTATTAATTGAAGTTGAATTACCAAGAAAAGGAGCTCTTTTAAGGATCCATCTGTAGGCATCATAATAATTGCCATAAATAATATCAACATCTGGGTATTCATCTCTCAGTTGTTGCAGGGCTTCTTGGAGCTGATCATTGTGAAATGTTGAGAAGTTATTTAAGCCTTTGAGGCAGTGGAGTTCATCATAATCTGCTGTATTGTTGGATTGGAATAGTGTGAGAAAAATTGGTAAACACCCGATTGGCAAATTCCCTGGAATTACCAGTCGAGTTGCTCCAAGTTTTATAATTTCCTGCATTCAATTAAAATTTAGTACAAGGTTGTTATCAAGTAAATCTGTGATAATGTAAAAAAATGGAAAAAAAGAAGAAGCAAGTTTGTTGATTTCCTACATTTGAGGGACATGAAGATTTTTTTGGTGGAACCACTCATCCTCACACTTCTCTTGAATGGGTCAAATTTTATAAGCAAAAAATTTTATCAAAATATTCAAACACTCATCAGTAGCTACAGGTGCAAGTTTGGCATTGATGGCTCGAAACCTCCTTACCTTAACAGCTGTTTTGATGGATTGAATAACACTGGGGACGAAAATCTTTTGTATCTCGTCTGTGGTTTTGCCTTTTATTAAGGCATCATTATAATCATCCCCACCGATCTCCCCGACAAAGAAAATTGATCTTCTGAGCTTCTTCTCACAGTTCTCTATGAAGTTATATATTAAGCAAAGTGAACAAACATCAGGTTAAAATGATAATAAAATCAAGCTCAACTAATAGAATTGATTGTGCTACATCAATGACCTTTTTCTGGGTTGCAAGTGGATTTCAAGTGTGACTTCAACCAATTGAGTTGCACAGAGAGAGTACTGTTAGTCAATACAGTAATATTCTTCTTTGCAAAGAAGGATGGATCAAGAGCAGTAGCACCAGCCACGGCGAAACTCACACCAGAGGTGAAATCAGAATTCTTTGCCAAGTAAGGATTCAGAAGTGGGAGACGAAGAAACAAAGCTGCAAATCATCAAACAATGAATTAGTCGTGATTTTTAACAGCAACGACTAGAGAGCCTTATCGTAACTAAATGGAATTGTCTACATGACCATCTCAAAAACTAAAATGCAAACATGTTAAAGGTAGAGAAGTTAGGAGTGAGAGATGAAAGTCTAAGACGATTGAAGAAGGCCGAGGAACACAGGTAAATCTCAGCTACATGGTGTCAAGGCCAAAAACCATGGATTGTCATTTTTGGCTTCCCCCTAGGTATGATAGTTTCTTGGATGAGGAACATATGGTTCCACTTTGCTAGGGTGTTCTCCTTTTGAGTTTGGATTCTTTACCCGTTAGGCTAGATGTCTATGCTCCTCTCATACTTCACCACAAATTTAGGGTAGAGTCTATCTATGATGAGTACTGATAAAATAAATCAGAGGTGAGATTTGCAGCAGGCCCAAGAGATGTGAGGGGAGGAGCATAAACCCTCTACTTTGACTGGTAGAGGATTCGAACTCGATTTTCTCAGGCCTCCGTCGTACTTTGCATGAAATTAATACATGAAATACTGAGAGATTTTTTTTGAAGAGAATTTTGTTACCGATATAATCAATCATGAGAAGACCATCGGACCATCTGCCGGTAGGATGTCCAAAGAAAGAAATACCATAGGGAAGGTGGCCACAGATAGAAGCAGATGGAGATTTACTTTCAAGTATGAAATTTCCAGTATCAGATAAAGAATCACCCAGTTGATATATGGCATTAGTGTAGCAAAAATAAACAGCAGAAGAAGGAAGGGGAAGAAGAAAAACAAGAGAGTTGAACATCAGAAGGAAGGAGAAGATCAAGTTTGTTTGAGAGGTGACCATGGTTGTAAAGCGAGACTAGGAATATTGAAGGACCAATGTCACTGTGAGACCCTGGTTGTGCTCCCTTATCTTTCTTTGAAAAAACTGAGTGAAAAGTTAATACAGAAGAAAGACTATAGAAATAGAACTAAATCAAGCTAGGAAGCTTGGAAATGTTTCAACTTAAGAGAATTTTAATTAGAAGGGAAAATTACATATAAACTCCCTAGATTTCAATCAATTACATCTACTATTCCTAAAAGTTCGAGAAAAAAAAATCAATTATAAATGCTCCTTCCTATTAAGTATTGGGGGGGGGGGTAACTGATGATGTCATCAATTAAGAAATATATTAAATACCCAATTTATTCTTCTTTCTTCTAGTGCCCTTTAAAGGGCAAATTACATATAGATCCTTTGGATTTTGAATCAATTACATCTGAAAATTTTAAGTTTACTATGTTTTAGGGAGTTTTATACTACTTTCTTTAGGTTTGTGTAATATATTTTCATTTAACTCCAACACTTAATTTGTGATTGATTTTTTTTTTTTCTAAGGGTAGTAGATATAATCGATTTGAAATCTAAGGGATCTATATGTAATTTTCTCTTTAAAAGGCACGAGAAAAAAGAAGGGTAAAATGGGTATTTAATATATTTATTTATCAATGACATCATCATTTAACCCCAACACTTAACAACAGGAGGCATTTGTAATCGATTTTTCTCAGAGAAATAGTGGATGTAATTGATTTGAAATCTAGGAAGTCTATATGTAACTTTCCCTAATTAGAATGATTATCTCGTAACCCTTTACACAATAAGGAAGTAGGCTATTGTGGATTGCTTGTGGTTATCACCCCCATTAATACATGGCTCTACGTAACAACTACTAACTGATCCCCTTAACGCATGTAGAAGGCATGTAATTATACCCGTAATCACAAAGAACTAACTCATGCATGGTGTATGACACCTTGTTTAAGCCTACTATTATGCCAATGTGTGTCAAGTACTTGAGCTCCGTCCCGAAGCAATGCCATTTGAACAACCATCTCATGAGTGGACCCAGGGGCTCGACCCTGAACCTTGGAGTATAGGTCGAGTATAGCAAAAGACCGATGTTTGGGAAATGTATGTTTTGGATTGAAACTTCACACAGACCAACCATTACTAAGTTCATGCACGCCAGAAGAGCTGTGAAGGGTTCCATTGCCCTAGAGGTTCCCACACTCAGATCTGACATGGATTTTTATTTGCAGTAATTGCTGTAGACTGTAGCCAATGGTCAGGATTTTGCTAGGTATACAATAATAGATCCAAGGGTTGTGATAGAAGATGCAGGGGCATCATGTAAATAAGATTTTTTTTTTCATTTGTTGTAGAAGCCCTAGTGGTTTTCCTCTTCTTCCTCTGCCACTGCTCCGATTTCTGCTTCTAGTGCCTCATTTTCTTTCATTTTTCTCTAAATTTCTATGGTTGCAGGACACTTTCATTAAATCGAGACTGACCGAAAGTAAATACATGAGTATGTAGTACAAATAATTTAAAAATCCTAAAATCTGGTTTCACAAGATCTGAATGTTAGGGTACCATCTTTCTTTTAATTTCCATAGCCACCTCAACCGATTCAAGACCACAATAATCTTTTTAAAATCATGAACATAACTTAGAAGGGAATGAGTGCTAGGAACAATTTAGTTTCTCAAACTATTTAAAGCTAATAAACTTGGGTTGTTAGGGAAACCCTTGCAAGTTCAATGCCTAATGTCTCCATTTTTGAAAGATATACAATCTTTGATTCCAAGGTGTTCTTTGAATTTATTATCCAGGGTCCTCAAGATACAGGAAGTAGGTAACCGAGTTTGGGATTTTGCTTTCAGTTAGCCCATCGAAATTTAGAGAAGAATTAATTGTAGAAGACAAGACTCAATCTATGGAATCGGATGATTAACCAAATCACCCAAATGAACAAAATAAACCAAGGATCTTGTGCAAATAAGTTGAAAGACAATCACAAAGCAAATAAACAACAAACCACCACAAGAATGAAAAGGGAAATACAAACAACACACAAGAATTTTACGTAGTTCACTAACCCGAAATAATCGAGATTAGCTACATCCACGGGGAGGGATTTCACTATTTTAATTTTCAAAATAGTACAAGATTTGAGTGTGATACAATGTTACCTCAACCGGTCACATAACCTCTCAAACCTCCTTAGAATACCCTTCCACTTTAAGCTCTTGAAGAAAACCCTTCAATCCAAGCTCAAGCTTCAATGGAGTTGCAATGGAGAAGAACACAAGAGAGAATAAACCCTTTTCTTGCAAAACCACAAGAAGAAGAAGACCTCAAAGATTCAATCCCGTTTTTGGACAAAACCTTCTTTAGAAGTCACTAGAAACTCACTTTTTCTCTCTCTCCATTTACCTCTCCCAAGGCCCTCTTAATGATACCAAATACCTACCCATGTTAAACACTAAGTGGGACCCACCAAATTCAAAATTTGAACTTAAACAAAGATAAATTGATTTTCATCACTAAACCCAACAATCTCCACCTTGATGGAAATCACCTACTTGTCGAATCATGTTTCTGGAAACTAAGAGAAGATTGACACCAATTCAACTTCTCTCCTTGGACAACCTTGGTAAGCATATCCGCCACATTCTCATTGGTTCCAACTTTTAACAATTGGATCCTTCCGTCTTCAATAACTTCCCGAATGTAATGATATTGTACCAATATATGCTTTGTCCACTTGTGATGTACCGGGTTCTTGGCCATGTAAATTGCACTCATATTATCACAAAACAAATGCATACCTTTTGACTCAATGCCAATCTCACCCATCAAACCTTGAAGCCACACCGCTTCTTTACAAGCTTCGGTTGCCGCCATGTATTCCGCTTCGGTAATTGATAATGCCACCGTCGCTTGAAGCTTAGACATCCAATTTATTGGACCATTTCCATACTTGAAAACATACCCCATTGTAGATCGCCCCTTATCACGATCATCACAATAACTAGCATCCACATAGCCTTGAATTTGCTCTCCACCTTTACTAAATGTGATAGAGTAGTCACTTGTGCCCCTCAAATATCTAAGCACCCATTTTGCCGCCTCCCAATGCTTCTTTCCGGGATTTGCCATAAACCTACTCAACACACCAACCGCATGAGCAATATCCGGCCTAGTGCACACCATTAGAAACATCAAGCTCCCAACTAAACTTGCATAAGGGTATTTTGACATCTTGGTCTTTTCATCTTCCGTATTTGGGCTATCATTGGGAGATAATTTGAAATGTGATCCCAATGGAGTTTTTTTTTTTTGGTAGAAATCCCAATGGAGTTGAAACCGTCTTTTCTTTACACTTGCCAAATTTCTCAAGAATTTTTTTCACAAATGACTTTTGTGAAAGTGATAAAGTCCCATTCATTCTATCTCTTTGAATCTCAACTCCAAGAATTTGTTTGGCTTGACCAAGATCCTTCATTTCAAACCTCTTGCTCAAACACCCTTTGAGCTCTTCAATTTTAGCTTTATCCTTGGACACCAAGAGCATGTCATCCACATATAAAACTAAAATCACATATGATCTATCATCAAAGAACTTATTGTATAAACAATGATCATATTCACTTTTTTTGTAACCAAGACTTAAAATGAAGGAGTCAAAAGTTTTGTACCATTGTCTTGAAGCTTGTTTAAGTCCATATAAGGATTTCATCAACTTGCACACGAGCTTCCCTTTACCTTTCTCAACAAATCCTTCCGGTTGTCTCATGTACACCTCTTCAAGAAGATCACCATTTAAAAACGCTGTTTTTACATCCATTTGTTCAAGCTCCAAGTCATGTATAGCAACAAGTCCAAGCACCAATCTAATAGTCACCAACTTCACAACCGGGAAAAAGACTTCAAAGAAATCTATACCTTCTTTTTGTGCAAAGCCTTGGGCAACAAGACTTGCCCTATACCTTTCCACCTTGCCATCCACCCCTCTCTTGAGTTTGTACACCCATTTACAACCAATGGCTTTTCTTCCTTTTGGCAATTCCACCAAATCCCATGTTTTGTTCTTTTGAAGTGCTTGAAATTCTTCATTCATTGCATTCTTCCAATGCTTTGCATCATCCGCATTGATGGCGTCAAGAAATGTACTTGGTTCTTCATTTAAAGCCACCAAAGCTCTAAGAGTATTTGGATCAACACAATCCTTGTACCTTTCCGGCAAACGAGTTTGTCTTGTTGGCCTTTCTCCCCAAGGTACCACAATTTCTTCTTCAACACCAACCGGTGTTTCTTCTTGAATTTCTCCTTGTACATCTTGATTATCAAGATCCATAACATCTTCATCATGAGCATCCTCATTTAAAGAACTTGTAGGTTGCATGTGAAATTCATAGGTATCCTCAACAATTGATTTTTCTTCATCACATTTCTTTTCCACCCTCTTAATCAACATAGAGGATTCATCAAAATGTACATCACGACTTATGATGGTCTTATGGGTACTTGGATCCCATAATCGATACCCCTTCACATTCTTAGCATATCCTACAAAAATGCACTTCTTGGATTTTGGATCAAGTTTGCTCCTTTGACAACTTGGAATCAATGCATATGCATCACATCCAAAAATTTTCAAATCTGAATAATCACAAGGAGTTCCATGCCATACCTCATTTGGAGTTTTTCCACCCAAAGTCATTGAAGGAGACCTATTCACAAGATAGCATGCCGTCAACACCGCTTCGGCCCACAATTCTCTCTCTAAGTTTGCATTGCTAAGCATAGCCCGAACCCTCTCCATCAATGTTCTATTCATGCGTTCCGCCACTCCATTTTGTTGTGGAGTATGCACAATCGTATGATGCCATACAATTCTTACTTCTTTGCAAAAATTACCAAATTCATTCTTTGCATATTCCATTCCATTATCCGTTCTCAAAACTTTGATACTCCTACCGGTTGTTTTCTCCACCTCAACCTTGAAGTTCTTGAATGCCATTAACACATCACTCTTTGACTTGAGAATTGTCACCCATACTTTCCTTGAAAAATCATCAATGAAAGTAACAAAGTATTGAGCGCCACCATAAGACACATCCGGTGATGGACCCCAAACATCCGAGTGAATATAATCAACAATCCCTTTAATTGTGTGCATACCCGTTTTAAAAGCCCTTTTATGATGCTTCCCATAGACACAATGCTCACAAAATTCATTCTCTAAAAAATTCAGATTTGGGATAAGTTTCTTTTCCATCAAAATCTTCATACATTTTTCACTCATGTGCCCAAGTCTTCGATGCCACAACCTAAGAGAAGCATCTCCTTTGTCAACCACCACATTTGCAACATCATCAACAATGGAACTACCCAACAATTTGTACAAGAGACCAACCCGGATTCCCTTCATGATAACAAGAGCACCTCTTGAAACTTTGAGTATTCCATCTCCTCCAGAAAATTTACAACATTCCTTCTCCAAAGTAGATAAAGAAATCAAACCTTTTGTCATATCCGGAACATGTCTAACATTTTCAAGTGTGCGAACAATACCATCAAACATCTTCAAGTGTACCGATCCAATGCCAAGTGTTCTACTAGATGAGTTATTCTCCATCTTCACTAATCCTCCTTCACATGGCTCATATGTGCTAAACCAAGATTTGTGTGGGCACATATGATGTGTAGCACCGGTGTCAAGAACCCGATTTTGGTGAAATTTCGAATTGCAACCCACTATCAACACTTCATCTTCGATAACACTAGATGTGGTAGCCACAACTTGATTTGCCTCCTTAGAATGTTCACCAACAATCTCTTTACCTTTTTAATTTCTCGAATTAAAACCATTTTTCTTTCTTTTGAAACAATTCTTTTTAAGATGTCCACTCTCTCCACAAAACCAACAATTATATTTGCCATCATGCCCCTTGGATTTAGAACGATGTCTTGACTTGCTTCTAGAAGAACCCTTTGAAAAATCATGACGTTCTTTGCTTCTACCCCTTGTCATATTAGCTTCCGAACCCACCTCCATAGAACTTCCCAACGAAGCCTTTTTCCGGAGTTCATCGGCAATTAATGTACTACAAACTGAATCAAGGTCAAGAGAATCCCCCTTACTCCAACATAGGGTCGTTACTAAATGATCATAAGATTCCGGTAGAGTGCAAAGTAAAATCACCGCCTTGTCTTCATCCTTCATCTTTTCTTCAACACTTTCCAATTGACAAAGTATATTGTTGAACTCATTCAAATGATTAGAAATATTTGAACCATCCTTCATTCTTAAAGAAAATAATTTTCTCTTCAAGAAAATTCTATTTGTGAGAGACTTTGTTTGGTAGATGCTTTCCAACTTTGACCACAAATCCGCCGCCGATTTTTCATGTGCAATATTAAACAAAACTTCATTGGACAAGCTCAACCGAATAGTGGACATGGCCTTAAGATCCATCTCTTCCCAATCATCATCTTTCATTCCCTCCGGTTTCTTATCTTTTCCCAACAATGCTTTGTGACAACCATTTTGAATCAACAAATCTTTCATCTTCATTTTCCATAATTCAAAATTTGTCTTTCCATCAAATGGCTCCACCCTAAATGTATGAGCACTCATTGTTTTCAAAATAAATGCTCAAAACCTATGCTCTGATACCAATTGTAGAAGACAAGACCCAATCCACGGAATCGGATGATTAAACAAATCACCCAAATGAACAAAATAAACCAAGGATCTTGTGCAAATAAGTTGAAAGACAATCACAAAGCAAATAAACAACAAACCACCACAAGAATGAAAAGGGAAATACAAACAACACACAAGAATTTTACGTGGTTCACTAACCCGAAATAATCGAGATTAGCTACATCCACGGGGAGGGATTTCACTATTTTAATCTTCAAAATAGTACAAGATTTGAGTGTGATACAATGTTACCTCAACCGGTCACATAACCTCTCAAACCTCCTTAGAATACCCTTCCACCTTAAGCTCTTGAAGAAAACCCTTCAATCCAAGCTCAAGCTTTAATGGAGTTGCAATGGAGAAGAACACAAGAGAGAAGAAACCCTTTTCTTGCAAAACCACAAGAAGAAGAAGACCTCAAAGATTCAATCCCGTTTTTGGACAAAACCCTCTTTAGAAGTCACTAGAAACTCACTTTTTCTCTCTCTCCATTTACCTCTCCCAAGGCCTTCTTAATGATATCAAACACCTACCCATGTTAAACACTAAGTGGGACCCACCGAATTCAAAATTTGAACTTAAACAAAGATAAAGTGATTTTCATCACTAAACCCAACATTAATGAAAGTGGGACTCTAGGGCTTGCAAAAGAGGGGTTTGGAATTGGGTAGAGCTAGGGATTTCATTTGTAAATTATAAACTATTAAGTCTTTAAAATATAAAAATTATATTTACATATGTATCTTTGTCAATTTATTCAACACGGTGGATTGGTTTCTATACAGGTGAGACAATCGCCACCATTAGCTACAGGCAGCAAATAAAAGTCCATTGACATGTGATTTTCTCACCATACCCAAACTACCCCCAACTGGTACAATCACATTTTTTTTTTGGTTAAAAAAAGGGTAAAATGTATTTAGTGAACTAGGGTAACAGGGTATAAATGACATTTCGCATTAAAACTTAGATCAAATTGCTCTTACACCCCCAAAACATATGCCTTTAAACATAAATATTCCCACTTTATATTTGAAAAGCACATGACTCTAGTTCCATTAGAATAGTTAGTGGTATAGTTGTAAAGACTATAATGTCCCTTATGTATAATAGGGTGAAAATACCGTATCCACCCTTCACCATTAGACTTACTAACAACTCTTCACAATATCCATCTCTCCCTGACCTCTTTTTTGTTTTTTTTTTCTTTTTCCCGTAAGGGTATTCAGGCTATCTCATATAATTCAAAGAGTAGTTTCGGGATTAAAAATGTTGGTTTAATGTGATGTAAAATAATAATGTAATAATGAAGTTAAATCTCAACGGGTTGGCTCAGTTGGTAAACATTAGCGCATCATAGTATGAGGTCAAGGTTCGTACCTCCTCAAAACAAGGAATAAGATCCAGTCTTTTTTTTAAACCGGTGTTCTACCCTAGTCGCACGCCTGGCTGTGGTGGGTGAGTCTTTGAGCAGGGATTTTTTGCATCCACAAGGATTCGATACCGGAACCTTGCTTAAGGTGACCAAGCTGCTTACCACTTGGACCAACCCTCGTTGGTATCCTGTCTTATATTTAAATTATATGTAAAAGCTCCTAAAGATATAATCAAAGTGCACATAAACACAAAATCAATCTCAGTTTTAGAAAAATAAAAGTACGAAATCAAATTTAGATTTTATACCCTCATAATTTCAACTCTTGTATAAATTGAATAAAAAATTAATAAATAGGCTAAAATAGACATTGGAGCTTAGGTGTTTGTAATCTCTTGTATTAGCCAACGTGCCAATATGCCTTCTCTGTGTATCAGGAACTTCACAGGTTGTAGACTTTGGAACTCCAAAAGATCAATTATATTTCCCTTCTCTACTTCCACAACAAGCTTTCTGGAGAGAATCTATTTCAAAACCTGAAAAAATATTATGAGAAAATTAGAAAAAGATCATTAGTGTAAATAAGCTTCCTCAGTTCTAAGACTAAATTTGTATGAATTAAAGTCAAGTTTAATTACCAAGCACGCTAGCTTCGTTAAGGAGCCATTTGAAGGCATTATAATAATTCGCATAAATATTAACATTTGGGTATTTATTTCTCAGTTGTTGCAGGGCTTCTTAATTGGAGCTGATCACTGTGAAATGTTATGAAGTTCATCATAAGTTGCTGTGTCATTTGTTTGGAATACTATGAGATAAATTGGTAAACACCCAATTGGGAAATTCCCTGGAATTATCACTCGAGTTGCTCCAAGTTTTATAGTTTTCTGCATCCAGTTAAATTTTAGTATAAGGATATGATGTAGATAATAAATAAATAAATAAAGAAAGAAAAAAGCTAAACCTGGTGCTTAAGGTTTCTTTCTTTTTTCTTTTTGTCTTTTTTTTTTTGGTAACCAACATTTCATTGAGAAAGAGTTGAAGAAGTGGCTGAACAAAGGTGTACAAGCTACTCAGTGAAAATAGGTCATTCAATTGGGCACTCAATATTGAATGCATTCCTAGATAGGAGATCCGCAATATCATTAGTCGTCTAGAAATACGGCCGGTGGACTCTATAGTCCAAAGACTGCACTGTCAGGAATTGGATATTCTGTACAATGGATAAGAGGAAAGGAGGGGCAGGGTGATCCTGTGTTACAAACATATCAACTAACTGCTTACAATTAGATTAAACCCAAATGTGTTATGTCACTTCGCCAAGTGCCTCGAATAGTCCAGCCCTCATCGCTAATGCTTCAGCCTCCAATGCCGACAAACACAAAACTGGTATGGATTCAGCCAACTGTCTTTTTCCATCTCCACCCCGAATTATGATACCCAACCCACCTATTCCTCTTTTCTCTCCAAGATGCATCAACATTTAATTTCCAAAAGGGAGTTTCAGGTGGTTTCCAAATACCTTGTTTTCCGAGGCAAATCCAGGTTGGACGTCTTCTTTGGCGAGGGTTGCTTCATGTTACTCCGAAATTCAGCATAGGCTCTCAAGGCTTCATCTAGAATCTCTTGTTGTGATCATCTTCTGTTGTAAATATGTTTAAAACTTATTAATGTTATTTTATATAAATATCTGTTTTAATTGTGTCTTTTATCCATGGTTTTATTAGTCCCACCTCGGGTTGGGAGGATCTGATTATATGGTTTATATATAATAAGGGCCCATGTATTATTAATTTGGGCGACACGAACCGAGCCTGAATCCTGTTGTGACCCTACCATGATTATATATATATATAAATATGAATAAATCTATATGAATTGGGGACTTGGAACGTGGGTCGTGGGCTTTGATCCGGAAGGCCCATTTTGTTATGGGCCCCATTCTGGAGAGCCCACTGCTGGGTGAATATGTGGAAATGCCATTAGAGAGGCACTCTCGTTCAGGAAGGTCATCTCGATAGGTACCTACTTGAAGGGAGTTGAGCTGAAAGGTACCCTCACAAAGAGAGGTGACCTTACCCTTTCACCCACAGCCTTTGGGGCTCTATATAAACTCATTTTCGTGTTCATTCTGAACACCGAATTTCCTCCTCTTTCTTTCTCTCTCTCCCTATTGTTGTTCTGTCAAGCAGTGAACATTACCTGATACACCTTAAGTAACCTTTCTGGGGTGCAACCTTAAAGGTTGGGCTGACTGATCTTGGGGTGAAGACACTGTAGAACCCGTATTGCACAAATCGGGGTGTCTAAATACCTTAAAGAAAGTACATTTGGTACGTTTCAGCTCTCAAGAAGAATTGTAAGATCAAGTGTATTTGCAGATTCCTCAACAACGATTCAACATCTTCTTTCTCCAAATACACTATCATTGTGTCCCTTCCATAACGACCATACAATGAAGGAGCGAAGGCTTTACAACTTGTTGGTGCAACCTAGAGGGGGGGTGATTAGGTTGCAACTAGTGGGCTGTCCCAATTTTTCGGTTTGTGCGGAAATACAAGGTAAATTCAAAATTCAAATGAAATTAAACAATACAATCAACCACAAGACAAGTATTTTATAGTGGTTCGACTTTGCAAGTCTATGTTCACTCCTCTCTTGGCCTGAAGAGAGTATTCCACTAGTGATTTTCTTTCAATACAATGGGTAGAGGTCAAACCCTTTACAATCTTTGTTACGGGGCAAGAGCACCCTTTACAATCTTTGTTTATCTTAGGGCAAGAACACCCTCTTCAATCTTTGTTCATGAGCAAGAGCACCCAACCAATCTTTGTTCATGAGCAAGAGTACCCAAAACCAATTCTAATCTGCCTAGACTAGAATTGAAAACAGTTACAAGAGAAGGATGTTACATTAACAAGAGGTGTGACATTTTACCTCTTGGGTGTGTGTGATGCAATAAGAGTTGTATGCTCAAGATATGAAATGCATGCACCACCAAAGCCTTCAATCACTTCAAGCTTGACTTCTACAAGCTTACTTTAACACCTTGGTATGTTCTTCAAGGTTGGAGAGGGGGTGAGAGCCAAGACCCAATGGCTTTCTTGTATTTTGAGAGCTTGAGATTACTTTGGGAGTAGTTGATCAAGTGTGAGGTTCAACCCTCTCAAAAGGGGTGAATTAGGCTTAAATAGATGGCCTTTGAGTGCCTTAGCCCAATCCCCAACGGATAGAAAATGGACATAATTTTAGTCCAATTTTCAGTCCAGACGGTCGTCCGTTTGGAAAAGATCCGTTCAAAACTAGTCGTTATGGCTTAGTTAAACCAGACGGTCATCCGTCTCAAACGGAATTCCGTTTGGTCTTCTGTGGTTAAAAAAACACAAAAACTACAAACAGACGGTCGTCCGTCTGCCCAGACGATCGACCGTCTGGTGCCCTGTTTGCTATCCTACTTTAGGACATTGACTTGACTTGGGTTTTTGGACTTTTTGTTCAACCCTAAGCCTCATACACCTTCCTACTATGTCCTAGGTCAGTCTAGTGACATGATATGCACATGATTACATACAATTACATTAAAGTGCATATGGAGGTGTCCTAAATCCTAATTTCATCTAAGTTTTGATCATTGAAGTTCTTGAGTCTTCTTGTACTCCATTCTTCATGTTCATCTTCATGTTCATCTTGGCATGGTCATCTTGACTTAGATTTCTTGTCCATCTTCATGTCCATCTTGGCATGATCTTGGCTTGGGCTTGACTTGAGCATGAGCATATGGCTTTGACTTGGAGTTGGTCCACTTGTTATTATCTTGAACTAAAACAACACAACTCAATATAGCCATTAGTGATTCATGTTTATTATCATCAAAACCAATAGAGGCTGATGTGGCAAATGTTGACATGACATTTTCCAACACAATTGAACTGAGTCATCATTGTTCTTGTTCATACTAGATTTCCAAGAAGTAATCCAATCCCCAAGGGAGTTATTAGCTGTTTCTGGTACCCTCCATGAATAAGGGCTACCAAACCATACTAGCTTAGCAACCTTACAGTTGAATAAGATGTGGGAAATAGACTCTTCTGTTGCTCCACACTTACCACAAGTAGAATTTGTTTTCATACCTCGAGCATTCAACACCTCTACAGATGCCACACCTTCATTACAAGCCCACCACATAAAAGTTTTAATTTTAGGAAGTGTTGGACAATTCCATATATGATTCCATGTTGCTTCAGGTAGAGTTTCCCATTCCTTGACTCTTGAGGAAGAGGCTTCAAGTTCTTTGGACTCTTCTAGATCCTTTATTTGCACATGATAGGCTGTTTTAACTATAAATTGTCCACCTTGCTGCCCCCCCTCCAAAGTAATACATCATCAGTAGGAAATAATGAAAGAGGAATGGCTAAAATTGTTGCACTCTCTTGTGGGTTGAACCATTAACGAATTATGTCCTACTTCCAAGTACGGGTGTGTTGACAAATCAAATTTGCTACCCACTCTAAACCACATCCGCTTGGCCTAGAAGATTGGATTTTGTATTGTCTCAAGTTTGGTACCCACTTATCATCCCAAATTTTAATAGAATTCCCATTTCCTGTTTTCCATATCAATGCTACCTTTAATACTTCCCTACCTTCTATAATACTTCGCCATGCTCATGATGGATTATTACCAATCTTTGCTTCAAGAAATGAGTTGGTGGGAAAGTATATCTTCTTGACAAATTGAGTCCAATCTGATGTTGGATCTGAAAATAATTGCCATGCCACTTTACATAAAAGAGCTTTGTTTTGAATGTAAGGATCCTTGGATCCTAGCCCACCTTTTCTTTTTGCTTTTGTTAACCTATCCCATGATATCCAATGAATGACTGACTTGGCCTCTGATCTTCCCCAATAAAATCTTATTGCTCTAGATTTATCTTCTGATGGATGCTCTGAGGCAATTTAAAGTGTGAAGTAACAAAATTTGTGGAGGGGAGAGCCACAGATTTAAGAAGAATTTCTCTACTAGTATGATTTAGAAGCTCCTTTGACCACCCTTGAAATTTTTGATCCACTTTATCCCCCATTGCATGAAATAACTCCACCTTAGACACTCCAAAATCAGTAGGTAATCTCAGATACTTTGATGGGCTAGCTCCGTATGATAATTTCTAGAATTTTGAAAACCACTTTTCACCTTCTGTAGTGCATTGGACTGAAGGTTAAGGAGGATTTCTTGTAATTTATGGCTTGACTTGAGGCTTTGCAACAATTCTCCACACTCTCTTTGATGTTGTATACACTTGACAAATTAACTTCAAAAAAGAGGATTATGCCATCAGCAAACATTAGCTCAATCAATGGTGTTGTTCTACCCCTTATTTTCAGAGCCTTTAATCTTCCTTCCTCAACTTCTTTTGATAATAATTGGGCCAAACCCATATAGCACAGTACAAATAGAGCATGTGATATAGGGTCTTCCTGTCTAATCCCCCTCTCTGGGTATAGAGAGAATCTCTCACCCCATTAATCAATAAAGTATATTTAACAGCGAATAGAGTATTGAGAATCATATCAATGAACTTGCAGCAAAAACCCAATTTGGATAAAAGAGCAGAGATGTACCTCCATTCAATTCGGTTGTATGCTCTTTTCATATCCATTTTCACAGCTAACAATATTCTTTTTCCTTTCTTCCTATTTTTCAAATAGTGAAAAGTCTTATGTGCCTTATATACATTTTCTGATATAAGCCTCCCTTTAACAAATGCCGATTTCGACGAAGGAATTATCAAAGGTAACAGTGCATGGAGTCTTGATGCTAATATTTTCATCACAACCTTTACTGCAACCAAACATACTCTGATGGGGTAGAAGTTTTCAACAGATTCAAGGTTATCCTTGTTCGGTATTAAAGGGATCATAGTATCATTTGAACTTTCCGGTAAAAAACCTGTTTCAAAAAAATCTGAAACAAACACATACATATCATTACTTTTTAGGTCATAGAATCTTTGAAAGAACAATGGTGGAAATCCATCTACTTCAGGGCTTTTGAGGGGTTTGCATATCAAACAATGCAATTTTCACCTCCTTCATATTCGGTTTTGCCACCAATGAGGTATTCACTTCTATAGAGATTTTAGGTTCTATGTCCTGTATAACATGCATCAAATCTTCATCAAGCACCTCATCTGATGTAAACAGAGTAGAATAATAATCATAGAATATATCATAAACTTCAAATTCATTCTTACTCCATTCATCTGCCGCATCCTTGATTTTTCAAACTTTATTTCTTCTCCTCCTTGAAATGGTTGAGGCATGAAAAAACAATGTCATATTTTCACCTTCTTGCAGCCACTGAATGCGAGATTTTTGCTTCCAAAAAATTTCCTCTTGTTCTAATAATTCTTCCAACTCCTTATTAAGTACATGTTCTGTAAATTGGGTTACTTCCTTCTCTTCTTGACTTTGTAACTTCAAGATTTCTTTCTATAGTTATTCTAATTGTGATTGAAGATGACCAAAACTCTCCTCCTTCCATTCTTTCAAGTCCTCTTGACACCAATAAAGTTTACAAAACAATAGGGAATGATTTGCATTTGAGGTGGTAGATACCTTACTCCAAGCTATTTGAACAACCCCTTCACATGCCAGATGTTGAAGCCACATTGCTTCAAATCTAAATGGTCTTCTTCCTCCACTAGGTTTCCCATCAGTGTCAATCAACAGAGGAGCATGATCTGAAGCCACTGCCGCCTCAACAAAGACAAATGTTTCAGGGAATGCTAACAACCATTCTGCATTACTCATAGCCCTGTCAAAACCTCACCCTTACATTGTTTTTGCAAGTCTTCTATTACTCCATGTGAAGATTGATTCGTGAGCTCCCAGGTCCTTCAAATTACATATACTAACCATTTGCTGAAATTCACACCCTCAGACCCTTTACAACTTCTACCACTTTTTTCATGCCAACCAAGGAAATAATTAAAATCACCCATGCACATCCAGCTTCCTATCATGCCTTCATGTAATTTTATAATTGAGTTCCACACCACTTGGCTTTGAGTTTTGATGGGGTCACCATACATGAAGGTAAGAAAAAATTCTTTCCCTTTCTTTAATATTAAATGGGCATCAATATACCTGTTGGTACTACCCAATACTGTAAGTGAAATGGAGTCATTCCACAGAACAGCCAAGCCACCTGCTTTACCTTGTGGTTACTATGAGTCTCCTAAGGTTTCTATACATGCAAAGTCTAGGGGATAATTTTAAAATAAATAATTACACAGGACACAAGAAGATTTAGGTAGTTTAGCAACATTGTTGATTTCCTACATTTGAGGTGAGAGCACGATTGTTTTTAGTCGATCACTCATCCTCATAGTTCTCTTAGATCATTAATCATGTTACAAGAAAAGGATCATCTTAGTACACATTAATTGTTAAACTCTACATATAAGTAAGAAATTCTATCAAAATATCCAAACACTCATCAATAGACTTGTAAATGAATAGTCGAAATCTGCCTCCGAATTCACATTCATATTTATTTTAGGGTGTCTGTATCCAAAATTTTTATTACCGAAAATATCCATATCCGTCTACTAAGCAATTGGATTCGGATTCAGATAATTGCTCATCTGATCGGATAATATCCAGATAAAAATTTATCTGAATAGAGTTAAGTATTACATTTTTTTTCTCTGGAAAATGGATGATAATCGATTTAGAAACCGGTAATCGGTAACAGGATAATCGAAAATCAAGAGTAAAGTATTAAACACTTTTATATAAAACAGAGGCTAATAATCTGATTTAGAACTGATAATCGGTAATCATAAATTGGAAATCATAAATAAAATAAAAAAAATGACAATCACCAATCAATAATCGGATAGTTTATTAGATCAGATTATCATCGGATATCCAATTAAGTTCTGGATTTGAATTCAGATGCCTTCTCTAAATTTCCTCCAAATTCGGATTTGGATAGCCATTTTGCTAATCAAACTCGCATACTGATGTATTCAAGCTGAATCGGTATGTTTACAGGTCTACTCATCAGTAGCTAGGGGTGCAAATTTGGCATTGATGGCTTAATTTGTCCCTACCTGTCCTGAGCACAAATAGGGTTTATGCTTAAAATTCCGGCCTTGACAGGCTAGGATGGCTCTAAGATTAGGATCAAGGTAGAGTGATTGAGTTGAGCTAGCTCGTAACTCAACAATCTTGTAGGATATTTTTAGATAAACATAGGGAAATAATATAGAAATATGTATTCTTCTATTATTTTGTACTTAAGAGCACGGTTCAAAATGTCAGCGACATATCGCCGACACAGGGCGATATGTCGCCATGTCGCTGGGGGGGCGACACGACACCCCCTAGCGACATCGACATTGCGAGAAGTCGGTCGATAAATCGCCGACTTCTCGCGATAAAAGGGCGAATTTCGCCCGAATTTCATTCGATTTTTTGTTAATTTCTCTCTCTTCTCTCTCTTCTCCAGAGCTTCTCTCTCTCGTTTTTCGCACTTTTCACTATATTTTCGTCCGATCTTCGACATCTACGGGTACATCTTGCTTCCTTGTTGCTGGATATCACGTTGTTTCGTCGATCGAAGAGTCGCTGTTTCGCACAGATCTGAGAGTTTTTTCGTCAAACAGGTAACCATTCTTATCCAAGTATTTTTTCACAAAATGCATGCTATATGATGTTGGATGATTTTGAAATTAATATATGTTGAATACCATGTGCCGATCTACGATTTCAAGGAGTCGGAATTTTTTTCCGCAAAGTATTTTATTTTTTTATTTTTGTGGGTAAAAAATGATATTTTGATTATCTTGTATGATTACTTTTTAAGTGATACAGTGGTTGTATGATGATAGAAAAAACATATGTGGAACTCCGTGAGCCGATCTACGGACTCACGGAGTCGAAATATTTTTTGACCCAAAAATAAGTTATTTTATTTTTCAAAAAATATCCTGATATTAATAAAAATATCAATAATTATGAAAAATGCAAAAAATAGGGGAAAATGGGGGGAAATGTTTTGAAAATTATGGAATAATTATATAAGTATTTTTCAACTGTTGGTTGTGTTGCCCATGTGGCTTCATCGCCGGTTTTGATATGGGCAACTGTATTTTTATAATTATATCATACATGCAATATTCATAATTTCATATATGATTGTTTATATGTGTATAAACAATTATAATGATGTTGTTATTTGTTAATGTTATTTGAATGCAACAGTCATCATGTCTGCTGGTGGGAGTCAGAGGGGAACTGGGTCTTCCCGTGGAGGGGACGGGGACAAGGGACAACTCCGAGAGATCAGCAGAGGAGGGAGAACCGACCCAAAGATGGCAATATTGTACGGCTATTGATGGAGACAAAAATAAAACCGAGTGTAATTTTTGTCACAAAAGAATATACTCGTGTGGCATCAATAGGTTCAAGGGTCACATCACTTGGAGTTCAAAGGATGTGACTAAATGCACAGAGGCCCATCCAGATGTAATCAAGTTACTCAGGGATTTACAAAAACAAAAGGGGAAGAAGAAAGATGATTGGAGGAAAGTCAACAGAGCACTAGATGATGCAGTGCGAGGACCGTCATCATATGTGGATGATTCGGATGATGATAGGGATGTTGATCCCGTTGATGTGGACGAGAGATCGGGAGGAGAGGGATATGCGGCGGGCCATGGCGAGAGAGCAGACGATTGCACCATCAGGAGCAGGATATGGCCAGAGCTAGAGCTACAGGAGCTGGTCCATCTAGGCCTACAGGGGCTAGACCTTCTGATTCTGGGGGGAGGGGTGGTGTATTTGGCATGTTTGGCAGATCACAGAGTCAGCGGGCCCCTCATACATCAGGTTCGGACCGTTCGGTGCCACTACCACGACAACCATCCGATTATCCACGCCGTCCAGATCCGACCATGGAGCAGGATCCTGATACATTCAGGAGAAAAGGGGCCAAGCAGCCCAAGATACTTGGTGCATGGAAAGGTATGGCAAAGAAGGTAAAGAAAGCAATGTCAAAGTGGATTTATTACAATCACATCCCGACCAAACACAAAGACAGGTCCATACTATAGGAATATGATTGATACTATTGCAGTGGCAGGCCCTGGATATAATGGTCCCAACCCTACAGAGTTGATGACCACCCTCCTTCAAGAGGAGAAGCAAGAGCTGCAGGAGTATATTGATAGTATGAAACCCTTTTGGGATACTTATGGATGCACCATCATGTCTGATGGATGGACCGGCCCGACGAGAAAGTCCATCATCAACTTCATGGTATACTGTGATTGGAGAACTGTCTTCTTGAAATCAGTGGATGCTACTGGTCATATGAAAGACCACAGATATATCATGGGTCTCCTGCAGGATGTGATCGACCAGGTTGGTAGGAAAAATGTGGTGCAAATTGTCACTGACAATGGCTCCAACTATAAGAAGGCCGGTGAAGTGTTGATGGCTTCACCTGATTATAACCTTATGTGGACACCTTGTGCTGCACATTCAATTGACCTAATGCTGAAGGACATTGGAAAAATCAGCATTGTCCACAACACCGTTGATAGTGCAAGACAGGTAACCAACTTCATCTACAATCATAACGTTGCTTTGGCAATGATGCGGAGATCATGTGGAGGTGAGTTGGTGCGACCTGGTCCGACAAGATTTGCAACAAATTTCGTCGCCTTGAGCAACATGCAAGATAAGAAGTCGGGCCTCAGATCCATGTTTGCATCGCAGAGTGGTTTGATTGGGCTGGATCCAAGTAAGATAACTATCTACTATTTCATCTTATAAATTATTATATTTAAAATATGAGTTTATGATTATCTTGTATGATATTTATTGTCTATTGACTTAATGAGTTTGTGATAATTCAGCACGACCAATGGGCGCTCCGCACAAGACACAATATCATCCGATGATTTACCGGAGATGTGTTATCGTAGTGTTGCGGGACCATAGATCCTATAGTAAAGGTCTTGCGTATGGTGGACTCTTCCTTGAGGGGACCCACTATGCCCCACTTGTATGCATCCCTTGAGCGTATGAAGGATGCTATAAAGGCAGCAAACCCTAGAGGACATCGGGCTTTCTTAGATATTGTCGATGCACGATGGACAGCTCATCTGATGCATCCTCTTCATAGGGCCGGTAAGTAAATATTCTAAGTTGTTGATTTGTAGTTGTAGACTTGTAGTCTTGTAGACTTGTGGGCTTGTAGCATTGTAGGTATTGGTACTTTGGTAGTTGATACTAATTTTAAGCTTTTTTAATTATGCAAAGATATTTTCTAAACCCTAAGTATCAATATAGTCAACATTTAGGGTTGGACACAAACCTATTGGATGCCCTGCTACGGTGATAACGAAGTTGGAGCCAGATGAGATGCTCCAATCATTTTGCCACAATGAGGTGAGACATTGGGAATTTCAAACGATTAGTGAGTTGTATTAATTGTTTAAATAATTTAGATAACCAATCAATACTAATGATTGTATTATTGCAGATCAAATTGTTTAAAGATGCATTTGGGTCTTTTAGTGGAGCTGGTGTCAGACGGGGCGAGAGAAACCATGGATCCAGGTTAGATACTTATATAGTTAGATCCTTAGGGCTTAGATGCATAAATGTTTTGAGTCTTTTGACTTTTGAGTTTCTAACTTAATGTTTTTGTGATAATGCAGCTGAATGGTGGTATCTCTATGGCAATAGTGCATCAAACTTGCGAAGATTGGCAATCAGGATCTTGTCTCAGACTTGCTCTGCCTCTCGGATGTGAGAGGAATTGGAGTACATTCAGCATGATCCACTCCCGGAGGAGGAACCGGTTGGGAAGCCGGTGTCTAAATGACCTCGTATTTATTCACTATAATATGAGGTTGAAGCTGCAATATGCCAGGGAGCAGGCTCAGAATGAAAGGCAATACATCAATCTTGATGATATATTTGATGTTGCCGAAGATGACCAAGATCCCCTCACTCAGTGGATGTTGGACAAGGGTGAGCCGGTATTGGACCAACCTGGAGGGAGGCCTGACCCAGAACTAGCTCAAGCTGCAGGGGTTAATGTGGGTGAGTATATGGCCACTGAAGAGGGACAGGCACATGCAGAGGCAGCTGCCACTGCTGATGAGGATTGGATGATGGCACCAGGCACGGAGGAGCCGCAGGACGACAATCCCGATGACACACTCTTGCCTAGTCAGACTGGTGGAGATGATGATGGTGGTGGTGGTGGTAGTGGTAGTGGTGGAGACATTGGAGAGCGTATACATGTTCCACTACCAGAGACACAGCAGCCCCCACCCGACGCATACACCGGGGAGAGTCATTTTGATCATGCCATTCAGGATTATGATCATGGTGGTGATTATCAGCGTGGTCGTCAATATCCTGATACGAGGCCGAGCCACCATCAGAGGGGAGTTAGCCATGACTATGTTAATCCTTGGGATGCGGCGATTGCGTCAATGGGGTCCATGAGCTTGGATGAGTCTGTAGGCTCCACAAAGAAGTTATTGACCTACGGGTAATTATGGTGTCCCTCTCCCTCCTTCACATGGACAGTATGATATGGGAATTAGTAACCCCTCTAGTTCTTCGTATCATGGGAGCTATGGTGTCCCCTCTAGTTCTTCGTATCATGGGAGCTATGGTGTCCCTCTCCCTCCTTCACAATCAGAGTCATTCGTACCAACAAGGGCATCTGATGGCATGCAGAACGTTCCTTGGCCCTATTCTCACTTCCCTCAAATTGGAGTTCTCATGGCAGCGGAAGATGACCGCTATAGAACTGCAGTTAATGATTACTTAGACCATTTTCAATATCGTATGAGATGGGATGAGTATGTGAATTTGTTGGGGGGGGCATCACTGGAGACAGTCTGAGTCAAAGGAGTTCGATCCACCTAGGCACAGTACTTGGTATTGAGAGTTTCAGATTTTATATGGTTGGATGACTTTATGTAGTAGACTTTATATGATTTGGTTTTATGAGTTTTTAAGTTTTTAGTTTCGGGGCTTTCGTCCGCGTATAGTAGGACATCGGTCGATTAAGAACATTAGTTTAGGTAATGTTTTAGATCAAAATAACACTACCAATGTGTTTATTGGCCTCAAATTAGGCTACACATCAAATTTCAGGTCAAAATGACCAAAAAAACCCATCGAAACAGGGGTTCGATTTTTCATCGAACCCCTACCAAAAGTCGCCCAACTTTTGGCGAAATGTCGGCCATGTCGTCGTGTCGCCAAGGACCGACACGGCGACACAGCTCGACATTTCGAACTTTGCTTAAGAGTCATGGGCAATGTTAATTGAGTGTATGACCTAGCAATCTATCCAGAGTGTGTCAAGGTCACGCTAAAGTATTCAGAGTCGACTCAAGGTTTTAACTAGTACTCTGGTCGAACCCGACCCTATTGTAGTCCTATACACTAGGCTTTTATGACCTTGGCCGACCGTATTGTAGTCCTATACATTAGGCTATTAGGACCTTGGCCAAATAGTGACCAAGGCTATTAGGATCTTGGCCAAACTTGACCCTTTTGCAGTCCTATAACACTACGCCATTCTGACCTTGGCCAAACTCGACCTTGTTGCAGTCCTATATCACTACGCCATTATGACTTTGGCTGAACCCAACCTTGTTGCAGGCCTACACACTAGGCTATTATGAAAACGTAATGGCTTTTTGAAAACAACACACTAATCCAAACAGTGGAACACAAGATTTTTATTGGTATAGAAACAATTCTTAACTCTCTGGCTCTCTGCTATAGAAATTAAGAAACTCACCATAACAGTTCTTTTGATGGATTGAACAACACGAGGCACAAAAATCTTTTGTAACTCATCCATGGTTTTGCCTTCCAATAAGGCATAATTGTAATCATTACCACCGATCTCCCCCCCCCCCCCCCCCACAAAGAAAATTGATCTTTTAAGCTTCTCCTTACATCCTATGAAGTTCATGTAATAAGAAAAATTAGAAGTAACTAATTAATAACCAAATATTATTGTAATTTCATAGATAAACTTTTCTCGTGTTCCAAATGGACTTCAGGTGGGACTTCAACCACACTACAAAAAAAGGCAATTTTTGAAACCGTCGCCAAAAATAATGGGCGACGATTTCTTACCGTCGCGGTGTCCGTCGGCTATACTAGCGTCGCGGAAAATCCGCGGCGGTATTTTGGGTGCGACTGGAAAAATTGATTCGGCAACAGTTATAGATAAACCGTCGCCGGTTATAGACAAGTAACCGTCGCCAAAAATGCTGTTTTTATTAGTATTTTATCGGATTTTTGGCGACGGTTAATTTTTAGCGACAATTTTAGATAAACCGTCGCCAAAAATCCAAATTTGGCCGACGACTTCCCATATAACCGTCGCCATAAAAGGGACTTTTCAGCGACGATTGCTTGTTAACCGTCGGCGAAAAAGTGACTTTTTATCGCATTTTTTAGCGACGGTTCATTATATAACCATCGCCAAAAATACTTTTTTAAAAAAAATATTTATAATTCATGAAAATCATCATCTAATCCAAAAAACAAATAACATTTAAAATTATTAAAATCCTAATAAATATATATATATATATATATATATAATACACTATTTTTCATGTACCTAAAGAAAAATATTATATAACAATCAATCATTATATAATACAATGAAAAATTGTTACAATTGACCTGAAGTACATGAACCCCTAGCAATTCCAAATGAACAAAAATATATAATATGTTACTACAACGAAAAGAGAGGGAAAAAAATAATATTAGTATGTTTACAAAGCTTGGTTTGAAAATGACTGATGTTTCTTGTTATATCAACATATTCCTGACAGTGCTAAGTGCCTCTACCAACTTGGATATCAGTTGTATCAAGTTCATACCCTCTGGCTAGACAGATCAGCTTTCTCATTCACTTCTGCATCAATTCAAGTTTCTAGAGAAGCAAATTGAATTCATTTTCCATACCTGAAACACACAAGGAAAAATCAGATGATTTCATATAGAATCCTGACCACTACATGTGTTAAAAAATGTTGCCTTTAATGAAAGAAAGTGATGAACCACCTGATGCAGCAGCATTATTGGAACCAGATACAATGTGTGTATTATCATTTCCTGGAACCTTGAGATTGAAGACATGAACAGTGCCCTTGTCACTTGACACAGCAAGCCGCTTTGCAGAGGAAGAGAAAGCCAGGCTGTAGATCTCTGCCCTATCAGCACCCCTACACACCTGCATCATGTATCCAGTGAATGACAAGGCCCAGAAAGCATGTAAAAATATACCAAATGATGAAAACCAACATTTGAAGTACAAACTCTCAAAGAAAATGAAGTACAAACTCTCAAAGAAAATTTATACCAACAGCAGATATAAACTGAAAGAACCTGTCACAATTATCTATCCAAAGTCAAGAGAGCCTCTAAGAAATGAATTTCCAAAAAACAGCCTCTAAATGTTGTATATGCTCCCCTTCTCGTTCATCATCAAGTGTATACTAGGAAGTTGAAAAGTTTCAAGTACTCTACAAGATTTCTAGAGATCTAAGAGTTGGCTCTTAATAGTGCCTGCATCATTTTTTAAGGGTGGAATATCTCAAGCAATTTGGACCCAAAGAATAATGGGCTGCATTCTTATCATCTAAGGATTTGTTGATCCATTTATTGTGTATTATCCAAGTGAACAAGTGAATGTTTCTATCTCCTCTGAATATAAGTTCCTTCTTATTTATAACAGAAAGAGCATTTCCCGTAGTACACAACTACACATTGAGCCAATAAATGGCAATGTTGATCATACAAGATACACCTCTAAAATTAAATAATAAACAAACAAGAAAACAGATATAGGAAACGTTGACACAGTATTACTTGGCTAAAGCTAAAAAAAATGAAAATACAAATAATACTTATTCCACTAGGAGTACTTTCAATCGCGATCAGTTGTCTCCAGAACTGTGCACATCATTGTAATCAGCCACCTGCAAAAAGGTCTGTAAAAACTACAACTATTATGGTGGTAAATTCAGAAGTAAAAACCATTTTGGTTTCCAGCCATTTTCTTGTATCTTTGTTGACTGTAAGAATTATAAACTAGTGAATTAGTTGAGGCACTTCTACCATGAAACTTCATTAAGAAAAACAATATGTGACATTCAAACAGAGAAAAATGAATACCATGATGCAAACCCTTACACTCAGAAAACCAAAAACACAAATCTTTATAATCAAATTAGTACTCTGGTCAGTTCCTGTTCCTCTGCTTCCAGATACTGAGGAAGAAGGAAGCCGGATCCAATAGTATTCCAATTTTGGTAATACATTTTTGAAACTTAAATTACAAAACAGCAAAGTCATAATGATTATGAGGGTGGGAAGAAGAGACCTAGTAGGGCCATTGATAGAAGAGATAAAATCACCAACAAAAGGGACAAGAGAGATGCATCAGCCTTACAAATGAAGTTTAGCATCTTTAGTTTAGGATTTCAATTCGTATCTTAACCTCGCAGTAAATACAAACACAAATGGTTACAACTAAATAATAACACTTCTATAACTCCTCTAATACCACACTTCCCACAAAATATACAACTAAAATATATCCACATGATAACTACTGAGAAGATAACTATAGAATTACTACTGAACATCAAGACTTACTAGAATTCTTTACCCACATCACTGCACCCCAACCTATCAGGAGTGATGCAAACTCACATGCTTAACACATGGTTAATTGAACTCGTAAGATAGCCATGTAGAGAAAAATAGGAAAATAATTTGACAGAACATCTAAAGGAGCAATAATATGAATTGCCACCAAAAAGTATAATCACTTTTCACTCATCTCGTAGAATACCCCATGAATAACTTTGCACCTGTAGTGGAAAAGGAAATCATATGAGGTAAGGATCCCCTCCCAGTCAAAATACCAATGTCAGTTATTCTCTTGATGTTTGCCTTGAAAAAGCAGGATCCCCTCCCTCACCACGCCCAATCCCCACCCCACCCCCTCCAAACGAAAAAACAAAGAAGAAGAAAAGAGCACAGATTTCACTAAAAACAACTAGAAATTGATTTTCTTACAATCATATGAAAATTGCTTATTCTTTTCCTTTTCCTATGAATTATCATCAGATTTCATGAAGAATTTTCATATCTTGGGAGATTTCATGAAGAATTTTCATATCCTTCTCAGATTTCATGAAGAATTTTCATTCCTTGTGGATCAACTTTGGTATAGAAAGCATCCCAAGTGCACCACCCAAACCAATCTAAGTTGTCCAGGATCTATCTGGTTAAATCATTGAAAAAGAAAATGCAGGTAAAACATTGCTCAATCGTTCATCCTTCCAAAGTCCAATGTAGAACCAAGTACACAAGTAAAATATTAATTTATGCTTACCTTGTTGTTAATTAAACTGAATGTGTCCTTGTGTTTTTCCAATATCCTACACCAATTCACAATTGATATATAAGATGTCAACTCTGGAACTTATGAAAAGGCTAAAACAGCACAAGACAAGATATTAGGTAATCTTTTGTGAAGAAAAAACCGTCACTACAACAAAAAATATTGTATAATAATCAATCATTATATAATACAATGAAAAATTGTTACAATTGACCTGAAGTAGGAGGCATTAGTCATTTTCCCTGTCTACAGCAACCACTTTCAGTGATTTGGTTGAAGAGGCAAATTTCAAATTTTGGAATTCATTGGTGATGAACCAGTTGCCATCATGAGTGATTACATGAGTGCCACCAATATATCATACTATCTGGTGGAACTCCTAGGAAAAAAGCATGTAAACAAATTGCTAAAATGTCAAAGAATGTTAGTACCTTTTCTTAGAGATAAAACATGCTTTGAGTTAGCACTCATATTCATAGACAAGGCCTAATCATGTGACAGCTAGCACTTGGCTGATGTCCTCTCAGGGACACCAAAGACATAGGGAGTGTACATGATGGAAAACAAACTAAGTAGACCCACCACCAAAGCCTTCTTTTAAGGGTCAATTACTTTCAAGACCACTGCTAATAATGCCTAGCCTCCTTGGAAGAAAAGTATTGTCTCTGCTAGTAATGATCCAGCTTAGAATATAGTCACTAAAAACTAATTGATGAAACCAAATAAATAACTCAGCAACCAAGATCAGAACCATGTAAACATTAGATAAATAAATCAAGAAATACATAAAACCCCATCACTGCCAAATACTAACTTGGTAATGAAAACGAGAAAGCAAAGTGAGAACTTTGTGGTGAAATTCCATAACGCCTTCTATAGCTAAACCAAGGTACTTAGGCTAAGGAGCACCATGTTGCTTATCACACAAGACAGAACATTAGACTGTAATCCAATAACATTAATAATAGGATCCATATGCAGCAAGAACATTCATGAAAGATTTCACCTCAAAATAAATGCTGGCACATCTCACATTTCAAATCTATTTACAGATTGAGGAATTACCAAGCTTAGAGTTAGACATAAGTGATACGCAATGATTGATCGTTACCTGAATGCATAAAACCAAAAAACCCCATAAATCCTAGTATAGTAAAACATTGCCAAAAAACCAAAGTGTAATAAAACATTCATGTGTTCTGAAGACAGGGGAAGGGGAACTCTATGTTGGAAGGTCTGCAAAGACAGGGGAAGGGGAACTCTATGTTGCACAGGGGCAGAACAGGGCTTAGGGAAGGGTTGCGATGGGGGTAGAGGCTGGACTTCCCTGGGAATGACCTGAATTGGATTCAATAGCTGGAAGACTGACTTTACTTGCTGAAACTAGTGCTTGAATGCTGTAGATGAATGCTGGAGTTGCAGAACTGAATTGAGAAAATCTGAAAACAGAGAACTAGTGATATAATCCCAGAATTAGGGACTAGTTTCAGGACCTTGTATGCAAGTTGCAGCAGCCAATTGGAAGGTTTAGGGTTTTGGCTAGGGCTGGTAGTTGGTCTAGGGAGTTGAGAGGAGTGTCTCTCTCAAGCAAAAAGCGATGTTCAAAGGAAAATTTCTGATTCAGTAAATCATTGGCTCAACTGAGTGATTTTATATATATAACCATGATGCCTAACATAAAATGACTATTTTATTAGCTATTTATCTATGACTAGATTCTCTTTATCACCTTATGTACCAAATCCTAACTACGGTCATCCATAAAAAAAAAAACAATTAAGGTATTTCTCCATTCAAATCACTAAATTACCAAACTAAAACAAAAATATCTCAACAAATTAACATACTTGAAGTTTGGCTGTTTTTGCTTTCTATAAAGCCTTCAGCATCTTCATCTCTTTCTCTTTAGCCTGCGATGTTAACATTAAATGGTCACTCAACAGGAATGAAACAAGGTACATAAAGTTCATCGTAGGAACAAAACTATCATCCATCATAGAATCCATGAAACCCATAAAAGAAGGTTAATCACAGATAGAAGATATTAAAAATGACAATTATGATCCAAGAAAACCATCAAGAAATTGTTTTCTCGAAAAATTATACAAGAATAAAATAAATTCGCAATCCGCTTAAGCCACCATACCAAATCAAGCAAAAACAGGATAAAGTAAGTCAATCGATGACGAAGGAAGAGAACAATGCCCAAGGAAACCAGACAAAGGATGCTTGCGGCAACATTTGCATATGCAATTAGAACAACAGAAAAATCCTGCAAAAAAAAAAAAAACCAGAAAATTAGAACAGAAACAGGGGTTTTCTCTCTTCTTCTTCCCCCCCCCCCCCCCCCCCTAATTGGAGAAGGTGGTTTCCAGGCTCAAAGATGGCTTGTCTTTCAATCTTATTACTGTAAAGCCTACTTTTTACATTTCAAAAGACAATGAATGAACTGGGACATGCAGATTTTACCCAAGTCTAACAGCGTGCATTTTTCTTGGTAATAGGCTCAAAACCAAGACATATATGAAATTAAATTAATCAAACATCATTTAAGTAAATGAAAGTAATCCATCTACTTGAGATATTACTCAAATTAAGTATATATGCCTCTATTATTCACCCAAAAACAGAAAGTTAAAAAAATCCTAGAAGGATAAGAATCTCTCACTCCCCCCGGGTAGGTGCGAATTTCAACTTTTAGATGCTGGGATTCTTTCAGAATCTAAAAACCCCATAAATCCTAGTATAGTAAAACACTGCCAAAAACCCAAAGTGTAATAAAACATTCATGTGTTCTCAAGTTGAAAAATCATTTCCATCAAGTGCACTTCTAAATAAAATTTATGCCCGGGTTTCATCGACTCGAGAAATCAAAGTATTCTCATGATTCCGAGGTTACTTGAAAAAATCAAAGTATTCTCATAAACCAAGAACAAATACTGAAAAAATGCAGCAAACCTATTTGAATTAAACTTGCCTAAGATGAAAAGAAGCACAAAGACACAAATAAGTGAACTTTCTTATTGCCAAAGCAGTGTCTTAGGCATCTCACAAAATGCACAACAACAACTATACATATCTAACATTACCAAATTTATCGGTTCAAAGCTTTGATCATCTTCAGAAACCAAGCTTTGATTATCTTTAGAAAATGTTTTTAAGTGTAGAACTAGTAATAAAGGAGTGGAAATCCAACATTTCTGGTCACACACGGCTCTTAATGTTCATGGCTTGATATTGAGCCGAGAGACACAGGTGTACCATTGCCGGGTTTGGGGGGCCTCCCCACGGTAGGGTTACTTATATTTTCAAGCATTTCCCATGTCAAGTTAACCTCTCGTGCTCAGCCTCTCCAGGTTTATCACTCTTTTAACTGTTTTGGGGAAGGTTGAACATTATTGTAAATTCAAATACTTTAGGCTACAACTCAAATACTATATTCCTGCCCATTAACACATTACCAATTGTAAAGTTCTTTGAGGTAAACCACGGAAAAGAAATGCTGCTATATTCAACTTGATAGGATGCTACAAGAGTGCATATGAACACAAGAAATAAGAAGCGGAAAAATAATAGAGGAAAAGAATTGAAGACATGGCATCCGATTATGTACCATAAACCAAACTTACACAACAACGTCGCCACCTATCACCGGAAATTCAATAGACAAGCATACGGTTTAGCATAGCGAGTGGTTGATGAGTGGACCAACAAATACCTGTGATAGCGAGAAGAATGATGATAACCAGGCAGAAATTTGTATCACATTCTTTTTCAGCCCTGTAACTTCATCCGACTCCTGCAAAATCCTAGGAAGGATTAGTAAAAGAGTCAATAAAAACTAAAAAGAATTGTTAATACAATTCGGCACAACTTATTCTTTTTGACTCTACTGTCAATAAGCAGAGTTGAGTAATTGTGATGAAAATCTATACCTGAATAGATGAATTAGAAAGCTATATCACTTTCACTACCAGTCCTAAGATTTTCTTCTTTTTGTTTCCCTGACAGTTTGCATCCTAAGAATTTTCATACTTGTATCTTATATATCCTATTAGGTACAAGTTTCAACTTATTAAGTAGACAACACTAATATTCCTCAAGGATAAAACGGATAGGTTAGACAACACCAGCAATTATGTGTAACGGATTAACCTAGATGAGAACAAATCAAGCTGGGATATTAAAGTTCCCATGTCCCAGCGTTACTGGTTACAAGAAATAGCAGCTATGTCGAAGATAAATATGAAATATGATTTGACCATGTAATCAAACATGCAAGTTCGAACAGGGGTTGAAAATTCCAGAGTCCAGATTGAAATAGCCGAGAATCCCCAAATCTGACAAAATCATCACCGCAAGTGTTATAACTCAAGTAATATAGAGTCCAGATTGAAAAACCGATTTTCCTACGTTTTTAAATAAGTGTGGCCTTATCTTGATATTTGGCAACAGTTTGATAATAACCGTCGGGAAAACTATACATTTGGCGACGCTTGGAAAAAAAAGGTCGCCAAAAATGAGTTCTTTTGTAGTGCCAGTTGAGTTGAACAGAAAGAGAACTATTAGTAATTGATAACATTGTTCTCTGCAAGGAAAGAAGAATCCAGAGCAGTAGAGCCAGCTACAGCAAAATTCACGCCATTAGTGAAGTCAGAATCCTTAGCCAAGGCTAAGGATTCAGAAGTGGGAGATGAAGAGATGAAGTTGCAAAGCATTGTATAATGTTAAAAATGATTTGCAGTAAGAGATTAATTTGTGAAAACTAGAAAAATATTTATCAAGAAGATCTTGTTACCAATATAATCGATCATAAGAAAACCATTAAAGGAGCATCTTCCAGTAGGGTTTTTAAACAAAGAAATTCCATAGGGGAGATGGGCAATCACAGAAGCTGCTGAAGATTACCTTTCATGGATGAGATTTCCTGTATCAGATACAGAATCACCCAGTTGAGTAGCAGAAGGAAGAAGAAGATCAAACAAAAAGTTGAATATCAGATAGCATCGGTGTGGCATAAATGAGTAGCAGAAGAAGGAAGGAGTAGAAGAAGAAACAAAAAGTTGAATATCAGAAGGAAGAAGAAGATCAAGTTTGTTAGAGAGGTGGCCATGGTTGTAAAGTTGGACTAAGAATGTGGGAACTCAATATACACAAGGTCTGGTGTAGGCTTCCCTATCTTATCCTAGGTGAGTTTGGATCTGGTTCTGGTACATGAATCAGTCTTGTAATTGGTCTGAGCAGCACAGATGGAATCCATATGTGGAACCCATCTATCATGAATTCCATCTGAGTAGCTCAGGTTGAATGAGAATGGTTTTTGTACGAAACTTAAGAATGTAATTGAGATGTGTTTAAACTAGCCCTAGTGAACCTTAGTTCCATAAAAAAAAAAAAAAAAAAGAAGAGAGTGAACTGCATTTATGTGCCCCCTTAACAACATATGCACATAATTACATTCATAGCTGACTACATGTTGGGGTATGTGCACTAATTGGCATATACAAATTTTCCCCAATACAAGGGAATGATCTTTTCCTGGGCTACAAATTTGGGAATCGACAAACCAATGTGAGGAAAAAAAAAAAATAATAATAATAATAATAAAAAAAATCAATCTAGACGATTCTCCTGTGTTTAGCTTCAGATGTTGCAAGGTTTTAGGTGTAAAAACCACCTGATGGGAATGAGTTTGAGGCAACTCGTGCTTTGATGTGCTCTGTTATTAAAATGATAATCTGAATGCAAACAAACTGAAGCCTTCATAGAGATTTAAAGAGTTGTATTATACCTACCGGTAATTGATTTGAAAGACTAAAGCAACCTCCAATTAGAAGATTATAATGGAGGTCATGTTGGGTTTAGGTGCCTTCAAGGGGCCATATAGCTATACTTGGGATTGGGTTTTGGCAACACTTGGACAACAATCAAGTAATTATATGGTAACGTTTAGGGTTTACCACAAATTATGCAGTAGTGTCCCGAGGGGATTGTGACCGGTCAATGTATCCCACAATACTTACCATGCATAGGAAGGGTTCAGGCAATTTGATACAGGCTCAATACGCTCACCATTGAATTACCCTAAAATAGGATTCTTAAGGCAATGAATTAGATATAGGAATCCATTCTATATATCCGGCCCATAAGATGGTACCGATGGCTATGAATGTTCATGAAGTTAAAATGAGAATTGATGGTCAAGAGTTAGAATTTAAGTAAATTCCACCTTTCAAATTGTAGAAGCACATCACAGAATCACCCAAACCCTCATCCCAAAAGAAAATTAAGACCAAAAAGAGGGCCAAGGTGTCTTGAAATCCCACAATGACTCTAAGGTCATGAAGGGACATCATTTTGGGTTCCCATAGGTGCCTGCATTACCATCCGTGGAGTCACCTCATGGGTCCATCACAACAACAACAACAAAACAATTAAATAAAAAAAAAATACAAAAACTAATTTTGAAACTTAATAAACAATAAACCTTATTACAAGACCTAAGGTATGCATTTTCTTTCTCACAATTTCTCTTAAAGGTTATCTTAGGTTTATCCCTAGCTCTTCTAACTCCTTCAATCTGAATTTATATCACTTTTTCATATAAGGGCATTTATAGGTCTCTGTTGAACATGGTAGTGCCACTTCAAACGACTTTCTCAAAGCTTATCATAAATCTAAAAAAATATATCATACTGGCTGTCTATCAAAATATGTTGACATGGGTTAATCTTCAAAACAAGGGACAAAAAAATTTCGGGTCACATATAATTCTGTTTTTATTTACATTTATTATTATTATTTTATTTATTTATTTATTATTATTATTATTTTTTGGTGTGTGGATGTATTAACCGCTGAGTTCATTATGAGAGAGGCAGGCAACAGTTAGTTCAGTCTTAACATGATAGGTCACTCTTCTTTGTCTATTAACTGTCCACCTAACAACTGTACAGAAAGCGAAGTAGGAAAGATCAACAGTTAGAAAAAGTTATACTGAAAAGTCTTTCATTGAACACCATGTTTACAAATATGATTTTCTCACTGAATCTCTTGATTATGATTATAGTTCTAATGAAAAGATAGAAATTAATTTATGTTTTGCTTTTGGGTGACAAGTTTAAATTAATATAATCACTTTACAAGTGCTGTTACTCTCATTTGCAGTTCTGCACGAATAACAGGAACAGCTACGTACATCAAAGATCTGAGAGTTGGAATTGGCCTTGAACCAACTGTATCTGAGCCAAAATTATTTGTCCTTCAACATTTACATCTAATAAGATCTCATAAACATTAAATCACAGATTAAAATATGAAGCCAAATCCTAAAGCATACATTTAAGTTTAGTTGAAAGATCTTTAATTAGCCAATTTGCCATACGCATGTATGCCTTCTGGGTCAAATGAACGCCATCCCAGTTGATGTAGGTATCAGGAGAGGAACACACTGTTGAGTCTCCAACTCCACATAGATTCTCCCTATCAAAGTTATATTTCCCCCACTTCCACAACAAGCTTTCTGGAGAGAATCCCTTTCAAAACCTGAAATATTTAAAGATTGAGAAGGAATTGGAGAAGAAGAATTAGTAAATAATCATCCACATTTCTGAAAAGAAAATCTTTTAGAGAGATTATAAACTGGAAAATTTTATACCAAGCGAAGGAGCTTTGTCAAAGACCCATTTAAAGGCATTGTAATAATCTGCATAAAGTATATCAACATCTGGGTATTCATTTCTCAGTTGTTGCAAGGTTTTCCGGAGCTGTTTATTTTGAAACATTACAAAATTATTGAAGACTTTCAGACACTTGAATTCATCGTAAGCTTCAGTATCATTTGTCTCAAACGAAGTGAGATAAATTGGTAGACACCCAATTGGGAAATTCCCTGGAATTACCACTTGAGTTGCACCAAGTTTTATTACTTCCTGCATTCAATTAAAATCTCGTATGAGAATTCTTGAAAACAAAGTCAATACTAACACAAAAAAGCATAAGAAAAGTAGAAAAATAAAAATAAACAATCACATAGCGTACACAAGGATTTACGTAAAGCTCCAAAAAGTTTATAAAATATTTATTTTTTTCACTAATATATTCAAACACCCTTTCACTTCAGAAAGAAATAGATGTACAAATGCCAAGAACAGGAGTGACGAAACTCACAATAACAGTTGTTTTGATGGATTGAACAACATGAGGCACCAAAATCTTTAGCACCTCGTCCATGGTTCTGCCTTGGAAGAAGGCATAATTAAAATCATTACCACCGATCTCTCCCACGAAGAAAATTGATCGCTTAAGCTTTTCTTTACAGTCTATGAAGTTATAAATTGATCAAAATTAATAACCCAATTGAAACGAAATCAAACTTGACAACTGGTTTATTAAATCGATCACCTTTGTCTGTGTGGCAAGTGGATTTCAGGTGGGATTTCAACCAGTTGAGCTGAACAGAGAGAGAATTATTAGTTGATGAAGAAACAATATTGTTGTTTGCAAGGAAGGAAGAATCAAGTGCAGTAGAGCCAGCTACGGCAAAATTCACTCCATGAGTGAAATTAGCATTCTTTGCCAAGTAAGGATTGAGAAGCGGGAAACGAAGAGATGAAGCTGCAAAACATTTTATAATATCAGTGATGATCTACATGCAGGAAATCAAAACTTGAAAACTAAGAGATTATTAAAGAAAGATCTGTTACCAATAAAATCTATCATGAGAAGACCATTGGAGCACCTTCCAGTAGGTCTTTTGAAGAAAGAACTCCCATAAGGAAGGTGGGCATATCTGGAAGCCTTAGGAGATGTAGTTAGGCGAATGAGATTTCCAGTGTCAGCTATAGAATCACCCAGTTGATATATGGCATTTGGAGAGCAGAAACGGGTGGATCCAGAAGTAAATAACGGAAGAAAGAAGAGAAAGTTGAATATCAGAAGCAAGAAGAAAATGAAGTTTGTCTGAGAGGAAGCCATTGTTGTTGAGTTACACTAGTAATGAAGCTCACAGCCATGGTTCTTGCAACTCTGTGAACTGTACATATTTATAAAGAAGAAAACGATGTAGGAACATATTGATAACTACACACCTGATTCCCATTAATTCGTTCACCTAAATCACACTTTTCTACTATGGGTTGATTTGATAGTGAACTTCAGCTCAATGGGTGATCTCAGAATCATCACCCTCCTAACTGAGTAATGGTATAAAATATTGAATTTCATTTTATTCATTGGGGTTTATCCCAAACGAGTCATAAAAAGAATAGGAAAAAAAAATGAGAAAGAAAGAGATCATGGTATATAAGTTTGAAGCTCCCATACTCAAGAGTCAAGATAACCATAGAATATTTCAAATATATTTTGGACTCATTTGATAACTCATAGAAACCCATTTTTTGGTTTTTCTTGATTGGAGAAACAAAAAATATCTGCAATAATCTTTTGATAAAACTGTTTTGTATAAGGTGATTTTTGTTATGAACAATTTTATAGAGTGTATTCATGAAATTCGACATTCTAAACATAAGAACCCTGCCGATGCTATTTTTGTTTTTAAAAGCAAACTTTATCTATCGTCCTTAAAAGCGTTTCTGCTTCGAGATGTTTCATGAGCAAAATACTCATGAGTTATCAAATCGATCCTTAACTTGCAAGTCAAGGTAGCCAGATAATTTTTATAATATGATTTGGCTTTTCCATGCACGTAACAAGATTCCATTGCATGGAAATTTGCAAATCAAAACGTACTAGTATAGAATTACGCTACCAAATGCTTTGGGTATGCTTGTAAAAGACAACATCATTATTTAGACCTCTCAGTGAATACTTTTCAAGACTAACTTGATCTGGGTAATGAGAAATTAATGTTCTGGGGTGGGAAAAAGACACCACCGGCTGAAAGTGGCCCCAAAATTGTTACTCACAAACCACCTCAACCACTTCGGAGGTTGAGATAGAGATATTATCAATTGGTAATAGCCAAAATACTCACATAGATGAACTCAGTCTTTATCATCCAAATGTGTATGTATATAAAGATGCTTTTATGAAACATGATTTTGCATTTAAGTCTAGTGAGAAATGCAGGTGAAGGAACATGTGTAATTTATATAGACATTGGTGGATAGCTACTAGACGAGAGCTAACAGAGAGCTAACCACTCCATATTCAAAGTCAACCTCCCTTTGAATTCAAATTTCCATAAACGTTTCCAGTGAATGTTATTTTTCATATCACCCTTTCTAATCCTACTAGTACTAAAACAATTTTTTCGGTTTTTATTTCGTTGCAATTGAAAATTGGAGCTGAAGGGCAAACAAGAGAACAAGATATGAATGCTTTTTTATTCATCTCAGATTTACTTTCATTTCGTTTCATTACCATTATAAATATCCTTTTCGGGAGGTGAACAGGAACAGCAAGTCAGGTTCCTCTACCTTCAATGTCAAGTATAACTCTATCATGATCCCTCGACATCATACCATACATTCATGGGAGTTCACTTTGCCAGTGTTCTTTTTGGGGGCAAAGGCATACAAAGTGCCTAAACTGACTGCTGCCTGGACATGACCACCCGGTGTTCATGCAAGAGCAGAAATTCAAAACTGGATCAGGACGAATTGGGATTCTCTACTCATCAAGGTAGAGGATTGTGTTCCTCTCACACCCCACCACCACATATTTATGAAGAAGACTCACCTTTGAATATTGATAAAGTAAATCATAATTACTCAAAGGTCCACCCTTCTCCAAAAATGTATGTGGTAGAAAGATGTAAGGGAAACACAATCCTCCACCCCCATTAACTTCAGAAGACCAAGATTGAACAAATTCAGGCCCGATGTACCCTTTGGATGTTAAATGTCAAATTTGGTGCCTCGCTGAACCATATAGTTGGGGGGGGGGGGGGGGGGGGGGAACTTTTACATGGGTGACAAGGGTTAGGCTTCAAGCTTCGAACAGACAGACAGAAACTTCCCAGGCAGGGTATGTCCATGTCAGTGGATGGAAATTAGCCCCCATAGACCAGCAAAGAGAAACCAGAGGCCTGCCGGTAACCAGTTTACCAAGTTGAGTTGCAATCCATTCATTGTTTTATATTGTAAAAAGTGATGACAGAAGAGTGGTAGAGCTAAGTAATTACATGTCAGCTGGCATTCAATCTAGTTTTTTTGCAGCTACTCCAAAATACAAGTGTATAACACATTTCTTTGATCAAGATTAGATCAGCAGTTTCTTACCTCAATTGACAGTTTTGTTCTTCACGGAAGTCTAAACAGTCTGTAACATAAAACGGAGTATATGGTTCAACATGAATGAAATTAAATGAACTCTAGTATTTTCCCATAATGCTCTAAGACACATGAAGAGTTTCAATGCAATCGGTTTGGGATGCTGAGAAGCCAAAGTTTGATACTTGGCTACTTTCCTTAAAAACCCATGTTGTGGGAAATCACATCATTCATCAGAGGATAAATCTAGTGCCAGAAATTCACCAAAGTAGTTCATTTCCATGGAAAACAGAGTGGATCTTCAAATGAATTGCTCAAGCAGACTTCTAGATATCACTAAAGACTATCACCAGAAGAAAAGAAAAAATGCTTGCAGACTTGGAATAACTTCTTAACAGTAATTCTTAAACGAATGACATGATAAGTCTCTTCTTTTATTGTTGCTATATCCACTTGTTCAACAAAACTCTCATTTCTCCTGTTCAAGAGAATTGGGATGCAATCATGAGTTTTTGACAGGCTCTCAAGTTCACACTATTGACCAATAAAGATACCTATTGAAAAGACCATGTTATACGACCATACCTTGGTGTTGCCCAAGCTAATAGTAACACTCAAGATAAATAAAAATATAATGCAAAAAAAAAAAAAAAATCACCAGGGAGGTGGTATGTGTTCTTTGACAGATAATTAAGTTATGAGATGCTCACCTAACAAATTCCTTTGAAAAGCCCATGTTATACCATGCTATGCGTAACTTGTTGGCATTTACAGCACATGTGTGATAAGCCATACAATCCTTCCCTTTCAAAGAGATTGGGAGTGGATTCTTAATTCAGTGGAAAGTCAATTCTCACATTATTTGCAAGCTTTCCTTTTCTGATGTGATCACCATATTTGGTGGGAAAATACATAGAAAAGATGAAACTCTATCTCACAAAGGTGATTAAGGAACCTTAAAAACTATGCTACCACATGAAATAAAATTTTCAGGCATTCAACTATGCTCCCTCCTAATATAATATGCATCTTGCTCAATGACAATGAGAAAAGTATAATTACATATCCCACTGTTTGCTTCAAATTTCATGATCCTTTTTCTTGGCCTTCAATTCTTATTCATATGTTTAAAAGGCTTAAACAACCATGATACGAAAGATGGCTCCCCTTCATCCATTCAGCTTCAGACACCATAGAAGTCAATAGTGGTCTACTGATCCTTTTTGTGAGGGGGCCATCACTCCAAGAGTACTACTGTTACTTAATATCACCGCAGTACTTCCAGCCATTTTCAACCAAAATAAGGCTTCTAAAAATACAAATTGATGACTCTGATCACCTATACCAGCATAATTTTGGGTTCCATATGTGGGGCCCATCATCTTAAAAGCAAGAAGCAACATCAAACTTGGCTTTGAATAGCTTCTAAAAAATCAAAGAAAAAAAAGCAAAGTAAAACCCAAATTGGGTTTTGCAATTTTTGAATTCCTTTTTAACTTCAGCCCCACTCAAGAAGAGAAGAAAAAGAGAGAGAAAAAAAAAAGCAGGAGAGAGAGAGAGAGAGAGAGAGAGAGAAACCAGAAACAATGAGAGGTTGAAGAAGAGGGTTTTTCTTGGCTTCTCCGGCAAATCCGACAATGAGATTTCGCTGAAATGAGATTAAATTTGAAAGGATTGGTCGTGACATATAAAACTTCACATCCAATGATCAAAATTCTATTACACTTCACATGAAGATCTAGTGATCTTTCTCCATTTTCTCTTAGATTTTCATTTTGATGCCGGTGATCGTGTTCCTCTAATGCAATCTAGAGATGAAATACCAATGTACCCATTATTGTTATTATTTAATGATAATGGAAGTTTGGGTGGACTCCAACTCCGATAACAGTCCCTTAATTTTTTCCCTTGTGGGTTTTCCACATTAAATTTTTTTTGTGTGCTTGTTTCTATGGTTTGATTGGTGCTTTTTTGATCTATTGATGACTTTGTTACTTTGATTTCCACTTGTATATTGTTTAACACTCAACAAAGTGATATCAAAACCTCGTTTGTGGTTGTGTGTATTGGTAAATTAAAATGGAACGTAAGCTCGTGGACAATAGTTAATTTTAATGGGCCAAACTGATTGATTTGAATGCCTATGATGAAAGATCTCTTATTTTGTAGAAACTCATATGAACCTATTGAAAGTGATATTAATCAACCACCTGATAAGTCAGAGGATGAATGGACACAGTTAAATAGAAAAATTGTTGGCACGATTCGACAGTGGTTTGGATACTAGTGTTTTTCATCATGTAACAAATGAAATTTCAACAAAAGAACTTTGGAAGAAATTGGCAAGTCTTTATGAGAAACAACTGGAAATAAAGCTTTTCTGATGAACAATTAAAAGTAATAAAATACTTTTTACCTTGTGATGATAAAACCTTAATTGGACCACAAGTATCAGAATGTACCAATTATAACAAACTTGATATCCTACCATGATGCTTTTGAAATGAATCTTTATGCTGCTTACTAAGTAAACAATAATCACAAGGATTCAAAGTCATATCTTAGGTAAAAGGAATCAATGACTACTTTGCTAAAACTTGCAGTCCGTTGTCACTCATATGACCCAGTCTCCTATACCATAAATTAGGTAAGGAATTTACCATCTGTTGTATTCAATCCACTTTCACATAGCTTCATTATAATCTTGTACAAAGAGCAACAAATATCTCTTCTAACCACCACCAATGACCCCTTGGTGAGCTTCCATTTTTCATTGCTAAAGGTACTCTCAAATTTTTTTTAATCTAAAACAATCCCCAAGATCAAATTGAGACACAAATCAAGAACATGCTATACATCTTCCAAGCTGAGTGTATATCTAATGTTTGTCACTAAACAAACATCACAATACCTACAATATTGTAGGCATTGGTGTTTCCCATCTTCATAGTTCCAAAGTCTTATGCTTTGTATCTAGTGAAGGATTTCTTAATAGGAGTAGCATAATAAGAAACTTTTGTGTCAATAACCCACTCAATTTGATAATCTGACACATGCAAACACTAATCCTCACCAAAAGGAAGAAGAATAAAGCCTCATAAGATGCTACAAAGGCAGTGTTATTGTCATCATCTTTCTTCTGACGTTGTCTTCATTTTGCTCTTTTTCCAAATTCGACAATTTCTTTTCATGTGCCCCTCCTTGCCACAATGGTAACACTTGAATTTCTCTCTAGACTTTGACTTGTCTTTTGATTTACCACGACTCTTGGTTCTATCCTCACCTTTATTAAACTTATCATCACTCCTCCCCTTGTTCTCTATGACAAGTGCTTGTGCATCATTTAAACCCATGGACTTCCTTCTTGTCTCTTCATTCAATAATGTTTTGGTATTTATGCTCATTAATAGTTTACCCTCTAGAGTAGAATTCTTAACTAACATAACCAAGGTTTCCCAAGAATCTGGTAAGAAACTCAACAACAACAAAGCTTGCAACTCATCTTCAAGTTTAAGTTCTTCCGGTAAAGTCTCATTTACAATATGATGAAAGACACTGATATCCAATCACTATTGAATCGTGCCTACAGATTTTATATTCAACTTTGTCCATTCAGCCTCTGACATATCAGGTGGTTAACTAATATCACTTTCAACAGGCTCATGCAAGTCTCTAAAAAATAAGAGATCTTCCACTATAGGCTTCCAAATCAACCAGTTTGACTAATTAAGCTTAACTATTATACTCAAGGTACCTTCCATTTTAATTTACACAATACCCACAACCACAAATGAGGCTGTGATATTACTTTATTGGGCTAAACAACATGCTAATATAAATCAAAGTAACAAAATCATCTATGGATCAAACAATCACCAATCAAGCCACAAAAACAAACAAACAAGAATTTCTAACATGAAAAAACCCACAAGGGAACAAATTGCAGGACTATTATCGGAGTCCACCCAAATTTCCACTATTACCAAATAATAACAATACTGGGTACATCAGTATCTCATCTCTAGATTACATTAGGAGAACACAATCACTATTATCAAAATAAAAATTTAAGAAAAAAATGGAGAAAAATCACCAAATCTTCCTATGAATTGTGGTAGAATGAAATTCTAACCATAGGATGTGACGTGCTCGATGTCATGACCAATCCTTTCAAATTTCATCTCATTATTCCATCGGCTTCACCGAAGAAGCCAAGAAAACCTTCTTTCTTCAACCTATCACCATTTTTGGTTTTTCTTCTCTCTCTCTCTCTCCCTCTCTTTCTGTCTCCCTTTTTTCTCTCTTTTTCTTCTCTTCTTGCGTGGGGCTTAAGTTAAAAAGGAAATCAAAAGTTGCTTCCCTTTTTCTTTGACTTCTTAAAAGTTTTTCAAAGCCAAGTTTAATTTTGCTTATTGTTTTTAATGATGATGGCCCCCAAATAGCCTTATGGGTCATCGAACCCAACACATAATAAGATAACCTACTGTTCATTCTTCACCCTATCATACATGGAGCTTTTATAATTTCAATTATGTTTGACATGGTGGAAGCAAACATCTTTTTGTCAATTTATACACTTTTGCTCTTCTAATCCAACATGAAACACCTAAGGATCACAAATTAATTTCTTATGCCAACCAAACAGCATTTCAGGATAATTCAACTAATCACTATACTGGACATTTCCCTAAGAGTAAAGCTAAAACACATCAAAGCTTAAACCCTTACAACTAAACACCACATAAATTGAGAGGTTCTTAACTTATTTTAAACAAAAAAAGGCTCAGGGAATATCAATATTTGGACGGCCTACACATTATTTCTCTTGAGTAGGTAAATGAAATGAGCAATGATAAATTGAAGGAGCTAAAATCAGACATGAATCTGCCCACAGATAATGTAGTCCGAGAAGAAATTAATTCATAAGTCATATTATTTATACTTTACATGTATCATGTATGCATGATGGACATCCTAAATACAAACCCATGAGAAGCAAATCATCTGAGCCATCAATCAACTCCACAGATTATGCACGGCAGGTAAGAACTAAGAACTAACCGTGAAAATCAGGCAATTTCATTAACCTCTGGACTTCAACTCAGCCAAGCGCCTGGAAAGATCATCCTCATCGACCTTCTCCTCTGTCTTGACAGGAATATGTCCAGCAGCCTGAGGAAGCCCAACAGAGACCTCCAAACCATAATCATCGGCAACCTGTTGCATCAAGCTGTTGACGTCTCCTTCAGGAGTCGACAAAGAAGTACTTCCAGCCATAGAACTCTCCATGAACTCTGCCTGGACCTCCATATTCACAAACTGTTTCTCGAACTGATCCATAGTCTCCGACATCTTCTGCAGATTCCCGGTAGCAAGAGAGGATTCTAGGGATTTGACAATGGAAGACATGGACTTACTAATCGTTTGCATCTTAGCCTGCGTGTCGAGTCGGGCAACAACGGCTTCAAGGCGAGAAGCTAAACGGAGATAATTCATCTGTTCGCTACGCTTGCGGATGGCGTTCTCTGCATAGATTCTCGCACCGTCCATGTTCCCCTTCTCGATCGCTTTCTTGACTTTGAGTTTCTCCGATTTCTCCTCTTTCTCGCACTTGCGAGATTGGCGTTGCAGGCTCTTCGCAGTGAATTTCAGCTCCATGATCTGATTCATCAACCTCTCTGTGTTTCCCATGGCGACGAATTGTCAGACCGATCGATCGTTGGGCTGATTTCTCTCTCTCTGTGTATTGGGATTAGGGTTTCGATCAGATTCGTTCCTTTCTCGTTAAGAGTAAGGAGGGGAAGGGTGAACAATAGCTACTCCACCAGAAACGATTCCTTTTTTTCTTTTAGGAAAGGTTTTAATGCAGTGAGAACTAAATTATATATATATATAGATGCCGTCCAATTGGTGTCAGATGTATGATCTCACTATTTATCCCGATCGGACGTTAAAGAAGAGATTTCCTCATTCAAACTCTTTCCTTTTGTTTTAGGCTGCGTTTGTTTGCTGGAATAAATGTGGGGTGGGAAAATTCTTGAAAAAAGTGATCGAGAGGGCGCCGCACTTGTGTTACCAGTCACGAACGATCTCCCGAATCTTGCTGACTTGTAGGAAGCAACTATCGTCAAGGCGGAGAGGGAATCGTGCTGAGATTGGTAACTACCAGCAACCCACGAATGTCTAGGGTAAAACTTTATGATTTGACGGCCACCTAAAGAGATCGAGAATTCACCCAACGGTCGAGAATTGGAGGTAAAATCTATATAAACCGGTGATCTACTCACCCCAGAAGTATCTAAATCGTTTCCCTACAATTTTTATTCATTTTAGACTTTGCATCTAGCCAGAGTATTGTGATCAGTTCAGCGACTGACTTAAGCATCGGAGGTGGCCCCCGACCGAGCCACGTCTAACCCTGTTTTGCAGATTATCTTCACAGATCGGAAGATGCATCAAAAACAAAACAACAAAATGAATTAAAAGATGAAAAGTTAACAAGAACAGAAACCAAACGGTGTTGGTCATCTTAGTTATGGCTCTTTTTGGTATCAATTATCATTGTCAATTATGAGAAATTTTCATTATTTTAAATTGTTTGGCATCTATCCTGAATTTTATTTTTATTTAAAATAATAGAAAAACCTCCAAAATCCATAATGAACTTTTTGTCCATTATGGATTATGATGAGAATTTCATTATCTTCATTTGTGTAAGTTTACTTAAAGTTCTATAAGTAAGATGAGGGTAAAATAGTCAATACACATTCTTTTATAACAACCATACTTTTTCCTTCTTTTCTCACTTGTTTACTATCATTTTTAATAATTTTTTATCTGGACACCAAACTTATTTTCCATTTCATAATTTATTTTCGATAAAATTCACCAAACCATTTTTCATTCTTAACCAATAATGAATTCTTGTACTTATTTATTTTAAATAGGCATAATAGATAATGAGAATTGATACCAAAAAGAGCTTATGACAACAACTATCCATTCTTGATTGTTCGCTACTTACCTTATATTGAATCGACGAATCAAATCGATCAAAAATTTATACGTATCGGGTTTCGTTATAAATGAAGCAGATCTTAACTCACTGTGTACTCAGCTAATCTTATCAAACCATATATATCAATATATCATCATGCACTGTTTCGATGGATTTCGTTTTTGTATAGTGATGAGAACTTTTTCATCAAATGCTAATAAATAGTTAATTATAAGTTGCATTTGTAGGTTGTTTATGTTAATTAACCCCACCTTCCCTGCTTTAAACTTGGAAAGACTAAGAAGATAGAGTTGATTAAATTATTCTTGTACTAAGTACTTCCCTAAGTATCAATTTTTTTTTTTTGAAAAAACCTAGTTGTAGTCTTTTAGTGTACAAGGAGGTATGTTTGCACGTGATGATGCCGTGGGCATGAGGAATTTTATCCAGTCCGTTTCTGACAAGGAATTCCTTGTAGATGTGTCGAACATATTCACAAGTCACATAAAAGGATTGTGATTAAATTAAAATAAAAACTCTTTTATCTTGTAAAGACACATATAACACATCCAAAAGGAAATGGATAAAAATCCTTAGGCATGGTCTTGAGGTTGTTGCCTAGGAAATAGCTGGCAATTAGTCCCATTGGCAAGGTTTGAAACACTTAATTAATATTAATCACACTTAATGTGTTTGTTTAAGGCTAACAAGTTTGAGTGACATGCATGCATGTTAAAGAAAATGTTTAAAACTTTATGTATATTATTTTTTATTTAAATATATGTTTTAATCATATATTTTATCTTATGATCTATAACGAACACTTTAGTCCCACATCAAGCAAAAATGAGCTGATTATCTCGTTTATATATAGTAAAGACCTAGGTAATATATCTTTGGGATTAAGGATCGAACCCATGTGTGACGCGAACCAAGCTTGAATCCTAGTGTGAACCAACTATATACTAATAATCTATATGACTTATGTCATAAGCCTTAATCCAAAAAGCCAATTTTTTCATGGGCCCTAATCTAGAAAGCCCACTAGGTGGAAAGGTAGAGATGCCATTAGAGAGGCACTTTCCCTTAGGGAGGTTAGCTAAATAGGTACTTTCTTGTAGGGAGTTGAGCATAATAAGTACCCTCACAAAGGGAGGTGACCTTATCCTTTCACCCACAGCCTTTGGGGCTCTATATAAACCCATTTTCGATCTCATTTTTTATAATGAACTTTCCCTCTCTCTCTCTCTCTCTCTCTCTCTCTCTCTCTCTCTCTCTCTCTTGTTGTCTTTCTATTAAGCAATGAAAACAACCTGATTATAGTTGAAATAACCTTTTGGGGTGCAACCTTAAAGGTTTGGGTTGACTGATCTTGGGGGTGAAGACACATTTGGAACCCATATTGCATAAATTGGGGTGTCAAAATATCTTAAAGAAAGTAATTGTAGTATGTTTTAGCTCTAACCATGTTCATGATACAACAACCTTTCAAGTGTTCTTGCAGATTCCCCAGCAAATTTCAACAAAGATTCCTTAGCAAATTCTCAACAAATTTAAGGTATTTATTAACTGTCCTACTATGGCTACTGATGACACCATCGAAATAGCCAATACAACCATTGGAAATGAAACCGATAAGAAGGACTTTGCGAACACAAGTGCACTTAAGAAAGTTACTGAGAACAACACTTCTCTTCCATCTTTGCAAGCTTCGCAACCAACAACAAGAAAATCAGTTTTTGACAAAATCGAGCTGTTCAAAGGTAAGAACTTCATACGTTAGAAGCAAATGTTGTATTTTGCTCAAACAGAAGTTGGGATAGCATTTGTTCTGAATGAAACCCAACATGGTAAGTCAAGTGATCGATCAGAAAAAGATCGAATGGTTCACTGCATATTTCAAATGTAAAAATCGCAATCTAAATGCGTTGTCAAACAAGTTATACAATGTGTATAGCTCTTATGAATTTGCTTATGAAATCTGGGAGGCATTAGTCAAGAAGTATATTCTTAAGGATGCCGAAAACTTGAGGTTTGTGGTTGAAATTTTTTTGGAGTTTACAATGGTCGACGGGATTAGCATCTCTGACCAAATAGACAAGTATCAAGTATTGGTAGGGAATCTAGCAAAAGAAATATCGTTCTTCAAGATGCATTTGTGGCCAGTGCTTTGATACACAAGCTTCATTCCTCTTCGAGTGCCTTCTTGGTCTTTATGAAACAAAAGAGGAAGGACTGGACCTTTCACAGTGTTGTGGTTCGGATCAAAATAAAATAGAGGAACCGACTTAGGAATCAACCTGTTAATTCCAATAAGCTTAAGGCCAACTTGGTAGAGACTAACCAGAAAAAGAAATCTAATAAGTCTCTGAAATCCAACAAAGATGTTAGCTTCAAAAAGAAGAAGAGAGCATGCTAGAATTGTGGCAATTAAACCTACGAATATCATAAAGGATTACAGGGTAAAGAAGAAAGGAGGATCAGAGAGAGCAAGGGCTAATCTAACTGATATTGAGATCTACATTGCAATGATAACAAAGGCCTTTGTGGTTGAAAAGTCAGTAGCTTGGGTGATAGATATTAGTGCTACCAAGCACATCTGTGGAGATAGGAGTTTTTTTTTCCAAATACTTTGATGCTGCTGTCAAGGTCTTCATGGGAAATTCTCAACCAACTAATGTAATTAGAAAATGACAAATCACCCTAAAGCTTACCCTAGAAAAGTCTTGAAGTTGGAGAATGTCCTCTATGTACTAGATATTAGGCAAAATCTGATCTCTAGTCCTTTCCATAATAAAGTTGGGTTCAAACTTTCTTTCGAAGCAGTCAAAGCAGATTCTCCTGAAAAATGGTGTATTTATTGGAAAATGTTATCTAAATGAGGGCCTCTTGGTATTCAGTGTTTCTGAATTAATAAATACTTCGATTCTTGCTTATGTTCTTGATTCATTTGATTTATGGCATGGTAGACTAGGTCATAGTGGTGCTACTTATATATCTCAATTATGTAACTTGGGCATTATACATAGTGTTAAACCACCACTGACTAAATGCCAAATCTGTGTTGATGCTAAATTTACAAAGAAACCTCATAAGTCAGTGGATAGGAAAACGAATTTGCTAGAACTAGTGCATAGTGATTTATGTGACTTCAGATCACAAGAATCAAGAGGTGGTAATATATATGTTATCTCCTATATAGATGATTGTTCTAAATATGCCATGATATATCTACTGAAATCTAAGAATGAAGCCAACAATGCCTTTTTGTCTTATAGAGCGGAAGTAGAGAATCAACTTGGTAGGAAAATAAAAAAGCTAAGGATTGATAGAGGGTCATAATACTTTAGCCTTAGTAAATTCTTTGAAGAGAATAACATTATTTATGAGACTACTGCCCTATATCAGCCAGAATCTAATGAGATAGTAGAAAGAAAAAACCATTCACTAACGAAATGATGAATGCAATGTTAATCAGTTCTGCCAGCCTACCTCTTGACTTGTGGGGTGGTGTGATATTAACCTCATGTTATGTTTTAAACGGAATTCCCCACAAGAAGACTGGAATGATACCATATGAAAAATGGTATTTAATGAAACCTAGTGTTAAACACTTGAGTACATGGGGTTGTTAGGTCAAAGTGGCAATTCCAGAACCTTAGAAGCGAAAAATTGGTTCTAAAACCATTGATTGTGTCTTTACAGGATATGCAGTGCATAGCTCCGCATACTACTCATCTAACTAAGAACATGGAGGATAGCACAAATGACAAAAAAAAAACTATCTGAAACTAGTAATTAGGTGAAGCTCTCCTTTTCAATAAGGGATTTATGGTAGGCTTAACTTTCTCAACATCAACCCACACTTTACTTTTGCGCCCCCCCCCCCTTCCCCTCCTTTTTTCTTTTTGGTCATTTATATTAAAAACTAAAAAGAATTATAGCATCAAGACATTCACACTGATTACAAGGAACCAAAAACACTCATCCCACAACATTAGTTGCCCCTAGTACACCCATCCTCACTAGTTCCCTTTTAGTTTTAAAACGAAAAGCACTCAAAGCACATAGCCTTAGAATCTGAATTTTGGAAGGCCTGATGCATTCCATTCTAGTTCTTTCACAATAATCACTATCCATGGTGTATTTGTAGTTGAAGTTCCCAATGTTGTTGCCATACTTGCCAAGTAATTTGTTGCCATATTCATTTCCCTATAATAGTGGGAAAAGTTTCCATTCAACACTCCCTAAAAAGGATGCAAGCCTCTCCATGCCAAACTTTACTTTTGCTGTAAGATCATATACATCGCTGCAAAAATATGAAATCCGATCAACCTAACAACTACTCAAATATGGAGGGTCTTATTTTGATTTTATTTTATATTCTTTTTTGTGTAGGGGAGATCTTACTTGAAGTATGTGAAGCCATTTCAGATTCTCAGCATCTTCTTCATTTATCAGATGTTTATATGCTCTAGATTTATCGTAAAGCTGCAAAAAGATAGGTTGAAAATTCTTTTACAATCTAATGGACCATTAGGAAACTTACTACGTTTATCTAGTTGACTAATACAGTTTAGCATAAAGTACTTATGAGTTCCTATAAAAAGAAAGGTACCAAACGATGAGCAGAGGCAGATGAAGGCGAGTTGTCATATTCTCCATGTCTACCTATAGAGGAATTGAGCTAGTTTTACCATTGTCCATTTCATCAAAGTTATTAATGCCATACAATAGATTTAGATCCAAACATACACCAAAGTTTGGTAGACATTGTATGAGAAGGGGGCATGCTACTTCTTAACTGCACAACCTTCAGTTGAAGTTCATCTACAAGACCCGAAGAGAAATAGAACCTTAGAATAAACCAAAAAACGGAAATTAAGAATATGAAGTTCAAAGATGGGAAATGGTTAGTCTTTAGAAACCAATATTTAGCATCAAGGATAACATGCCTGTTGTCATAGTTCATGGGTAGGGACAAGGCACAGCAAGCAGTTCTTGGTGAACCATCCAAAAAGAGCTTATGGAGTAATGGTAGGAGGTAAGCAATTGTCTCTCCAGAGCCAGTTTTTGCCCAAGCAACAATATCCTTGCCTTCCTATACAACATCATGCAGTGGAAAATAACAAAAATAAATTACAAGAAGCAATATAGAAGCATAAGAACCCAAATTTCAACCCAACCATCTAATAGATGAAGTCAAGGTAGCATTGTAAAAATATGGTAATGGGGCTGATCACATTTGGATGTCATAAGCTATTTGCAGGTTTAAGAAACAAAGAACAATTTAACAACTAACCTACAACACCAGGGCAATAAAGGGAAGCAAAAAGCTTGGCAATGTTAATACAATGAAACAATGCGATCAATAAGATTGACCCAGAGAGAACCCATATTTCGAGTTTCAAAGAAAGGGAGAGAATGAAACAAGCCTGAAACTACAAAAACAGAAACTTGCGAGATGCATGTAGAGAAGCCCAATCAAGACGAAGTCCTAGAATACCAAGATTTCTCAAACCCTAGTAACACAATCATCCAAAGATGTTTGATTCAAGAATGAGAAGTTGGAGGAAGACAACATTCAATACTTCTAACTTCTTGATTCTTGAAGGCATCACTAGCTAAAGGAGAGAAATCCTACTTTTCCCACCACTAGATACAATCATAAATGAAACCGCATCTACCAAACAAAATGATTCTTAGACTAATTAAAAAGTGAAAGAAAAAAAAATAACATTCAGTTCGAGAAGATGAAACACAAAGAGTTACTGAAATACCTTTGCAGCAGGTATGGGAGACCTCTTTAGGATTTAATGTTAGCACGAAAAGAGGTTCTAGTTTTGAAATATCGTGACCGCTTTCTCCGTACTCTCTGTTCTTCCTACAGAACAAATCTAACATGTTCTTACAAAAGTGTTGACAATATTTGTTACTGATTCGTTCTTGAAGAATACGAGAATGAAGCGTTTTACCAAATGCTCATCAAATGTTCTTCCATTCTCAAAGGAAGATAAAAACACCATAAAAGTTCTCCCAAAAGGCAAGAATGTATCAAACAATGCACCTGCAACACTCTGATTGCAGTGGCTTTTGCTTATCCATTATCATTTTCTTGCAAATGCACTTGCAAGTATTTGTCTGAAAGAGCATGAGATCATTTAGTTAAGAATAGATATGAAGCTAACAAAAAGAAAGACTAAATCAATTGCCAATGATGAATGATTGTATCTGTTGGTGAGAAAGATTTCCAAGCAAAGGAACATAAACACATTGAACAATAGTTGTGAGTCAAAATGGATGCTATCTTAGTTTCAATTATCAGCTTTTAGACCATATCAAAGAATCGATCAATTCAAACTTGGTGGAACTGATCGATCTCACAAATATTTAACTGTGGTGCTTTTGTCTAATTAGAAACACCACTTTACGTTAAAGATTGAATTCTCAGTACTTCTCACCAACAAGAGTTGTGGGTTTCTTATCTATCAAGCAATAGCCAATCCACTTGCAAGAAAAGTGTTGTGAACTAGACCTCCATGCAGATCTAAAATGCAGCCATTGGAGTTGGACTCTACCCTTTGTAGCCATTGATATTGTCAAGGTAACGCAGAATGTTACTACAATAATCATGATAAGGAGTAGAAAACCTGGTTGCAAGTACAAAAACAGAGTAAAACAAGGGTTCATTGAAAGTAAAGCAACAGAAAAAATGAATTCATCGTTCAGTAGATTTCATCATGGAATCACGAACAAAGCAAAGAATAAGACTTAGGCTCTTTTTGGTATCAATTTATCATTGAGGACTTTTCATTATTTTAAATTGTTTGGCATCTATTATCAATTTTATTTTTTATTTAAAATAATAGAAAAACCTCCAAAATCCATAATAGACAAAGGATTATGGTGAAAATTTCATTATCTTCATTTATGCAAAGGTTTACTTAAAATTTTATACTTAAGATGAGGATAAAATAGTCAATACATATTCTTTTATAAAAAAACTATATATATTTTCTCTTTTCTCACTTGCTCACTATCATTTCTAACAATTTTTTTTTATTTTAACAATTCAAATTTATTTTTCATTCCATAATTTATTTTTGACAAAATTTACTAAACCATTTTTCATTATTGACCAATAATGAATTCTTGTGCTTATTTCTTTTAAATAGGCATAATAGAGAATGAGAATTCATTCAAAAAAGAGCGTTAGAATAGACAGCAAAAACTGAATTCTTCATCTAGAAGTAGTTTATGAAGTCTTTTCTTTTCTTTTCTTTTCAACAAAAGTAAGTCACAAAATAGATACAAAAAACACTAAAAAATGAAAAATTATTAGAAAATGAGAATGAAAATTGCTACCAAAAAGGCCCTTAGTTAAAGAGTTTAAACCATTACAATTGAACATATATATAAAGTATTAATAATTTTTGTTGAGAGACTATTTCAATGGTTTGACCTCAATCTATAACTGTCCATTGCACAAAGGCCCACCCCTTTGGTCTTCCTTTGGTCCTTGTAAATACGCTTCTACTGCTAGTACATTGGCTTGAACAAATTTAATTCTTTGAGGCAAAACATGACTAGCTTAAACTCTATGGAAAGAAAAGAGGGCACTTAGATGGATGTAATTTACCCAAAAGAAACTTGAAAGAGCAATTTCAATGGCTATAGAATCCCCAATAAAACTTCAAAAGTCTATATTTTACTTCTTTTAGATAAACATGTTCGGTAAGCATGCAAAATCATTGACACCACTAAACAGTTGGAAAATGTTTTAGTTCATCATTGAAAAACAAGTAGGATATATAATACTTGTTTTGCAAAGTAGACGATCACATACCCCAATTGCAGAGCATAATTAAGATCCACAAGGGGTAGGAACTAGCTTGGCTTTCACATGTTTCGACCAGCACGGATTACCTCGTTAACAAGCAACATTAATTGGGAAGCCCTAAAGGCTGAGAAAATGAAAGGAGATATTCTGATAGAGAAGTACATTTTAAATAAACTACACTAACAATTGGCATTGTAACAAGATCTACATAGATCAAAACTCATGTTCACAAAAACCCCCAAGTATTCACATGGACAAGCAAGTTTCCATTGGGATTAGGTTGAATTGTTGATGTTACTCTAGTAAACTCAAATAGAATGAGGCTCTTGAGAGAGATGTGACTGTAAAATTTGCAAAGTTCTGAACTTTGAATAGTTTCGTCACTAAAAAAGTATAGATAATTTTCTAGAGATGGGGATAAACAAATTTGTAGTTCCTATAAAAGGTTACATTTTAAAAATAGAGTTCTACTCATCTCTAGCCAGCCAAACACAGAGAATTTGAAGATTTAAGGAAAGAATACAAAATATACATTATTTTCTCTTCTTCTTTAGTCATTTCTAGACAATCGAACACAACCTTTTAAGGAAGTAGTTTGAATGGAAATAAAGACCCAATCCAACTAACTTAGAGAAAGTACTATGACTGCTATGAGTTATCTTGTAGGGTTTAAGAGCCTTCTACTAAGTCTCCTAGGTCTAGGAATGTGGCTAGTCAAACTGCTTTGTTGACAAAAGGGAGACAAAATCAATTCTCACTTGGATTTGACTACTTATAAAGTCAAAAGAATTATAATTGCTAGCAATCAAAATGATTAGTTTGGAAAATGTAAATTGCAAAAATGTTGACTATGAGTGCTTTTACCTAACTCAAGGAGCAGTCTCACTTAACTTATTGAGCAGTCTCAAATGAATTACTTTAATCCCCATTGATCAAATGATTTATCAATCAAAACTAATGCAGATCAACATCTTGTAGGTCACTTATAGTAATCGTCTGAAAATGCTCCACAAATATTTGTCGAGAAACAAGTAGCTCTTTTGATACTTGATGCATTGTTGGACGAGATCGTGGATTACTGCATAAACATGCAAATGCTACTCTCACAATAGAAATTAGATCATTTGCAATATTCTGATTTGATGGAAAGGTGAGGCGTGAGTCTAATATGTCCCCCAATAATATCTTTTGACCAAATGGCGATGTTAGAGATGAGATGAGCTCCGCTGGATGACTTCCCATAATTATTTCCAGTGCAACTACTCCAAAACTATATACATCACATTTATCAGTTAACACCATGGTGTAGGCAAGCTCTGCAAGAGGGGAAAAAATAACTGTGATAAAAATGTCCAAAAACAAATGTAGAAACTACATATTCAAGAAGAATTTAAGAACTTATTACTTAACATAAATATGAAAACGTACAATAGAACATGACAATTCTTAGGATACATACGAGATATATAAAATTTATCTTTTCCATTTTCAACATTAAATATAAAAATATTTTAATAGCCTAATTCAATAAATTCAAAGGTTTTCAATATTAAAATATAAATAAAGAAACCTTAAAAAATGACAATAAGAATATAATATAAAACAAAGGCAAATGTAAATACCTGGAGCAGTATATCCATGAGTTCCCTTAAGTGACGTCCAATTGGATGAGTCTGGATTTAAGAGTTTGGCAATACCAAAATCGGATACCTTAGCCTCAAGTTCGAAGTCTAGCAATATGTTTTTGCTTGAAATATCTCGATGAATTATTGGGGGAGTACAATCATGATGCAAATAAGACAAAGCATTTGTGATACTTTTGACGATGTTTATTCTTTTGAGCCAATCCAACTCTAATGCCTCTGCTTCAGTGCTCAAGATATGAGCCAAGTTTCCTCTTTCCATGTACTCATAAACAAGAAATGTGCATCGTTGATGTGAACAAAAACCGTAGAGTTTGACAATGTTTCGATGCCTAATATTTGTCAATATGTGCATCTCATTTTCAAAGCTTTCATTAATTATCCCATTACCCTCTAGTGAATGGAACTTCTTCAGGGCTACTACATGACCTGTAGGTAGGACTGCTTTGTAAACGCTCCCATAAGCTCCAATTCCAATACAATATTTGACGTCAAAATCTTCTGTTGCTTGGATTATGTCCTCATAAGCAATGTTACCGTCAAAGTTCCATATTGATAATATATTACCATGATTTCTCCTTGTTGCTTCTACATGTCTTTGTTGTTCTTTTTTTCTCAAGAAGAAACCAACAAGAATAATTACAAATGCAAGGACTACGATTCCTATCAAAGAACCAATGATGGATATGATGATTTTGTGTCCTTTGTTACTATATCCTTCATTTGTATGAGATCGATTGCATGGTAGAAGACCTTGAAATTCACCACATAATCCTTTGTTATAGATAAATGTTTGTGGTGAAGCAGCACGTTGAAAAACCTTACTGTTAGGAACTACACCAATCAACTGATTATAGGACAAATCAAGGAATTCCAAGCTAACCATTTCTTCAAGAGAAGGGGGTATAGAGCCCATGATCATGTTGTGGGATAAATTAAAAACTTCCAACAACTTCAAGTTTGCAAGTTGTGTTGGTATCGTTCCACTTAATGAGTTATGGCTAAGATCCAATTGTATTTGTAAGGATACTAGATCACCAATTGTAGATGGAATGCTTCCATTAAATGAATTACAACTCAAATTTAATAACAACAACTTAGAACATTGACCAAGTTGTGCTGGAATTGATCCAATTAGTCTATTTGATGATAGGTCTAGATGATCCAAATTGATTAACTTGCCAATTTCAATTGGTACATTCCCTGAGATCTGGTTTCCATTTAAATATAGCTTGAGCAAAGCGTATAGGCTACCAATTTCTTTTGGTATTTCACCAACAATTTTGTTGTAAGAAAAGTCAAGTTCTCCTACTTGATTTAATTGACCAATCTCAATTGGTATCTTCCCACTGATATTGTTTTGAGAAATCTGTAGCACCGACAAATTCTTGCATGCTCCCCAATTTTCTGATAGCTCTCCGTACAGTTTGTTGTGACTTAAATCAATATATTTAAGATGTGGATGGACACCAAAACTATTGCTTATATTTCCTAGAAACTGGTTGTGATCAAGTCTGACTCTCCTTAAGCTCGTGCAGTTTCTCAAGTCTGGAATAGGGCCGATGAGACTGTTGTAAGCAACCGCCAAATTTTGAAGTGCTTGTCCTTGGCATATTCGCTGTGGTAAGCCTCCAGATAAGAAGTTGTCAAACATTACAAATGCTACAATGGAGGCTTGGCTACCCAAGTTTTCAGGTATGGGACCAGATAATTTATTTTTACCCAAATAGAGCATTTCTAGTCTACTTAAATTAGACAGAGAATGAGGTATTGGACCACTGAATTTGTTTTGAGACAATTCCAAATCAATAAGATTTTCCATTACTCCAATTTTTGAAGGAATTGGACCAGATAATTGATTATCATCCAAGAAAAGTGCCTCTAGTCTACTTAAATTAACCAGAGAATGAGGTATTGGACCACTGAATTTGTTTTGAGACAATTCCAAATCAATCAAAATTTCCATATTTCCAATCTCTAAAGGAATTGGACCGGATAAGTGATTCTTATACACGTAGAGTGTCTCTAGGTTGCTTAAATTAGCCAAAGAATGAGGTATTGGACCACTGAGTGTGTTTCTATAGAGTTCCAATTCGATCAGATTTTCCATATCTCCAATTTTTGAAGGAATTGGACCAGATAATTGATTCTCAAACAAATAGAGGATTTCTAATCTACTTAAGTTAGCTAGAGAATGAGGGATGGAACCAGTGAGCTTGTTGGTGCTTAGTTCCAAGTCAACAAGATTTTTCATGTTTCCAATTTCTAATGGTATTGGACCACTGAGTTCATTATGATGCAAGAATAGATACTGAAGGTTGCTCAAATTAGCTAGGACAGAGGGCACCATTCCAGTTAGTTTATTCCATCCTATTGAGAATATAACCAGATTTTTCATACTTCCTATCTCAAATGGTATTGTCCCATTGAATTCATTAGCATAAAGCTGTAAGAATTGCAGTCTGCTCAAACTAGACAAGGTGGGAGGCAGAGCACTTGAAAGATTATTGTTGGAGAGATCGAGGTGGGTGAGTTTGGTGAGATTACCAACATTCAAGGGTATGGACCCAGTGAGTAGATTTTCGCTGAGATTGAGACGGAGGAGATTAGGAAAGGAAGAGAAGGTGAAGTTGTGAAGCGTACCTTGAAGCTGTGCTTGGAAAAGGTTAATCTCAACCACGCTTCCAACTTTGTTGCAAGTTATGCCAAACCAGTTGCATGGCGACGCTAATGATGATGATGACGAGGAAGTGAGATTCCAAGAACCGAGAGCAGCAAGAGAGTAGTTTTGAAGGGCGGCTTTCCATTTGAGGAGAGCCTCAGCCTCAACTTGGGTTGACGAGTGAACAGACGAAGATCTGCTGCTTCCCGCAGCAAAAGCAGACGAAGAGAAGAGGAGGAGAAGGCAAAGAAACACCAGGACGGTTGGAAAGAAGAACAAAGAGGATGATCGACTAGTAGCAGTGGAGTAATGAGCCATTTGTAAGTTGGTTTGTTGGCTGGTTATTGGTTTGCAGGTTGGTGGTGTGGTGTTAATTTATAGAGTTAGCACAGCAGGCTATGGATCATGGATGACCAGCGAATTAGAGGAGGTCTTAGATTTCAATGGTCTTGTTTTCTGCTCCGTCTCCTACGCAAGCGACTTTTTTAATTAGTCTTCAGTATATATATATATATATATATATTCTCCCCCATCTCCCACGGCAAGCGACTTTGGTATAAAGCAAATAGGGTCCACTTACTTTAATGGAACTTTTCGAACAAATTACTTGGGTTGGTTTTTCAAAGGCAATTTCTTCTTTCATTTTCTACCTTTGTCACATCATGCTTTTAGTTGATTTCATCGACCCAAATAAAAGACTCAATGGAGAAATAATTTTCAAAATTTTACTTGAAATAATGTTTGAGAAATTGATGTGAAATGTATATTGGAGAATATTACTAATATATGTGCCGTCCGATGTGTGTGAACCCAAGACCTCTCAATTGGAATTTGGGTTATTGATCGCTCAACTAACATACATGGGCGGAAAGCCTTATCTTTTTTTTTTTTTTTTGAAAGAAGTAATTGATAATATTAACAAAAGAAGAAGTAATAAGTTCTGTCAGAGGCGTCACTATAAACAAGCTCAATCAACCTAGGCGAAAGAAGGTTACAATCAAATACCACCTCCCCCGACACGGAAAGAAAACTAGCCAAAAAATCAGCACAAGTATTAACCTCCCGAAACTTGAATAAACACCCTTAAAACTTGAGATCAGGCCCTCAGGTTAACTTCAAATTTTTTATAATTTGTTCATGTTCCTGAATGAAGTAATTCGTTTGAAATTTGATTTAAATGAGAGATCCTTCTTCCAGTAGCGGTCCTTTTTCCCACTGAAAGGTAATTTATATTAAAATAGTGAAAGGAGGAGGAAAAAATGACACTTTACAATATATACACCATTATGCGATTTCCAATTAAATAGCATAGTAAATCATCATCATCAACCAATGTGCTTCTGAGCCACTTATTCATCTTCCACCCTTTGGAAAAAAGGAACACCAATGTGCTTGTTTTTCCATACGTTAGAATTTTCCTTTTCTTAAGTTTCGTTGCAAAGTCAACTAAATGGGGACAGTTGGGTTGGTTTTTCAAAGCCAATTTCTTCTTTCATAAAAATTATACTTTTTCTCTTTTTTCTTACTTGTTCACTATATTTTCTAACAATTTTTTATTTTGATACTAAATTTATTTTTTATTTAGTAGTACGTATTTAATTTTATCAACATACCCCTTTTTTTTTTTATATAGTAGTACTTATGTGTTTAATTTTATCAACATACCTTTTATTTTTAATACCATTTTTAATTTCACTTGATAGCAGTATTTTTTTTTTTGTTTTTTTTTTGATAAATTAAAATTTTTTCAAACGCCAATAGGAGAGACACCATTCAAGTTGACCTACGGGTCAAAAGCCTTGGCTCTAGTAAAATTGATGGTCGGGACTCTCAGAGAAAGAGAATTTGAAGAGAAAGCAAATGCAGAGGGTCTATTGGACACCTTGGAGTTCTTAGATGAGGTTCGAGCAAAGGCAACAACCCAAATACAACAATACCACAAAAGTATATCATCTTATTGCAACACCCGAGTAAGGCATTGGCAGTATCAATTGGGAGACCTCGTTCTAAGAAATTCTGCAACTTCAGACCCTAGGCACCAAAGGAAATTGGATCCTTCATGGGAAGACCTTATATGATCGTCAAGCCAGTAGGATCGGTCGCCTACTGGTTAAAGAATCCAACAACTGGCCGAGACTTGAACCGACCATGGAATGTAAGAAACCTGAGGAAATTTTATCCTTAAATCGTTTCATTTTATGTATTCACGATCAAAATTTTGCAATACGGTTCAAACTTAGTAGTCAATGAAGTTATAAACCCGGACCAAACCTCTTTTGAATGAGGGGCATGTGTGTGTCGATAGAATTCAAAAGGCTTTGGTAATGACCGACTAAGACCTTTTAACACTTAGAAAAAATTTCCGAGTTTTTTCTGAAATTTTTCTAAGGAAAGGTTTCGGGTAATGACCGACTAAGACTTTCTAACACTTAGAAAAAAATTTAGAATTTTTTTAGAGAAAGGTTTCTGTAATGACTGACGAAGACCTTCTAACACTTAGAAAAATTTCAGAGTTTTTTCCAAGGAAAGCTTTTGTAATGACCGAGTAAGACCTTCTAACACTTAGAAAAAAATTCAAAGTTTTTTCTTAGGAAAGGCTTGGGTAATGACCTTCCAACACTTAGAAAAGACTTCAGGGTTTTTTCTAAGGAAAGACTTCAGGTAATGATCGACTAAAACCTTCTAATACTGAGAAAAAATTTCCTGGAAATAAATGCAACAATGAGGCCGACCAAGATTCTTAGAAAAGACTTCAGGGTTTTTTCTAAGGAAAGACTTCAGGTAATGATCGACTAAAACCTTCTAATACTAAGAAAAAATTTCTTGGAAATAATGCAACAATGAGGCCGACCAAGATTCTTTGGCATTTAAATCTAAGATTCATTTCAAGTGGAGATTTTAGTTTAGCATTTCAGTTCACTTAAAATTTGGGAATGAACTGGGAATGAACTGAGACTTGGAAAACAAATTGTTGTCACATTAAGGAATTTGATTTTTGAACAAGGGCCATAGGGGGCCAACCCTTACAAAGAGAAAAAGATGAAAAGAACAAAGTACCAAGCATATTCGGTAAGAAGAAGAAAAAAAAAAAAAAAAAACAAAACAAAAAAAAAAAAAAAAAAAAAGCAAAAAAAAAAAAAAAAAAAAAAAAAAAACAAGAGAGAAATAAAACTATTGGTTATCTACGGCACCATTGGCACCATCATCAGTAGGGGGCTTGTTGTTGGTCAGCAACGTACTCGGCGAGATCAACATTTTCTTCCATGGCTTTTAGCTCATGAGTGGTTGGGGGCTCATCACTCATATAACCCTCGATGTTCGCGTTCTCTGGCATGCATCGGGCTTCCGGAGAACCCATTCAAGAGCTTCCAACTTCAACTCCTCGAAGTCCTCTATGTTGCAGACATCTTTATGGGCATCGGTCAAGAAGGCAACATTCTAGGTTAGAATGGATCTCCATACCTCATTTTGGTCATCACGGTAGGCCATGGAGTTGTAACAAGCAAGGAGTGCAAAAGGCTTGCTATTCATGTACTTTTGAACGCAAGCTTTCTTGACCTCGACTGGCAGGCCTTCGGGACAAGTGGGGATAGTAGTAAGCAGACAATCCTGGAGATAATCTCTTTCCCTCACCAAGCTCTCAACCTTGGCGTCCGAAGCAGAAAGCATAGATTGCAGCCTAGATACCTCCTACTCTAGCTCCCCAATCCTTCTCGTGGTAGCCATGAGCTCCTCAACAGCCTTACGAAGCTTGGAGCTATCTTCCTTCAATATGGAGACCTCTTTTTGTTTGGCATTCATCTCCCCCTCGTAACACTTAGCCCGAACACTGAGGCGACCAACCCTCAATAAAGCTTCCATATGCCTATGGAAGTCATAAGTAAGGACCCTGCAGATAAAGAACAGCTAGCAAGAAGAAGAAGGGAAGAAAGAGACAACAGAAAGAATAAAGTCTAAGGTAAAGACTTACCTGATTGAAGATTTTACGAACTCTTAGTCGGGCATATTGTTGAGGGCCTCCCGATCAGCAGGCATTCTAGCGTTAGTAGCCCACTCTAGAGCCACTCCAGAGCCATTCCAGAGCCTGCTCGATCTTGGCCTTCTTCGACACAGCATCGTCGATAAGATCATGCCTCCTCTACGAAAGGTTGACATCATCTTGTGTCGACTCAACAACGTCAATTGGCCCCTTACCCTTGGCTGTCGGGTCAGCATGTATTTTTAGAAGGCCCTTGGGGGCCTGGGGAGCAGCTTTCGGGGCTAGTGTCACACCCCACCCGCATTATTAATCCCGCCCGACAACCTGTGGGTGTGATCCATGATTTAGCCATCAGTGATAATCAATGCACATAATAAATAATCCAGAACAAGAATAATTCAATAATTAAATAAAAAAGGATATACATGTGTCCAAAATCTAATGAGGAAAGAATAAAAGGGAATGAATAAAATAAACGTGTCCAAAAAGGGGTATCTCAGCAAAAGCAAAATAAATCATAGTTTTATTATTATTTTGTTCTTTTTCAAGGATGGTGATCTTCTCTTCTAATTTCTCGATGAACGGGGTCATCCAACCTTCCTTCATCGACTTATCGAAATGGTGAGCCACCTGGATTCCTTTGCCATCAATAGGAGCTATAAGTGTACTCTATGCTCACAAGTGGCTTCGTGTTGTACATTGCTACCTCCCACTAACACCTCCAGAGTCTCTCCACAGGGGTCCTCCCAGTCATACGGAATTTTTCCCGCTTCAATATCGCCATCTAAATAATATAACAATAATCCACAAAAATGATGAGTTTTGACAAACTCAATAAGGCAACAAATCTATATACATGTCAACAGTATATCATGGTAAGTAACATAAGTGAAAGATGATATGCATGAGTATGGATGCATCTAGGAACAAACCATACAAGTCTTTAGTATGGCAGACATGCTTTAAGATATAACACTAGCCCTCCTCTGGGTAGGTCTTGTCACTTTGATCCCTCATGAACTAATTACCTTTGTTGGGATCCTAGGCAAGGGATACAGTTCTCGTCAAACAACCATGGCTGGGGTTTAGGTCTACACTCTCTCACTACAACTATTGGCATGAGTAGTGACGCATGTTAGGGATTCTAACACATTGCAAGGTCATACAATAGCATACTACATGTGTTCTAGATACTTCCCCTATGTCACCAACCAACTCGTTTCGAGTATCCTTCTCCACCTAGGAATGGGAATCCTCATGGACTGGCTTCCTCTGTAGGACTCTATTCCCTAACTTTATGGTGATCCACATATTGTTGGGGCGGATGCTCTCATGTCCCCTCATGACTCCCAAGCCACTCATGAGCCCAACCCTAATATGCAACTCTACCAATGCATGATCAGCAGTGGATCATTGAGTCTCCACACGAATTGGCTACCACTGTAGGATGAAATAGAGTCACGTCACCAATATCACGGGTCATTCGGCTTCAATACCCTTGCCGAAAGGGTAGTAGCATGTATATGTTTCTAACTCGTGCAATCTAGACCTCCTAGGTATGAAATCTGGCAACCATGATATTGTTGAGGGCATAAGAGAATAGTATCCCATACCACAGTCTCTGATATCCCAAGCTGAGGAAACCTAGTAAGGATACCCTCAATCCTAGTTACAAATTACAATATCCCATCATTCAACACCATATAGTAATTCAAGTACATTTAATCATCATACACATCATATTATCAATGAATCATCCAAACTACTGTAACAAGAAGTTATATGATCACTTATGCATTCAAAGTTATACACAGTTCATCACACCTCATATCATATATACATAAATGTAACCTTACCTATCGAAGTGGAAAAACTACTGAAAGTGCAATCAAACTTCACAAATAACAAGTCCAATAAACCTCAGTGATCACCTAGATTAGGGTTACAAAGATTCATTTAAGTCAGCGGTCAAAACAAAGCAAACTTCAGATAGACTAAGCTATTATGACCCAGGATGGTGGCTTATGGTGGTTGGTTGGGTCAAGCAACCGCCTTGAGCAACTAACTGCCCCATTTCAGGCAGACTCTCAAGTCCGAAATTCTAACTTTTGATCACCCACTCTTGATTTGATTTTGGGATGATCCAAATCCGAATTTCATCCTTAACATACTAGAGAGTCCATCTTAATCTATCAACTACAAAGGAGGAAGATTTAGAATCCACTTCATCTCCTTCAACTAAATCAACCCTTAATTTGGATATGAGAATCCATCTTTGGGTGTGATCTAGTTGCAATCATTGATGGTAAGATTCTAAGCATCATAACTCCCTATTTACAGAATCATGGAGAGAAGAAAAGCACATTACTACTAAAGAGAGATAAGTAGGGAGAGCGTGTGATTAACTAACCTCCAACTAATTCTCAAGACAAATCAAGAACCAAAGCTTCACCGTGATTCGAGAGTTCTTCACCACCGAACACGTGTACTCTGCTTCTAATTGTCCATAGTAGCCTCCAAGAATAAAATAATACGAAATTAGGTCATGGATGGCTATTTATAAAGGGTCGGGGGCAAATTAGGGTTTAATCCCGCAATTAGACCTAGCTGGTCACTTGGGGCGGTTGGTTGGGTCAATCAACCGCCTTAAGCAATGACCCCCTAGTACTTTCTAGTACTTGGGTGTTGCTTTGCTCAACTAGTTGATCCCCGACACTAATCTAACTTAAACCAACATGTGGGGGATCCTTACCTTGATCTCGGACATCTTCAAACTCAACTTGTCTCAGGTGAGAGATCCACCTTCCCAGTCCATCAAGGTTTCTACAAAATCTCATTCAAGTTCCCAATATGGCAGGTTCTTCATCGGTAGAATCCAGGTCCATGGGCTTAGGGTATGGATCATGGGATTCAATCCGGATAGTCCATAGCTTATTTCGGTTGGAACTTTGGGTACTTGGACCTGCAATACGAACCCGGGTTAGAATTACGAGGGTTATTACAGCTGGAGTTGGAGCTTTGGGTTCCTTCCTCTTGGTCCTAGCAGCCCTGTCTTTGACTACCTCGAACCCCTGGTTGGCTAGGGCTTTCACCGCCTTCGAATTGTACTTGGGTGGCACTACAAAAAAAAAAGAAAAGAATTAATGTCAGAAAAATGCTTAGTTAAATACCAAATGCAAAAATGAAGAGGTTCGGGAGCTCATCGGGGGCTAGACACCACCGTTGAAGAATAACCTCGTATTCCATGGCAAGACCATAGATCTCTTGACATGCCCGAATCGACTTGATCGTTTGTACGGCGTTGTCCTCATTGGGAGATAGAGGAAGGGGACAATTCACCTGAGTGTAAGAGCTCTGATGATTCTAGGTGATCGGGAAATTAAGGTCCCTAGGGGGCGCTTGGCAGAACAAAAATCTGTTGCACCACCCATGTGATTCAAAGGGCAAGTACCTTCAACAAGGATACTGCCCGACCATCCCAATTCACTTTTGGGACACTTGGAAAAGAAGACCCAACCAGGAGGGTTGGACTTACTAAGATAGTAAAATTGGGACAAAAGGGGAAGAGAAGGAGTAATTCAAAGTTCGAAGCACAGCCTGATGAAGCCGATGATGTGACTCCAGCTGTTCAGGAGAAGCATACAGGGACAAAGGTCTCAGTGGTTCATAATCTCTACAAACATGGTGGAAAAGAAGGGAAGCCTGACCCCACTTTTTAGGGTGTCAATATAAAGGGAGAACTCCCCTAGAGGGTTAGAATTAACCCTTGCATTTGGGTTAGGCACTTGAAGGAGGCAAGAGAAGGGAATAGAGAAATTTTCAGAGATCTCATCCAATTCGGTAGGGCGAACGTGGGAGACATAGAAACTTGGGCCATTCGAAGGCCTCTTCGACAGTCGGAAACTCCCACCAACAACCTGCTTGGAGGCATTTTGCTTTCGGGAAGCTGGAGGGGAAGCAATTCTTCTACCCTCCATTTCATTCCCTGGTTGTTCCCTAGGAGTGGATTGAATGGAGGGACCAATCCAACGATCGGTAACCCTCATCTTCTTGTCACCAGATAATTCAATTGAGGTTGAGGGGTTAGGTTGATTAGCAAAGTCATCCCCCTCAACCATTCGGTCTATGGAGTCATCGTCAGAAGTCCTACCACTACCCATCCTAAGGAGAATGCTGAGGAGAAAGGTTTGAGAAGGGATTGGCATAAATTACAAACCTAAAGAATAGGTTGGATAGAACAAAAGAAGAAGAAAAGGACTAGCAGCGCATAGGGAACTTACTTGTGAAAATTTAGAAGCTCGAACTGAAGGCTTGGAAGCATAATGAAGCACGAATTTGTACGAAGGTTTGCAGGAGACTTCAAGCATTGAGGAGTTTGTGAAATGACAAAGTAAAGTTGAAGCTGAAGTACGAAGGGGTTTAAATAGGTTTAGAGCATAAAATTGCACGAACGAGATTGATTCTGATCAACAATCAAGCATTAGCAACGATTCGAGGCCAAATATTCAATGAACAAGATCGATCTAAGTTCAACGGTTGCAGAATGAAGACGGTTCGAGAAAGAGAGCCTCATGATGGTGCATGTTCCCAATAAACACGTGGTGTGGCGGGTGCAAGTCATGATGAAAAAATGCTGCTCAAGAAGATGTACTATTTCTGACAATAAATAAGATGTTAGGAGGACGTTCGGGACACCTTGAATCGTTTAAACTCCCATTTTCTACACTTGCGGTTGGTGATTGAGAAAATGCATACCAAACGATCAGTCTCTTGATAGCAATCATTTGGTCGAGGGGGCTCATGATAAGTAAAAAATAACAATCAACCAGACCAAACCGCGGTCGGTTCAATTGTTCTGGTCGGGACCGGTTCAAGAATCAAGTCAAGAGGTATCGTAAGCACAAAGGAACCCAAATGGTTATAGAAGAATGTGATCTCTTTAAACTCAAGATAGACAATCATGCTCTATATGGAAACCTCAACCAACTCACATTGAGGGAGAAAAACCCTACGACGATCGGACAATTATGAATGGGGCTCGTAGATCAATCCAACGGTGGATAGTAGGAGATAAACCCTATATATAAACTAAAGCACTACGCATAGATAAGGTATCTTAATCATTTTCCCTCCATTATCATTTTTCAATTAGGCTTTGCAACTTGCTAAAGCTCTGTGGTGGTTCACTGATTGACTTAATCTTCGGAGGTGGTTTTTTGACCGCTGAGTTGGCCTACTTCTAACGATTATTTTGCAAGACCCCAATGGTGGAACAATTTTTGAACTCATCAGGGGGTTTTTAAATTACTTTGTCAAATGAACCTTGAGATGCTTGAGTTAGTCACTGTTACTTAGGAGAAGCATTGGACTGATTTACTTTTGGACAAGTGAAAGTGGCTTTATGTTGAAGAAAAAAAAATAATTGAAGATGACTAGATAGGTGGCAGTAATTTTTTTTTTTTTTGGTGAAAATATTTATTTATTTTATTTATTTAATCTTAATTTTATGTGAAATGGTTGTAATTCAGTTCAAAGTATTATTATGCAATGCTGATGTTGTTATCTGGTTTTCTTGTTTTACACTGTATCCTATATCACGGCCGGGTTCAAGTCCTGAGTAATGCTGTATACATCTCACCCTCTCCATCCCTGCTAAATGTGGGAGTATTGTGCACGGGGCACAGCTTTGGTTTTTTATTTTTTGATATATTTTTATTATGCCATCATTGTTTATTCAGGACCTTTATCGTGTTGTAGAAGATTCTAAACAGAGTCTCACTGAAACTGGGTGATCCGGTAAACAAGTTAGAAATGGAAGTTGGCTTTGGAAAATGTTTTATATTTCACATAAATAATTCTTTTAAGGGTAATTTTCATCTGGACCCCCTGAGGTTTGGTCCAGGTCACTTTTAGTCCAGTTTAAGTTTTCTTTTGCATATGGATCCCCTGTGGTTTCATAAAATGATTAAATAAGGACAAGTTTAACAGAAACTGTTAATTTAATAATTTTTGTGACGAAAATGCCCTTTTCCAATTTATTTGTTTTTTTTAATAAGTTTCTTTCTTTTATTCAAAGAAAAAATGTGACTCTCTCCGTCTTCTCCATCGTTGGCCAAGAACTCAGCCCTTGTTGCAGCTGATTCCGAAAGCTTCGGAGACGAAGCAGGCAAGAGTGGGAGAAAACAATTACTTGGTCACGACTCATGTTAGGTGTAGCTTTGGGTCCTTAATTTCATGGCATCTCCAACATATTCATGATATAATTGCTTTAACAAAACACCCTGGTATTGATTAATTCATACGGTCCAGGTTTCAGCTCACATTTTAGGCATTTCGCCTTCTGCTGCTGCTGAAGCTCCTGGTTATCATGGTTCTCTTCTTCCCGTACGATTCCAGACGAGGAAGAAGAGGAGGAGGAATAAGCAGAACCTGAAGGCTCGCCATTGACGTGGATAGAAGAAGGAGAAGAAGATAAAGGTAGAGAAAGACCTTCTTCCATAGCGAGAAACCTAGTTCCAAAAATGCCTGGTGTGCAGAACAAGATTCGAGAGTGCCAGAGAGAGAAACAAAAGAAGTTGAGCAAAGTAGAAGAAATGAAACCACAAGTCCCAGGGGGAAGTTTGAAATTGAGGTGTGGTAGCCATTTGAGAGCAACACTCGAAGAGCTTAGAAGCGTAAGGTGAACCTAACAGTCACATTTCGCTTCTTCCTCCTCAGAATGGTAGCTGGGAATTTCCACTGTAGGTTGGTTGGTCGGTACACTCTGCTATCTAGCTTTCTCTTTCTCTCTCTCTCTCTCTCTCTCTCTCTAAGACTGTTGGCTTACTCTTTCACTAGATCCTGAGGGATTTTGATCCTTCCTTTGCTGTCTTACATTCTTTCTGTTTTGCTGTCCATCGTTGAGATGCTGTCATGATCCAACTTTCACCTGAACTTTATGAATCTGCGGATCAAACTTGAATTTAAAAACTGGGGTTGAGAATTTAAAAATGGGGGTATTGATTTCCATTAAGAGACCTCTGCGATGGAGGTTTAAGATAAGGTTTTTAGGTGAGAAGCTTTCTAAAGGCAGAGGAACAGTGGTATGCATATTTTAGTTTATTGGGTACCGGTGATGGGAACGATACGCCATTGTTGTTGAGATTTCTTTTCAGGATTTTATGAATGATGATACCATGATCGTATTTCCCTTCTAGAAGTTTTGGAGTTATATTTTTGAGATTTCTTTTCAAGGGGCTCTTCTTCTGCAACAAGGGCTGAGCAGCGGTTGAATTCTTGGCCGACGATGGAGAAGATGGAGAGACGCATTTGACTATCAATAATGAAATTTTTACATTTTTTCTTTGAATAAAAGAAATAAACTTATTAAAAAGAAGAAAAAAAGAAAGAAAAAAAAACTAAAACAAATAAATTGAAAAAGGGCATTTTTGTCACAAAAATTATAAAATTAACAGTTTCTGTTAAACTTGTCCTTATTTAATCATTTCATGAAACCACAGGGGAGCCATATGCAAAAGAAAACTTAAACTGGACTAAAAGTGACCTGGACCAAACCTCAGGGGGTCCAGATGAAAATTACCCTTCTTTTAATGGCAGGGAGCATTGAGCAACTGACAGCATTTAATAAATTGAATTACGGCCTTCCTCAAACATTATCTTCTACCGGTAGATGTCCAAGTCATAATGTCTCAGAAACATAACAATTAGTTCTGAACAAATATTGTGCTTGCTGTTACTTGTAGTGAGGAAGTGCATGAAGGATGAAGTTCATGAGATGGATCCAAGGCAAAATATTTCGGTGATAGTCGCTGAAATTTTACCCAGTTAAGTGAGTACCAAACTGAAAGTTGCACTGAAAAACGATGTTAAACAATATCGCTAAATATCGCCAAAAAAATGTCAAATCGGCTAAAACTTGACAAAAATCGACAATGAACCTGCTAAATGTCGCCGACCGTGTTCAGCTTCATTGTTGAAATCCTTCTATCACCGGTGAAATCCTCGCTTTGATGGAGAAGATTGAGAAGTGAAGAATTTAAGAAGAAGAAGATGACGAGCTCAAAAAAATCAAACTCTGCAACTCAAACTCCAATAGCATTTTAGAAGGTGCAAATTATGCCTGAAACCCTTTTAGCTTCTGTTGTTCACTTGTTCTCACTTGTTCTCTTCTCTCAGCGCCGGAATCACCGAAATCACTGCTTGAAATAGAAACCTTCGCCGGAACCACCGCCTGTTTCTTCTCTTTTTATTTGTTTAAAATCTCAGTGAAGATGTGAAGATTGAAGTTTGATTCAAACTTGTCCCACACGCAAGTGACGCAACCCCAAGAAATATCTTCTTTTGGGGTTGTGTGACGATAGAAATGGGTTGGAAAATTTTGAAGTTCAAAAGTAGGTGGGACCTTGGGATTGGGTGTCATGATAATAAGGATTGGTTTGGGAAGCTAAGGTTTTTCTCAACACCAAATCTCCGGCTAAGTACCGACGATTCTTCACTCGAGTATTATAATGAGACGCTATCCTTCTTTGATAATGTTGAGTTCGTGCTATTGCCTTTGCCCGAACTTCGTCCAACAGATCAAGACTATCAAGCAGTCCTTGTTCATTTGCTTTTTCCTCGAACTCATGATCCCGTAATGTCCCCGCCATTATCTCCACTGGTGCCAATGCTTCGGATCCATATGCCAACCTGAATGGAGTTTCACCTGTGGGTGTTCGAACCGTAGTTCTATAGGCCCACAATACATTATGAAGTTCTTCGACCCAAGAAGCTTTGTGAGCTTCGAGTCTTCTCTTTATTCCTTCCAGAGAGCGTTAGGTAACCTCTACTCGTCCATTGCTCGGGGGTATGCCACCGAGGACATACGATGCTCGATCATATATGTTCCGCAAAATTGCTCAAATTGCGGACAGTCGAGCTGAGTACCATGGTCGATGACGATAATCTTTGGAATCCCGGCGATATATGATTGACTCAAGCACGAATTTCTCCACTTTTTCTCGTAAATTGCTGCCGCGTCAAATCGGCTTCAACCCATTTCGTGAAGTAATCAATTGCTACTATCGAGATATTCCCGTCCGCTTTGCGCCTTGGTGAATTTGCCCATAATATCAATTCCCCACATCGCAAAGGGAATGGGATCTAGAATTGAAGTCATGGTTTCCGCCGGGCGCTTCGATATCGTAGCATGAATTTGACGAGTTACTACACCGACGAACATATTCCATAGCGACTTCTTGGACCTTAGGCCAATATAACCCAAGTCTTAGAATTTTGTGAGCCAGGGGCTCGTCCACCCATGTGAGCTCCACAAATTCCTTCATGAACCTCAGCCAAAGCTAATTTTGCTCCTTCGGGGCCTATACATCTCATAAGGGGTCCAGAATAAGATCTTTTGTATAGTCTCCCATTCGAATGACAAATCTAGCTGATCGTATCTTGATCAACTTTGCCTCTTTCGGATCCTCGGGTAATTTGTCATCCCTCGATATATTCGCTTATCGAATCCATCCAAAGAACTGCTCGCTCCAATATAAGAAATTTCTTTCTCATGATAACTTGGGAAAGTTATCTCTTCAATATAGACCGAAGGGTCCAGATTCTTTTCTTTGGCATTGGCTAGTCGGGATAGCTCATCCTTGCCCTACCGAGTTTTCATTCCTCGAAATCGAGATATCTTCAAATTCGGAAATTGGTTTTGAAATGCCTGCACTATCTCTTGAATTTCTCAAGCGTGGTTCTTTAATACCATACTCCCCCCTGGACTTGGTTGACTATAAGTTGAGAGTCACTATAAATAGTAACATCTGCAATAGACAATGCTTTTGACAACCGAAGTCCAGCTATCGAGCTTCATATTCCGCTCGTTATTACTTGCTTCAAATGCAAATCTCAAAGCATATCGAATAATAAATCCTGCTGGACTTTTTAATAGAATTCCAGCTCCTGCTCCATCTTTATTACTCGAACCATCCACATATACCTCCCAAGTGGTTGGTATAAAGGGATTCTCGATGGTGGATTCCACCGGTGCAGTAGTTTCTACTACAAAATCGGCTAATGCCTGAGCCTTGATTGCAGTTCTGGGCTTAAAGCTCACTTGGAACTCGCTGAGTTTAACTGACCAGGACACCATCCTTCCAGACAAATCAGGTTTATTAAGAACTTTACTAAGAGGAAAAGTTGTAAATACATCAATTGGATGAGCCTGAAAATATGGCCTTAGCTTCCTGGCGGCCGTCATGAGAGCCAGAGCCTGCTTCTCAATCTGTGAATATCTTGTCTCCGCATCTAGCAACACGTGGCTGACATAGTAAATCGGCCACTGTTTTTTATCTTTTTCACGAACAAGTACTGCACTGACCGCTGAAAGGAACGTCGCTAGATATAGCTGTAATATTTCCCCCTTCTCTGGTCTGGACAAGATCGGTAGTTGCCCAAGTGCTTCTTTTAACTCCTCGAAAGCTTTCTGGCACTCTTCAATCCATTTTGCTTCCTTGCTGCCCTTCAAGTCTTTGAGTGCCTTGAAGAAAGGCAAACATTTTTCTCCAGATTTGGAGATGAATCGATTCAAAGCAGCAACTCTCCCTGTTAAACACTGCACATCATGAACAGTTTTGGGAGCCTCCATATCAACCAGAGCTTGTATTTTGGCAAGATTAGCCTCAATTCCTCTCTGTGATACCATGAAGCCCAAAAAATTTGCCTGAGGAGACTCCAAAGGTGCACTTTTCTGGGTTCAGCTTCATTTGATACTTTCGCAGTATTGAGAATACCTCAGTCAAATCTGCAATATGATTTGCTTTTGTAAAGCTTTTCACTAGCATGTCGTCAACATAAGCTTCAACATTCTTTCCTATTAGCTCTTTGAAAATCTTGTTGATGGCCCTCTGATATGTTGCTCCTGCATTCTTCAGGCCAAAAGGCATGACCTTATAATAATAGCTTTCACGATCAGTCATGAAAGCTGTAAACTTCTCATCCTCCTTGTTCATAAGGATCTGATTATACCCTGAGTAGGCATCCATGAAACTTAAAGTTTCATATCCTGCAGTCGCATCTATCAAGAGGTCGATCCGAGGCAACGGATAGCAATCTTTAGGGCAAGCCTTGTTAAGATCTGTAGTCCAGTACACATCCTCCACTTCCCGCCCTTTTTTTTTTAGCCATTACCACGTTGGCCAACCAAGTTGGGCATTCAATTGGTTCTATGAAACCAGAATTCTTAAGTTTTTCAACTTCGCTACGAACGGCTTCATACTTTTCAATGGAGAAATTTCTCCTTTTCTGTATCACTGGTTTCACCTTAGGATCTATCCAGAGTTTATGCTCTGCGACAACCCGATCGATTCCTGGCATGCCTTCAGCAGACCATGCGAATACGTCTTTATTCTGTTGAAGAAATAACTTCAACTCATCTTTAAATTCCTCCAGCTGTTTAGACCCGATATAAGTAATCTTTTTCTCATCCTCGGTACACAGCTGGATTTGTTCTAGCTTCTCCACGTGTTGGGTTTTGCATCTCTCGCCTCTTCCCGATCGTCCGGAACTTCTATAGGAAGGGCGATTACCTTCCTCGGGCCCTCCTTGTCTTTTAAATAGGCAACGTAACATTGCCGAGAGATCCTCTGATCAGAGGAGACTTGACCAATTCCCATATCAGTCGGGAATTTTATCTTTAGGTGTTTTGTCGAAACAATAGCACCTATCTTGGATAAAGATGGTCGCCCGAGGATAATATTATAAGCTGGCAGTTCCCGAACCACCAAAAAATTGATTCGGATGGTTGTTTCCTTAGGAAAACTTCCAATAGATAAGTCCAACTGGACCGATCCTTCTGCCACCGCAGATGACCCTGCAAAACCATATAGATGTGTGGATGAAGGTTTCATCAAGTCCTGATCCACCTTCAATTTTTGATACACTTCGTAAGAAATTAGGTCAGATGCAGACCCTATATCAACCAAAACTTTATGCACTTCCTGACGTGCAATCTCTACCTTGATGACTATGGCATCATCATGAGGTAAACAAACGTCTCTTTCGTCCTCCTCGCTAAAGGTGATAGAATCTTCACCATTCAGCTTTTTTAGCTTCTGCGTCTCTCTAGTTCCAACAAATTTGGATTTTGTTTTCAAACTCCGGAGTGATTCGGGCTTTGGTCCCCCGAAGATGGTAAGGATCGGTGACCGAGTAGCTTCAATCACCTCCTTGCCCTTCTTAGACTTCGGGGCCTCCCTTGATCGTTCTGAACTAACCGAACGATCCCTTTTAGGAGCAGCCGCGCGTGGCTCACGTGGCTCCTCCCTCCTTCTACTAACAAAATTGGACAAATGTCCCTGAGATATTAATCTCTCAATATCTCCTTTCAGATGACGACAGTCATTTGTATAATGACCATAGTCCTTGTGGAATCGGCAATACTTTTCTCGATCCTGCTGCTCTCCGGGTTTCAAAAGAATTTTAGGCGGCCACTTCAAGATATTTTTTCTTTTGATGATATTTAAAATATCAGCCTGAGGAACATTCAATGGAGTATACTCACTTTTACCGGGAGACCTCTGGCGCCAAGCCTAAGATTTTCCAACCCGATCACGGACATTTTTCTTTGGCTTCTGCTTCTGATCAGGAGTCTTTTGTTCCTTATTGGAGACTTTATTATCTCCTTGCCGCGCGTCTAGAATCTTCATGACTTTGGCCTGCTTCTGGCATCTTTGTACCAACTCAAGCATAAGTCACCGGCGCATATCCCGTAGTAATAACTCCGGAGGTTTCCGATTAGTGAGTCCCGTGAATAGAGCGATTTTGGCTACTTGCTCATCCAAATTTTCTATCTCCATCGTTACTTTGTTGAATCTTTTCGAAACTCTCGATTGATTCGTTCTTTCCTTGTCCGACAAGAAACAAGGTTTCTTCTTTTTTCTTGACCCGTATTCCACTCGGGAATCGCCCTATGAATTTGCGCGCCAATTCATCAAAGTTTACGATCCTTCCGAGGGGGAGGTTCGAAAACCACTTTGTGTCTTCCCAGTTAGAGATGAACAAAAAACCCGCATAAAATTTCATCGAATTACTGAAATCTCCGCCATGGTTTGTTGGTAATAGCCAATGTGAGCTGTTGGATCTCCGGAGCCATCGAATGTAGAAAAGGTAGGCAAACGGAAGTTATGGGGAAAATGATATCCCGCAATTGGCTCGGCAAAGGGGGTCTTCTGAATGACTGAGTAAATATCCTCAGCTATCCTGCCCTTAGCCAACTGCCCAATTTCTCATTGATGTTGGCCAACTCCTGACCAATCTGGGTTGGGTGATCTTCAGCAATATGATCACGACCTCGATTAACACGATCCTCCCGTGCTATCCGATTATCACGAACAGCCCGTCCTTCCCGAACATTCCGCTCGTCGCGAACTGCTCGATCATCGCGAACGGTTCTTCGACGATTGGTGAGTGAGTTCTTACCCTCGTATCCAACCTTGTATTTGAATCGCTTGTACTCTCTTGCGGTCGTCGCGAACCGATCGTCTCGCCTAGGTTGATCGTCAATCCTCCTAGGTCCTTGGTCTCCTTCACGAAAATTCTGACCGATATTCCGGTCTTCAGCCAATCTTTGATCTCGTGGTAACGCACGTCTCCCTGAATCGCGTTGATTAGGTTCTTGTGGTAAAACCACTCGTCTGGTGAGCAGGCGGAGTGCTTGGCTCACCTCCAAAAGTTGAATCTTTACCTGATCCAATTGATTTTGGAATGTATCAGGAGGATCATGTCCTCCCTGACCACCATCTACCTCGATAGGATTTTGGCTTCCCTGGGGAATATCTGGATTATTCACCCCAGGGATCTGAACACTGGAATTGCGTTGTGCAGCGGCTGCTGATCTAGTCACCATGGCTTTTCAAGTCTTTCCCAGAGACGGCGCCAAATGATGCGTCCAAAATCTGCTCAGCCCTTAGATATCCTCGTGATGACCTGCAAAACGAAAGCGTCAGATGTGGCCCGACCGCGGGGGTCGGGAGTCCACCTCCGAAGGCTAAGTCAGTTGATGAACTTAATCACAAACGGCTCTGCTAGAAGCACAGAGCTAAGGAATGAAGAACTGGGAAAGGTGATCTAGATCGTAAGCCTCTGATAGTTTGAGTCTATCAGTATGTATCTGAACCTGAGTCTCAGACTGTGTGTTTTCGATCCCCTCACCTCGTATGGTAGTGAGGTTTATATAGAGGTGTACCTTCGAATCTCCTTCGTTGGATGCACTTGAGCCTTCTTCGGGTAGTTGTTGGATCTTAACAGTTAGATCCGTTGAGCAATAGACTTCTACTAGTTTGGACTAGTAGAGGACTCCTGAGATAACCCTTTAGGTTATGTGATGATTATCCCTTCGATAATGATTAGCCTCAGCCGTCAATTCGAGTCTGCCATCATTAGGGTAATTACCCTAATCCATAAGTAGGATTAGGGCACGTTTGTAGCTGAATAAGTTTTCTTCTTCAGCAAGCCATCTTTTGGATCCGGTTCGCTCGGGAGCGAGTCGTGGTCCTCTGTCTCGACCGGGGTCGAGGGTCGAACCAGGTATGAACCCGGTCTGATCATAATTTCTCCATATCAATATGCAAGTTCTGCTTGCCTTTCGTTTCTTCCATCTTTGATTTTCATAATAGATTCGGATTTGAATACTCATTTGATTACTGGCTTTTCATTTGTTTCTGCTCTTCCCTGGCTGAGAAGTAAGGCCAAAGCTCTAGGACTCCAAGTAATTCGTAAAACATATCATCATGGAAAGAACAGAGTAGAAAAGAGACAATTGGATTCAGTTGGTTATGTATTTAATTAGGATAATGCTTCTGACATGTAGTAGTAACAAACTGTTTTTTTATTATCTTCGTCCTATTGAAGTTAATAATTCTCCCCTAGTGTACTTGCTATTTGACTTGTTTTCTCATTCATAGCATGCACAAGAGTACTTTTGATATTTTTGTTTTAGTTCTAATATTTACATCAACCTTTACTCTCTTAGCAAGCAATGCCAATCATTCAAGAGAAGGGCTGAAGAGGCTAAGAATGGCTTAGAGAAAGGTTTACCTGGTATCTCAGTAAAACTCAACCCAGAGAAGGTACGCTTATTTGGTTAGGGTGGTCATATTTGTAGTTGAAAAGTAGTTCATCTGTTCTGAGATTTGCACACATCTCAGCAAAACCATTATTGCTGGTTCTAGATGATGTTTGGATGAATCAGTTACTTAGAAGGCTTCCTCTATAACGTAAGGATATAAGATGCAGACTACATCAAGAAAAGAATCAGGAGATACAATTCTAAACATCATTTCAAATATCTTTTGAGAACTCTTAGTGAACAAGATTCCATGCATGGCTCTCTTTCCTTATACAGCAGCATTCTCTCAAGATGGGAACAAAACTATGAGTCAGATAAGGATGATCTAAATAAGGTTTATATTAATCATAAGGCTTGACTTTGTATTATGTATGTTCAAAATCATGTTTGCACTTTTTTGAGAACTCAGGAGTATATACATGTTCAATTCTGGCAGGTTGCTTATATGATATTGGAGAGGGTGTCCGCTGTTACCCACTCTGTGGGCAACTGTGTGAAGCGGGTTGTGGTCATTGTGAGCGCAGTCCTGTTCTTCCAGACTCCAGTCTCTCCCATCAATTCTCTTGGTAAAACCCCCTATATTCAGAAGTGCTTTACGTTTCTTGCTTTTGAACCCCCGACCCCCTGCTTTATGTGTGGTTGAATTTGATTCCCTCTGCTAGCGTCTCCCAACTTCCTGTTTTCTGAAGCAGCTGGCTGCTTTGATTGCAGGAACTGGTGTGGCTCTTGCAGGAGTCTTCCTGTACTCCAGGGTCACGCAGATAAAACCAAAGCCAAAAGCAGCTTAAATTCATAGGAGATGGAAAATATGTGCAACCACTACATGTAGGGAACGAAATCTTCCATCATAGTTAGTTTAGCTGGGCCTGGTAGAAGAATGTTTCTTGTCGAAACTTTCATTCTTTCACAGCTGGATCTGGAGCCGAAAAGACTTTGTAGATGAACCCAATTCTCTCTGATGTTATGCTCATCACAGCAACAAAAATAGAGAAGCTGATCCGTTTCTCTTTCTCTTCCCCTTAGAATTGATAAATTCATATGTACCTGAAAAATAACCTCACATTTGTTTGGTTGCAGAACAACTTCTTTTTAGAAAATGCAATTTGTCACAAGGATAACAATCTTACTTTCATGGTGGAATCACATATGGCACTTCTTCGTTTTCTAATAAAAGATGAGGGTGGCTATTTCATGGTTATACAGAAAAAAAGGCGGAAATCAAAGGTAGAAAAATTCTGTTATGGATTAATTTCGAGTTATTCAAATATACATGCATAATCTTGTTATATAGTTCTTTGATTATAGTAGAGATTATCTGATATTGATTATTTTTGTGCTTGTCTTATGCTTCTTGTTTCAGATTACACTAACAAATTGGATGGACTATCTGTGTGACTTCTTAGAGATGGAAGATATACCAGAATTATATATCCACTCATATAGGAACAATAAAACGGGGTCATTATGGCCTTTTAGATCCTCAAGCTAAATTGTTTATCTTGCGAGAGCTGGCTGACCAAACCATTGCAACTAATGCTATTAGGGAGCAGTTAGATAAGTATATTGAACAACATCAGGCACTTGCTGCCACAAAGAGGGGAGATGCACTAGAGGAAGGTAGAAAGAGGAGAGAAGAGAAGGAGGGGAGATGCACTGGAGGAAGGTAGAAAGAGGAGAGAAGAGAAGGAACTTCTGAAAGCAGATCCTAAGAGCGAAGTACTAGAGGGTGATCTCCTGGAGAATGGCAGACATGACTTGAACATATCTGAAAATGGTGATGGCATATCTGAAAATGGTGATGGCAATGGAACAATTAGAGACTTGACTAAAAAAGGTGGGAAGCTGCGAAATCATGCATCCGGAAATAGGTGATGATGATGGGTGCTGATGATGATTTAAGTGAAGATTTTGTATCTCAATTTGTGGATGCCATTCCTTCATCCAATGACATGCCTGTGGGAGATCCGCAGGAAATGTTTCTAGCAGGCCTCGAGTCATTCATATAGTACCTCAACAGAGAACAAGTATTTCCTTTATGGAGGAGCTGGAGGGTTCAGGAGGATGAGCATTCTCATAGAGCTTATGAATCTGGAAACATTTTGGATTGTTGGTATATGTATAATGGAAAGTGGTACATTTACATTTGTAAAATTGAATTTGGATTGATGGAATTGGATTTTCATTTGTAAAATTGAATTTGGCTTTTTGGAACCATTTTTTTTTTTTTTTTTTTTTTTTAATTTAAAAAACTTATCCCGGCGTTTTACAAACGCTGGCATAGGCAACTTATGACAGTGTTTACGAAAAACGCCGGTAATAAAATTAAAAACCAAGTCTACGGCGACGTTCTATAAACGCTGGCAAAAATAACATATAGCGGCGTTTAGGAAACACAGCAATAAACCACTTTTAACGGCGTTTTAAAAACGCCGCCACATGTGTCATCGTAAATGATCATTACCATCGTTAGCATTTAGTGCCGCGGTAACAAATCCTGGCTGGAATACTCTCTAATTCCTCACTGGACTACAACTTTGATACCCAAGAGAGTAACCAATAGATTATTTATGTAGTTTTCATATCTACAATAAAATGTACTACGTACTATCAAAGTTCTGTAGAATTCTTAGGGTCATTGAATCTAAGCCGTTAGATCTTCCTTTGTTATGACCCTTTAGATTAGCATCTTCTTGGGGGATATAAGTATCCTTAGAAATCTGTCTTCTTCACTTTTCTTGTTCCTCTTGTGCATTCTAAGGTTCATGCTTTCTTCTTACGAGAGGACTTTCCAATGTCCTTTCTTCTTCTATTACTTTAGACGTTTGAGAAGGTCTGCTATAACCCACAAGCTTCAAATAGTAAGCAACCTAACCTTCTTCTCATTTTCATTTCTCTGCTTCATTTCCACAGTTGTTTTTTTATAATTTTTCTTTTTTTGCTGTTTGTTTTGTTTGTGCTCCTCTTCTCTTTTGTTTTGGAATGGGTTGACTGCCTTTCCTTCTGGTTCGTCTGAGTATTATTTTAGGAGTTCTAATCACCCCTCTCTCTTGTCTTTCCATTGTGGGAAGAAAACCGTAGCCAAACCCCCCCCTGAAACTGTAATTGACATGGAAATTCCCGACTCTCCTCCAATGACTATGGTAGTGATAGGTTTGAACCAGCCAAACATGTCTCTAGTGATTGATCCAAACTCCCATCTCGCTCCATGTCTATTTGAGAATCCTCTGGGAATGATGGTGAGGAATTCGACCATGATTCCCAACCATACGTTGCTCCGGACATTGATCACGATTCCCGACCATACGATACTCCGGATACTGGTCAAGAAAAATCCATACTTAGTGTTCGAGCTAAATTCAAAGCTGAGTGAAAGCAATGGGTGGATAGCTTGACTCCTGAGGAGTATAAGGCTGAGCAAGCAAAGGATCCATCTCCTTTCGACATAGAATTCGACCTCAATAAGTCAAGCTTGGAATTTCAAATTTCTAAAATGTCTAGTGAGCGTCAGAGTATTTGAGGGTTAAGTATGAAATCCCCCAAGAAAATAGTCTTAGGGTTCCCAAGCCAACTGAATGAGCTGATAAGTGCTGACCTAGAGAGTTCGTCCATTACGAGGATACCTTGAAGAGTGGCTTTAGGCTCCTCATTCAGCCAATCCTAGCTGAAATTCTTTGTCACTTTGAGATGTGTTCGAGGGTGCTAAACCTTGAATATTTGGCACAACCTGATTTGTTTTTTTTTTTTTGGGGGGGGGGGGGGGGTGTTTGTCAACAAGGGTCGGTAAATGTCCGACCTTCTCTAGCACTATTCCTTCATTTCTTTATGGCGAAAAAGATGGAGCAGAGTGGATGGTTTTACTTGTTGAAGAGGCCGTCTAGCCAATCTGGCTAGGACTGCAATTTTGTAGGTAATGGGGCACTTCCTTCGAACACTAAAGGGTGACACCCCAAATTTTCCTATGTTCGTCCATCAAGCACGCCTCCTTTCCCGACCTTATGGAGTCAAGGTCTAGCCAAGGGGTCGAACGACCCTCCTCCTCCTCTCCCCCCCCCCCCGCAAGAATAGAGCCAAAGAAAAATCCTTTAGATCTCCACTGAAGACAAGAACCTTCGAGCAGTGAACGACTATTGCCCAGAATACCCCGAGATCTTAAGTTTCTGGGATTTTTTGCCTAGTAAGTCAATGCTCGTTCTTTGTTGATCTATTGGCCAAGATCAAAGAGGTTAAGGAGAAGCATCAGACCAAGCCTGAGAAACCTAGGGGCTCCAAGGGTAAGGTTGGAGCACCTTCTGGACCACCGCCTAGAGCCCCAAAAAGGACTAACGTGAGTGGATCGGACACTGAACGAGTGTCCAATCAAGAAAAGCGTTCTCATTCCGAACCTACCTCTTCAGTGCCACCAAGGGAGAATGTTGCTCCTGATTCTTCTCATCCTCCTCCAAGTAATGTTGGTTGGGCGGATAAAGTTTGTTTGGCTCCCTCCAGCTCAACTACTGTGCATCCCTTCTTGTTGCTTCCTAAGTGGTTCTTGACCACAGAGTCCAGCGTGCTCTGCAATAACACTGGCGACACTCCAATTGCAAAGTAGTGGCTCTTGAACATCCTTCTCCCAGTGAACCAGAAGTTCATGGATGGTCTGACTCCTCTCTGAAGTTATGACGTTGCAACCAAGTATACTTCTTCAAAACTTTCTATTTATTTGTATTTTTATTATTCTTAACTTACATGTTGACTTTGATTTTAGGATGCTCTACAACCTTGCTCAGGCCTTAGGGCCTTGTTTGGAAATGGCTTGGCAAGATCACCTGAGCATGCATAATTACCTCAACCAATTGAAGAAAAAATAGGTCGAGGTGTCCAAGTTAAGCTAGAGAAATGAAGATCTCTCCAATAAAGAGGTGGAGCTTGTCTTGAAGGTTGCTGAACTAGAAGGGTTGGCGAGCGTTTCTACCTATTTGGTTAAGTCTCTAGAGAAGCAACTATCCAATAAAGAGAAAGAGCTTAAAGCCAGGGAGAGCGAGCTTGAAGCTCTATAGAAGGATCAGGTTGCTACTCTGGAAGAAGTCGAGCACCTAAAAGATCAGCTTGCTCATTCTTCTCCATCCTCTTTTGAAGACCTGTTCGATGCACTTCGTCATGAGGTCATCAAACGTTGGGTCATGATGAAAAAATGTCTCGACTTTATGGCTGAAGTAGTTGGGCTCGATTTTAATTGTGGCCGGAGATATGCTTACAAAGATGTACTTCAAAAATATCCCAACCTTGACCTTTCAGGGTTCAAGAGCTTTGTTGACCCTGGTATATATGACGAGCTTAAGATTGCTCGACCATCTTGGGTTGTTGAAAAAGCTCTGTTTCCTAAAGCTGCCCCAATTAAGGTCTTCCATTTTTCAGACTCAAATTGGGAGCCAACCCCTGGAGAAGCCGGTGCTGATGCTGAAGAGGATGATCATTCAGGAGAAGAGAGCTCAAGTGGAGAGGATGATGAAGCAGCTTTAGACAAACAAACTTGATGTATTTTTGTTTAGTTCTTTATAGTATCAATACTTGTACCTTTTAGCTATTTTTATAGCGAATATTGAAGTCCTTTTGTTCATCTTGTGTGTATACATTGCTTGTCTTTAATGCTCCTTGTGTTCGGAAGATTATTGTCTCCTTAATTTGTGAAGTTTTGTGTTTAACCTGGACATAGATCAGTAGTTCGGTATTTTAATTTCTATCATTGGAAGTTTCTTTTCAACACTTCATCATGCTTTGTACCCGAGCCTAGACGGGTAGGTTGATCCTGATCCTGGAACTTCGCCATATTTTGTTTCGTTAGGATAGTATCTCAAGCATTGGTAGGCTGATCCCTATCCTGGGACTTACCATGTTTTTGTTCGGTCAGGATAGTATCCCGAGCACTGATAGGCTAATCCTATCCTGGGACTTCACCATGTTTTTATTTGGTTAGGATAGTATCCCAAGCACATATTAGTTGGTTGATCTGAGTGTGGAGAATCTCCCAACTCGTTATGTGTTGTGTAGTTGAGAAATCATCACTATATTCTTTCGATCATTGGTACTTCATGCATCTATGAAAAAAAAAATTCTCACTGAACCTTGAGTATATATTGCCTTTATAAAGCTAGAAATGTTTGCTAAACAAAACTAGGAGAAGGTCCCTTAACATCCCATATTTACTGATAATACTTTCTCAGATTGCTCGAATTCCATTATCGAGGAATCTGTTGTCTGGTCTCTAGATCTCGTAAGTGATATGCTCCGAAGTGACCTTGTTGAATGACTATATATGGTCCTTCCCAATTTGGAGCTAGTTTTCCCTGTTTGGTTGGGTCTGATGCAACTGTTCGACAAAGAACTAGATCGCCGGGGAGATATTGCCTCATTCTAACCTTAGCATTGTAATAAGTCGCAATCCACCTTTGATATTCTTCTAGGTGATATTGTGCTTTGTTTCTTACTTCGTCAATAAAATCAGTATTAGCCTTCAAACCTTCAATATTTTCTTCTTCAAATTCTTCTTCTCTGAGTGTTTCAATCTGTACTTCGGCAGGTACTCGTGCTTCTACTCCATAAGCTATTTAAAACGATGTTTCTCCAGTGGTAGACCTTTGGGTTGTTCGGTACGACCATAAGACGCTGAGGAGTTCATCCACCCATCTTCCTTTCAGTTGGTCGAGCCTCTTTTTTAATCCTCCGAGTAGCGTTTGATTTCTCACTTCGACTTGACCATTGTTCTGTGGATATGCCACTTAGGATAGATGGTGTTTGATCCCTTGTCCTTTGCAGAATCTCTCAAACTTTGGGTTCTTGAACTACTTCCCGTGATCAGATACAACTATCCTTGGGATGCCATATTTGTAAATGATGCTGTGAGTGATGAATTTTTTCATTTGGTGGGTGTTAATTGACGCAAGGGGCTCTACCTCTATCCACTTCATGAAGTAATCGACTGCAACTACATACTCCCTACCTCCTGAAGCTTTCAACAACTTTCCTACCAAATCCTTCCTCCATCTTGCAAAGGGGATGGGAGATAGGACTGATGTCAATGGTACGGCAGGAATGTGAGGTATATTATCACGGGCCTGACATTTATCACATCTTTGAACATAGTTTTTTGCGTCTTCTTGTATAGTGGGCTAGAAATATCCTTGCTTTAACACCTTGTTTGTGAGTGCTCGAGCACCAATGTGTGCCTTTCAATTTCTTTCATGTATTTCCCTCAGAGCTTTGGTAGCTTCCAGGGACCCCAAGCAGCGAAGAAGTGGTCGAGTTATTGTATACCGAGCAACTATTTGCCGAATTGTTCGAGCTTGTTTTTGATTTTTTGAAGCTGATCATGTTCTAAATATCGTATGATCGGGTCCATCCAACCTTGTTAGGTTGATATATGCATTTAGTTGACCATACAGATGTTGGGACCTACCAACTCTTCTAAATAAAATAAGGTCTTTGTGATATTTTAGCTCTTCTGTTGCTAGTTGAGAAAGTGCATCTGCTTGATCATTATCTGTTCTAGGAACTTGCTTAACTAGCAAGTCGGTGAAGTGTTGTCTCTGTTGGTCGACCAAGCTTAAATACCTGCTCATCCTTTTTTCATTTGCTTCATATACCCCGTTAACTTGATTCACAACCAATTGCGAATCACTTCTAACTTCTAAGTTTCAGATACCTAGAGCCATTGCTAATCTGAGACCAACTAATAATGCCTCATACTATGCTTCATTATTAGAGGCTTTGAACTTGAAGCGAAGTGCGTATTTTATTTCAAAACCTCCTAGGCTTTGTAGAATTAAGCCTGCTCAGCTCCTTTGTGCATGGCTAGACCCATTGACAGATAGGATCCATCTGCTGGCTTGTTCGGGATGCTCGTGCTCATCTTGTCGGGAAATTGTTTGAGCTTGACTTGTTCAGTCTTAGAGTACTAGGTTTCAACAATAAAGTTCCAGGGCCTGATCCTTAATGGTCGACCGTGGACAAAATTCATTTTGGTGTTCGCTGAGTTCAATCGCCCAAGTAACAAGTCGTCTTGCTAAGTCAGATCGATTTAATATATTTTTTAAAGGGAAGTTTGTCAAAAAAACGATAGGATGTGACTGGAAGTATGGTCGAAGTTTTTGTGGTGCAATCACTAAAGCTAATGCTTGTTTGTCCACTTTCGGATACCTGGTTTCAGTATCAACCAGCACATGACTTATATAATAAACATGGTTATGGACGTCACCTTCTTCTTGAATGAGCACAACATTGACATCACTAGGCAATGTGGCCAAATATAGAAGTAACTCATTCTTAGGGGTTGGACGAGAGAGCAAAGGTGGTCGAGAAAGTTTCTCCTTTAGTTCATCGAAAGCTTTTTGGCATTTTTTGTTCCATACTTCAGCCTATAGGTTGGATACACCCTTCAGAGCTTTGAAGAAAGGCAAAAAGCTTTCTCCTGCTCGAGCAATGAATTATTGAGCGCAGCCAACCGACCTATTAGACTCTGTACTTCTATGATATTCCTTGGTGGTTTCATGTCCTAGATTGTTTTAATCTTCTTTGGATTAGCTTCATTTCCCCTTTGAGAGACCATGAAGCCTAAGAATTTTCCAGATGATACTCTAAAAGCACAATTCTCAGGGTTAAGTTTCATCTTGTATGCTCGAAGTACATCGAACAGCTCTACTAGGTCGATTAGGTGGTCGATCTTAGAAGTGTTTTTTACTAGCATTTCATCTACATAAACCTCCATGTTTCTACCTAGCTGATTAGCGAAGATTTTGTTTACTATTCTTTAGTATGTTGCTCTTGCATTCTTCAGGCCAAAGGGCATCACCTTATAATAGTAATTGTCCTTATTTGTTATGAAAGCCGTATGCTTCTCATCATCTAAATGCATTAGGATCTGATTATATCTGGAATATGGGTCCATGAAGCTAAGCATCTCATATCCAGCAATTGCATCTACACCTTGAAGGTCATTGGTAGGCCGAGAGCTACTTTCTTGATCACCATAATGGTTGTCTAGAGGAGGGTCTTTAGATGCTACCTCTCGTGAAGGTCAGGATTGTTTGCCGACCTTTTCCTTTCCTTTCTCACAGTTTCTTTAAGATGATTGTGATGTGTAGTCGGGGTTTTGCGTTCGTACAGGGGTCGACCATCTCTATTGTCATCAAGGTTAATAAGGATAACCTATGGGCCGGTCTTCGGCACTACAACTTGTTGACGGATGCTCGCCCTATATAGTTCACTCAGGTCTAAGATTTGCTTCGACAATTTGTTGAACTAACCCACTATTACGAATTGATCATATGGATCTGGTAGTGCATCATGTCGAGAAATATTTTTGATTCCTTGGGATGTCTCCTCGTTGTTAATCTCCCGCTCACCTTCACTTGAATCATCTCCAACTATTCTTCCTGATCCGGTATGCATGATGGTTTTTTTTAATCAAGTTCCCACAGACAGCGCTAATTGTTGTTGCAGAATCCTGCTTGACTGGACTATCTCGACCATGTTGGTCAAGTATCGTCTCCAATGAACAAGTTAGTGAGAAGCCCCAAATCTCCAAGAACGAGAAACCTAATATACTTCTTAGAGCCCGAAGTAATTACTCCAGAAGACTTACCTTGAGTGGAGAATGCCTTGGTATTTATAGATTTGCTGTAGAAGTTTCCTTATCTGAGGAGTGGAGTTCAACTGGAACTAGTCTCTTAGGTGAGGTATTCATCATCTTATGTATCTATTATATCTTTATTTCATATTTAGGGGTGTGAGTTATGATGTCGAACCAAACTAACCCATTAAGACCCAAATTGGATGGGGCATAGTTAGAGGATTGAAAATCATATCAATTTTAGACTGGTTCTGTCCAACACTAAATCTATTATTATTAATCCGATTTAAAGATGTTGATTTATTTGGTTCTTAAGTTCAAAAGGTAAGATCCAAGGTCTAAATATAATGTTTAATTCGAGAAGGACTAAAATGGTTCAATAACAGGTTGGTAATAGTCTCAAAATTTGTCCATCGCAAACTCAAACCATTCGAACCCAAATCCAAACAACACTAACCCAAAACCAAACTAAAACCAAATTTTGTGATGCCATGCTTTAGCATTTGCTACTTTCAACCTAAAAGTGAAAACCCAAACGGAAATCCATCCGGACCAAACTGTTGACACCCTTGCTTTCACCCACTTAAAGAATTTTTAAAAAAATATAGAACAAATTGCACTAGCACCCCAAAACACCCCACTTTTTGTTTGAAAAACACATAGTTACTATTCTATTATGATGGTTAGTTATATTATCACAAAGACTATTATATCCTTTTAATAAATCTTATTCTTATTTACCAAAAAAAAAAAAAAAAAAATTCTTCCGCCTACGAAAGTTATTTGATGAAGACATTATTGTTAGATTTTTTTTTCCTCAGATTTTGGTAAGGGTATTTTTTGAAATTAAAGAAGATAAATAGTGGGTTAACTATTTCACTAACAGAATGGACTTATGTGTTTAATGAATTTGGGTGTCTATTATTTTCAAATATAAAATAAAGTGTCAGTGCTTTAAAGCCTCCATTTTGAGGTGCCAGTACAATTTGTTTAAAAATATATAATAATAATAATTAAATAATTAAATAATCCAGTCTAGAGGAGAAAGATAGGCACAAATATAGCCAAACATGAAATCTAATCCCCCAAGTTTCTATATTGTTTCATTTTATTTTCAATTATTATTGTTCTAAAAGAGAAAAGGAGACAGGAACAGGTCCATGTATCATAATGATTTTCATGCAGTTGGGAGGCAGATGCTAGCTGGGTGCTTTGCTTTTCATCAAATCAAAAAGGGCAAAAAGAAAGAAAGAAAGAAAGAAAGAGGCTCCACTCAATTGGAAATGGTGATGTTAGGTGCTCATTAACACTTTCCAAAGCACAAAGCACAAGTAGACACAGAGAAAACCGTTGGCTGCAACCTTAGTTGAGGTTTCCTTTATGAGTCAATTTTGTGATGGTGGTGGTAGGTTGGTTGTTCAATCATTCATAAAGATATATACCATTGCTCCCTCGAGCATCAAACAAGCATGGATGGATGTTCAATACTATTTATAGCAAGCATGATAGATCCAACTCTTGTAATATACCATTGAACCCTGAGCATCAAACAGGCAAGGATGGATTTTCGATACTATTTATACCATCCATGATAGATCCAACTCCTTTAATACTCCATTCGTAGGTTGTAAACGATCGGATTCGGATCGGATAGCAGTAATATTATATCATTATCTTATTATATTCGAATGGATTCGAATGATATTCAAATACTCACTTTTTAAAATAGACTTTTCTAAATGCGTATGAATACAGAATCACCATGAGTTTCAACTACGTATTGACATTTTTACCATTTTATTTGTGACAGTTATCTATCACACCCGTACCCAGGTCCGAGTTTGGATCCTTATCCACATGGATAGAGAATTGTGCTTTTCTCACATTCTTTCATCATACATTAAAGAGTGACCTATTCCTAAGCATTGATAAAGTGGACCTGAAGTAGACCCCTTCCTAAATATGTAATGGTGTGAGGAGAGTATAATCTTCTACCCTCAGATGGTAAAGGATCTCAACTCCATCTGTCCAAGCATGAGTATGTTTTTTTTATTAGAAAAAAACATATATACGTAACCACAGGTACGTACATGGTGAGATTCTATTCCACCTTGGACTGAGAAAATAGCCATGCTTGAAAACCATTTCGAAACAAAAGAGTTTATAAAAACCGAAAACCT